>NW_027530984.1:4899810-5218937 GCF_008692635.1 Crocuta crocuta
CTCTGAAGTCCCCTAAAATTAAAATTCAAAGAAGAGTAAGCCAGTCAATAATTTAAGAGGCGAGTTTTTGTAAAAGACTGTAATTTTTAAAACAGATTTCTTTACATCCATGGCTTATGAGGATTAAAAACCTATGCAGCCCTTACAATACATGTCACACTTGGAGCACGAAGCGAGCTGCAGAACTCTGATTCTGACATACAGCCCAGCTTAGAAAGCATGTCTGCAGAATCGAGGGAGATCAATAGACCCAGGAAACAAATATGTTGATGGATGGGGACAAGTCTGAAAACGACCTGGTTGAGGTGGCCACGCTGCAGGTTTCACGGCTCTCCCCATGTCGGCAGAATGGAAGGGTTACCAACGATTCTCCTTTCTTTTAAGGGGGAGACGAAAAAAGGAAACCGAGGGGAGGAAGAAGAGGGAAGGGGGGAACAGAATGGAGCTGGTGATGAGAAAAGCACGAAAGACAGGAGAACGGGGAAGGAGAAAGAGAGAAACCCGAAGAGGGGCGGGGGAGTGGGAAGGAAAGCTATGATGTTTGGACGCTCGCCAGCCACCCAGCCGAGCGCTCCATCGCCCCCAAGCCTGCCTCCCTCGCTCGCTCGCTCGTCTGGAGCCGGTGGNGCTGGAATTTAAAGAGACAGACGCCTCGCGGGGTCTGGGGCCCGTGCCCCGGAGAGGAGCACGCCGGGCGCCCACCGCCTCCGCCCGGGCGGGAGGGACAGAGCAGGCCGGGAGAGAAAAGTTTCGTGCGGGGACGGCGGCGGGACTGTGTGAAGACCTGCGTCGGCCTCCTCTCCGGAATGCAGAGCACAGGCTGCAGGAGAGTAAGAGGGGTTTTTTTTTCCCTCCCTTGGAGACTAAGGGGGAAATGATTTGTATGCTCAACAAGTCATGCACCTATTTTCAGCTGCGCTCGTTTTCGTCCTTGTGCGCCGACTTTTTTCATTGAAAGCACAGAGACAAATGGGGGTTCATTCCTTGTTTTATGTCAGACACCAAGCAGAGAGACACATGGGTTTAGAGCGAAGGTGGTGGCGGGAAGATATAGCTGTCAAATATCTTGAAAAAAAAAATTTTTTTTTTCCTTTTCCTCTCTCAGTCAACGAAGCATCTCCCTTTCTCTTCCCTCTCAGCCCTGAAGAACAGGCTTGAAGGTATATTCCAGCCTCTAGTGAAGCGTCCTCCGAAAGATCACCTTCCAGTGGGCACCTTTTCTCTACAGCCATGAATGCAAGCGTGCTTCTGTTGCTGCGAATAAGCAAAAATCTAGCAGAAAGAAGCATCTAGTCTGGCCCTTTGCTATCCCTAGCTACACCAGCTTTCGGTGGCCACTTCTTTCCCTGCCATTGCAAATAAGGCTCACAGTGTGCTGTTCCCAACATACAGCCCAAAGAATGTGTTTATAAAGGTACATGGTTTAATGCCACCACATATTTATTTGGAGTATCAAATTACGATCCAATCAATTTATTTTGCTGTTCTAACAATCACCTTTCACTGCTTCATGTACTAAACAGCCTTTTTTGGTACCAATTCAACACAAATTTCCTGGGGGGTGGGGGGCAATAAGGAGGCTCTCCCCGCCATGTCAATAAATGTGAATGGCATTCTTTGGGGTTGATAGAAAATATTCTCAGAAGGAATAAATCTAAGTCTAAATTATCAACACCTTGTGGCCAGGAGTCCTACATTATTCCTATGCCTTGGCTCTTTTATATTTGTATTAGCCCTACACAAAGCACGGATGCTACATTCTAACTCAAGTGTCTTAAATTTCTTCTTTACCTCTCACGAAAGCCTTACCCCCAGAACTCACACCTGCTCCATACATCCATCATGTCTTTCATCTGACTTCCAGACCAAGTCTTCAAAATATAGCAGCACTATCTAAAATTCTAAAATTCTTCTACACTTCTCCATTTCCTTCAGGAAAAATGGCCATTTTTTTTTAAATTAAGGAATAGAACAGTGTTTCAAATTTTTGCATGCATCAGAATCACCTGGAGGCCTTATTAAAAGATTTCTAGGCCCCATTCTCATGCTCAACTTTTCCCTTTCAACAGAGAATAGGGGTGAGGCATAAGAATGCGTATACTTAACAAGATCCCAAGTGATGTTGATGCTATTAGTCTGGGACCCACACTTTGAGAACCACTGACATAGATCTTTGATGATCTGGCCCCTGCTTATTTCTCCTGCTTCATCCCTCACACCTGCCCCTACAGTTCCCAAGCAAGACAAACTTACTAACTTATGCTGCGCTTTCCCAAACAGCACCTCCTCAGCCACATCTTGCATATGCTGTTCTCTGCCAGGAACCCTCTCCCCTCCCCTCTCTCCCATGCCTCCACTACAGCATCTGGGTAAATCGCTCAATGCCTAAAACTAAACGACTTCAGGATGCCTCCTCAAACACTCCCAGATCCCACATCTGAGTTTAAGTCTCACTCTCTGTGCTGCCTCTGTACCCACTTGTCACACCTTAAGTGTAATACTTATATGTTTGTCTCCTTCCTCATTAGACTGAGTAAGCTAAGGGCAGGGACTGTCGCTTATTTATCCCTGTATCCCCAAGTGCCTAGCACATTGGTCAGAAAGCCGCAGCTCAATAAATGGGGGCAGGAAAGAGAGGGAGCAAATGAGAGTAAGAGAGATGCCATTTTTCATTGCTGATGATTGTAATGTCACAAAAGGGTGACATAAGGGAAGTAGTAATAATACTAGGAAGGACAGAGGGGAAGAAAGAATTAATATTTATTGTGTGTATCAGATACTAGGTTAAATGCTTTGCATGCTTGCTGCAGATTGAATATTTGTGTCCCTACAGGGATGTTTGTTTTCCTTGAATGTTGTGTCCTTTACATAGGATTATGCTAAACTCATGAAATTCTGACAGTTGGAGGGTATCTTTAAGGGAAGTTCCTTATTTTAGCTGCATACTAGGATCACTTGGGGAGTTCTCAAAACTTTCAGTGCCCGGGTCGCATCTCAAACCAACTCTATCAGAACCTCCAGGGAACACCTGGTGGCTCAGTCGGTTAAGCGTGGGACTTCGGCTCAGGTCATGATCTCACAGTTTGTGGGTTCGGGCCCCACATCAGGCTCTGTGCTGACAGCTCTGAGTCTGGAGCCTGCTTCAGATTCTGTGTCACCCTCTCTCTCTCTGCTCCTCCCCTGCTCATGTTCTGTCCTGCTTTTGCTCTCAAAACTAAATACATATTTTTTTTAAAAATTAAAAGAAAAAGGATTCAGCATTACCTTCAGCAGACATCTATTGAGCTCTTAACTATGGTGGTTCCGAAAATCATTTCTAACAAATTTCAAGTCATGAGGATGCTGCAGGTCCAGGGATCACACTTTGAGAACCACTGCCCCATTATGCACCACTCCCTATAATTACGTATTAAGAATCTTGAGATTTGTTTAATTTTTTGGTTTTCAAAAGGGACCCTAGGGGTGGAAAACTTCCTTTCTTTCCTTCTAGCTTCTTTGGCAGGTCTAATAATTGGCCCAAGACAGATTAACAAGAGAAAAACAAATTCTGTACGTACGGCCCCAAAGACAGGCACTTGAAGCTCATATACTAACCTGAGCTAAGGAGAAGCGGGTAGGGATCTGGGACTTCAAAGGGGAAGAAGACAATTCACAGGAAGATGAGAAGAGCAAATGTTTAGTAAACAAATGTTTGTCATGTCACACAGGTAAATATTTCTAATACAAAGAGTTATCATTCATATCCAATCCTGGTACAAGCTCCCTATCTGAATTATTTTCAATTAAAAAAGAGGCACAAAGAAAAAGTTTTCCTTGAGTTTTCCTTGAGTCTGCTGGGTCTTAATTGACTTGCACTCAAAATAATCCACATGCCAAAGTGGCACATGTGGGTTTTGGGGACATGTATTCTGCTCTCCCTCAGAACTTACTCCAAAATGTAACCAGCATGTTATGGCTGCACCAAGCTTATTAAAAGGAGTTTCTTGTACCTAATTCCCCAAAGTAAAAAGTTACGGGACAATTGTGTGTGCGATACGTTTTTTGGGGTTTTTTGTTTGTTTGTTTTACCTACTCTTACATAGTGGCTCAAAAAAAATCAGTATTCAGAACTAAAAGCTACAGTCACCACAGTTATAGATACAGTTGTAAAGAGTAAGAGATTGTACTCAATTGCACAAAAACTTTAGGAAAAAAAAACATGATCCCTTCTCTCCCCAAACCAAACCACCAGATCTAGAGCATGAAAAGTTCGCCCTCTCTGGCTACACCGGTCAGCCCATTTGCCTTTCCCAAAGAGGCTACTCTTCCTGTAGTAGCTTTAAGAAGAAAGAAAACCCTGGTCATTCTCAAAAAGTAAACACTGTTTCTTCTTGGTGCCTTGGTGTGAATGTAGCTATGTAAACCCTGTCCATCCTAACCTACAAATGTTAAAAGAACCCCCGGTTCCCACAGCCTGGGCTTCCTTCCAGGGAAAAGCCTAGAAGCACCGATCACTGAAAGCAAGCACTGTGTCACTAATCTTTGCCTCTAGTCAGGCAGCCAAAGAAAACCCCCAACCAGAGACTCAAAAGAAGACACCCCGGACCATGAAATCTCCTTTCATCCTTTTAGCTGCTTGAATCGATTTCAGGCTACTAACCTGGATCCTTTAGAGGAGAATCTTTTGGGGATAAGCTCTTTTTTTTTAATAGCAGGAGACCCTGCCTCTCTATTTGGCAATTGCTTTTGAAAAGTTCTGAAATAGACTGCTAAACTGCATTTTCTTTCTGAGACTTCTTTAGGATCAATGGCATTTCTGTGTTTAACAGATGAGAGCTCCTGGGAGAGGGTCCTAACAGAGCTGCCAGCCACAACATCAGGTGCCGAGTTGCTGACAAGAGAAAAGGTTCTCCCAGAGTGATCTAGCCTGTATTTGCCTGTGCTTTTTCGAATAGTCACAATGTTAATTACTACATCGGCCACTGAGCTGCTTACTCTGAAAAGAAAGCTCTGAAAGTTTGAATGAAGTCTCCTCCTACCGAGGCTTAAGGAAATAATAGTCACCGCCAAACTGCAAAATGTCACATAGATTTCTTTTTATAGGCATATACACTTAAATAAGCAAGGCAGTTCCAAGAAATGTAATTAAGTTGCTTAGGTGATCGGAGAATAGTAGTTAAGTGGCCTTTAAAAATATCAGTGGTTATGAGGAAATGTAAAGGGAACAGAAGTAGATAAAGATGATGACAAGGAAGGGCATGTAGGACACTGGGGAAAGCAGTTGCTGTGCATGACAAAGTGGCCTTCATTTGGACGATGTCATTTATAGACAGACACCTGCAGTTGTTTCATTTTGGAGTTGATTGCCTTGGAAAAGATAATAAAAAGCTAAAATTTCAAATCAGAGGACTCTTAAAAATAGATTACTACCTGAATTTGAAAGTAACAGTGAGGTAATATAAGAAAGTTTTCCTGTTCTGAAGAGATGTCAGCTGAACTTACACAGACATGGCCACAACACAACAAATATTTAAGAATAAGAAGGTTTGTGGGGCACCTGGGTGGCTTAGTCGGTTAAGCGTCCGACTTTCGCTTAGGTCATGNGATATAGGTGACATACGCGAGTTGTAATAGATGTCACATTTCCACAGGTTTAATTTTTTTCAAAGTAAAAAGTGTATTTGAAAAAGAATTAATAAAATTGCTGCAAAATACGTTACCCAAAGTCACAATAGAAAAAGAGCTCAAAACGAGGGTCGTGAAAATAGGTTTCAGTCTGTTCTAAAGAACCATTAACAGGAGATTAGTGACATGTCCCTCTCTTGTGTAACAATTATCGTCATTAAAGATGTGGCACACACATCTATGCCATCATATATTCCAAGTATTGCAAGCATATTTCTCTGCACCATGGTGACCTTTTTAATATTCCACAAATTGATTTCCAAGCCATTCCCACTCCCCCTTGGTTATAGCCTTGGTTACCCAGAAGAAAATGAGCAAGACTGGCCAGCTGTGGGTCCTGCATTTCTGTGCTCATCAGTGCTCAGAATCACATTTCTCTCTCCCAGAGGCCTCATAACAATCCTTATTGTTAGTCTGGAGATAAGCACACCAAGAACCTTCTTTAAGGACAGGTTTAAGGGCTATCAGCAGTTGTGTGACTTTCTCAGAGGTGCTCAGCTGAACACCAGTAGCAGATTTATACTTTTCTGTACTGCCAACTATGACAGTAAAATTAACATCTAGAAGATGTAGAGTGTACACAACCCTTAAAACCATGTTATACCCACAGTATTAATGTATTTTTCCATCATTAAATCACCTTTACTTGTTCTCATGAGTTTTTTGATCCATAAAAATGTCCTTCCTAATGCTAAATTTGCATGGATGCTGATCCTACTGACCCACGGTAAAGTTTCCTCTGAAAATCCCTGCAAAAATCAATCCCTACCCCTAAGTCACATCCAGATCATGAGTAAGAGGAAGTTGCCTTAAGCTTTATGACTTAGAATTCCCTAGCAGACCCACATTCCCATAAATAACAAATAAAAATGGAATCAAAATAAACCGTGTATATTGCATTTCTTCAAGGCAACTTCTCTATTTCTGTTAGAAATGGAGGGAGAGAGGGAGGGAAGAAAAAAAGACTTTGATTTCCAGTATTTGGTCAACCCTGACTTGCACACATTTCTTATCTTTTGGGGGAAACAAGCAAAAATGGAAGAATTAGGTAGCATGAAAATCAAATGGAACAGAGAGTGATTTTTTTTTCTGCATGCCAGAGGATATAGGAAAAAGGTAAAGTTAGAAAAAGTTCTCCACTTCTCGCCTCACACTAACGTGCAAATCAAAATTCAAGATGTTTGCGAGGTAGACACATTAAGAGAAGAATGCTCTCCTTTCCTTTCAGAAATAATCAGTTAAGGTAGTTCAATATATAGGGAGAGGAATTATACATTCAATTGTCCTTATCAGTGAATACAGAGCCACATTCTCAAGAAAAATTCAATACGTATAAAATAAGTCATAAATGCAAAGCTAGTGTCACCCCTTAATTATTCAGCCCTGTAGAGAATCTAGTTGAATATGTGAAGAGTTCAGAAACATGAGAGTGTTGCTCTTCAAATCAACAGATCTTTTGTAAAATTTGTTTCCCCTAATCCGAACTCTGTTTATTTCTATGTAGTTAGAGTTCCAAGTCCTACCGAAAGTTATATGGAACAGGGTGGGTAAGAGAAGAGTCCTAAACTTTTGTAGTAACTGAGTGTGGATAGATATTAGTAAAATTTTACTCAGTTTTTTTTTTTTTCCACCAAGCATGGTGACAGGAGTATACCTTTTTCCTAATACCAAGGGATTGACTAGGGCCAGTTTGGGGAGGAATTTCATTAGCTTCCATTTATGGCTTACTGGTTTTTTTCTGATGTTTTTGGCAAGGTGCCTTTAGGAACTAAAACACCAGCAAAGACCAGCATATTGATTTGCTCATTCCACTCACAGAATGCCCTCTTAACCATTGCTCTTAGGAATTCAAACATAGAAAACTTATTATAAAAAATATGAATAACAAACAAATAGAAGATACAGTGCTCGGGCAAAGTAGTAAGCTAAATATATGATGAAGACATCTTGTTTCCTTAACTCCATCTACTCCACAGCTACCTATCATTGCATGCAATCCCCAAATACTCAAGCTACACATTGCATTTTATATAATATAGATTAGATAGAAATCTGATTTACTGCACGAAAAACTTTGAAACCTGAGTTCCAAATTTATTACATGTGAGAGTTCAGTCTACCTGTTTGATGAGAATGAGCTATACTTCTGATTTATATATCTTATTAAAATCCACTGTATAAATGCTTCCTTATTGACACTTAAAATAGGACCATAAGCATGTATATGAGAAGATGTATGTACACATGGACTTTGACTTCCTATTCTCAAAAAATTCTCAAATATTTCCTGTTTCTTAAAAGGAATATATTATTAAACTTCATGAGTATCCCACCTCTGCTTATCACAAACCAGGATCCTTCATTTTGAAAGCCTGGACATTTTACTCACAGTATAACTCTTCTGCACAAACACTTGGTTCAAGTCACAGTCTGCAATCCGAGATCCTAAAAGGACGGAGAGGGACTGAATCACATGATAGGGAATGCGGAGTCATATCTCAGCTCCTGTAAGAACTGTCATAGGAGAGCAGATGTGAAATGCTAATGTTGTCTCCTTGATGTTTTGCAGACTAGTGAGGTTTTCCTAGTAATTTATAAACTTGAAGTCATAAGCACTTATGAAGCCAGTTTTATTCCCAGCTTAATCAGGAGTCTTACCTAAAAAGGTGGCAGTTACTCCTTCTGTCAAATAACTATGTTTGTTCTGTGTTAATACCAGTTATCATCAATCTACATGAGAATCAAAGTTTATTTAAGTCTCCCACCCTTAACTGTACACAGTATCTACTTAGAATGATGGCTTCTGTTGCTAGTGAAGATAAATGATTATCTCCTTTACAAGAAAACTGTACTAATGTCTCTCAAAACATCTAGATAAGAACCAGTTCTTTCTTACCAATGCTACAAATAGGGCTTGAGTGGACAAATCTAAGTGGACTGCTGGTCAAAAGAACACATGCCCAAAGACTATTTCATTAATTTAAAAATGAAGCAAAACTGAACAAAAATCTCATAGAGTATGTTGTATAAATGATAAGAAAATATACAGTTCTTCCAATTTATTTCCTCAACTCTGAGATCCTTAAGAAGTGGTGAGGAGAAGCTTAAAGTTATCAGAGGCATAGATTTGTTCTACTAAAGACAAGTGTAAACCCCTGGCAAAGCACATATTTTGAAACACATATATCCATAAAATTTACTCAGGAACATCTGACTACTGTCGAGAGTTATAGGAGATGGCTCAATCAATATATTCATTTGAAAACTGAGATCCAAAGTCTGTAGTCAGGATTTATGACCATTTTATTACTTTTTTTTCCCCTAAACTTTTCACGAGCCCTTCTACAGGCTGTTATATCCTGATGTCTGTGGGAGGTTTCCAACTATGTTTCAAAGTTCTAAAAAGAAGAGGGTTTACAGCATGTTATTTCTGTAGAACATCTAACTATTGAAATCCTTCAAAAATCTTTAACAGAAACTCCATAAGGATGTGTTCTACCCACACAAGTTGATTATACTTCTGCCTAAGAATCAGTTAAAGTAATTTTGGAAATACTCATCAGGATTATAACCTATAATTTCATGATTTGGGAGTTTTCCAGAGTCCATTATCAAGTAATCAAAGCAATAATCCATTAATACATACTTTCCCATAACCTTGTCCATAAAGCCCATTTGTTTTTAAAGGTTATTTATTTATTTTGAGAGGGAAAGAGAGTGTGTGAGGAAGAGAGAGCATCCCAAGAAGGCTCTGCACTGTCAGTGCAGAGGCCAATATGAGGCTCAATCTCTGGACCATGAGATCATGATTTGAGCAGATATCAAGAGTCAAACAATCGACTGAGATGCTGAAGTGGTCCACATAAAGCCTATTTGGACTTATGTTATCTTTAGTATAACAAAAGGCTGTACTTCTTGCATAAGCATTGTAATTTAATAATTCAAATACATATTTTCTTCTGTTTTCTCAGATTTCCTCATTTAATTAGTTTATAATTTTGCTTAAAACATTTTTTGTTGCCAAAGTGTAAAGTTAAATATATCTCAGGAGTTCTCATGGGATGGGATGGTAAGAAGGCATTTCTTTTTTTAAATTTTTTTTTTTTTTTTTAAGACAGTGAACAGGGGAGAGGAAGAGAAAGAGGGAGACAGAGAATCTGAAGCAGACTCCAGGCTCTAAGCTGTCAGCACAGAGCCTGACGTGGGGCTGGAACTCACAGACTGAGATCATGACCCAAGCTAAAGTCAGATGCTTAACTGACTGAGCCACCCAGGTGCCCCAGTAGGCATTTCTTAAGAATGATCCATCAATCAGCAAATCTATTGTCAACCTACTATGTGGCAGTGTGACCCCACTAGAAGAGATTGCCGAAGTTATAGGGAATGATTCTTGCTGTAAAGAAACTTTTTGTCTACCAACGATGACAGCATGTGAAAAGAGACACTTAAATAGTAATACTTGAAAAGATATACTACGAATGAGTAGTCTGCCACTAAAACCAACCAAAGACAATTTCACAACACTTAATTTGAATGTTCTGAGGAAATGGGGTTAAAATGAGCTTTTAATTGGGCCTTGTATGGCCTTGATACTCCAAATGTAGTGCAGAGGACCAGGAGCAAATTCATTACCTGGAAACTAGATACAAATGCAGAATCTCAGGCCTCAAGCCAGACCCATAAATCAGAATCTTCATTTTCACCAGATCCCAAAATCAATCAAATGCCTATGAAATCTGAGACTGTACTGGTAGGAAAAAGTAATCTTTGATCTGGGTCTAAAATAACAAGATAGGTGAGAGTATAGTCATTGGCAGAGTCTAAATAGTAGAGAGACCAGAAAGTTCACCTGAATTCATTTTTACATTTGCAGTGATCAAGTATAGGCTGTATCAGAGAAGAGATGTATGGAGAACAAGGACACCAACAGGAAACCATAGGCTGAAGAACATATGCCATGTACTTTGGGGATTGCCCATAAAATTTCCTTTCTTCTGAGAGGAAAAAGAGCTAAAGGCAACATTCTTACATGCACCCAAAAAAGAGATAGGTGAATCCAGTTGATCAGAGCCTGAGATTCATTGCACTGTGTATTGTTAGTGGGCCTTAAGTCTGTTTTTCAAAAGCATGAATTATCTTGCCCACCCCTTCACTACAGAATTATCTTATACTTATTGTTTTTATGAAATAAACACCTCAGAGCAGAATTCACACATCCTACCCTGGGTGGGATGGAAGAAGTTGGAAACCTGTCTTCCTTCTTTGCCTTGCATAAAAATGGACATGTGAAGCAGCCACCTGGTCCTTGTTGAGAAGCTCATAAATTAGGTAGGTTTTTGTTGGTCAAGTAGATACTTTTTGGTCATCTAGATTCAAAATATGCAAGACATTTTTTGTCTGAAGATCGAAGTCCCAAAATCTAGATATTTTATGGGAGGTTAAAAAGCCCCTCCTCAACCCAAACCCACAGAATTGGAGATTTATAGAGAGGGTAAAACTGTATCTTGCAATGTAGGAAATCTTTGAAGGGAAAAGAGAAAATTACTCAAAGCTACACGAGTTTAACAGATGTAAATCAAGACTACCCTGAGCAAACCTGTGTTCCTGATAATGATAGTGTGCTTGCACAAGAAACTAGTATAAAATGCCCTAAAGATTTGAAATGTAAATACAATAAAATCTCTTCCATTTTTCCAAATAATATCTTGAGCCCTTAATGTCTTTATTTATAGGTAGTCATGTACCTTTTGTAGAACCCTCCCACCTCCATCAACCATAACCTCCAGTGTTCACACAACCCAATGTGCACACTAAGCAGGAAGAACACTGGAATCGTGTGCATTGCTTCTTGCTGCTTTTGTGGTTGGCCCAGTTGAAGCTAGATTCTACAAAATTCCAGAGTCAATGACAATCCACCACTAAATTAATGACTTGACAATCCAAATCCAAGCTCAGACCCCTCTGGTTGTGCAAGAAAGCAGGAGCCTACCCCCTTGATGCTACACAAGAATAGAAGTGCCATCACTTGAGCTCCCACTGCTTATAGCTTTCATTTCAATATTTTGGGGTGCAGATTGGATCAATGTCAGCCACCCAGAGACCACTTCAGTTTTCCTCCCCGGGGTTTCAGGCAGTTTTTCATCTTATATTCTCCAAATACAAAGTTAATATTCTTCTGAGGAAGGTAACACTGTGACTTAAAGCTGGGTTTACCCTACTATTGAAGAACCCTTATATCTTTGTAGGAAGATGAAGCCTGTTGACACCTTTTAGGATTCCAAGGCAAATTTTGGCACCTCTCTTAAAAGGGATTTTTTTTTTAAAAAAGTAAAATCTGATACATTACTCTGCACAGATTAACTCAATTGAAAGGTGTCTCCTGTTTGTCAAGTAAGTGCCTTGTGATTTAACAAATACCTAGAAAACAGTATTAACTTTGGTGTTGGGGGTGGAAACGATGGTATATCAATTAAAGCTATTTCCCAAGAAAAACTTTACTGAACCTAAAGCAGATTTGGCTTCTTTTTTTTTTTTTTTTTATTTTTTTTTTGGGAGNTTAACCGACTAAGCCACCCAGGTGCCCCAGATTTGGCTTCTTAATAGACTAAAAAATAAAAACAGGGGAAGAGAAAAATAAAGTCAAGTGTGAAACAAAATTTTAAGTCTGAGTAATGAGAGTAATATGGAAGCTCTGAATGAGTAGGAGTTTAGTAAATGTCGCTGATTTAGGAAAAGGGATTATTAATTCAGTTGAAGAAATATTAGCTCTCAGCTAACAGTAGAACTTGTAAATGGGAATATCTAATAGAGTTTTAGAGCATGGTTGAGGATTATAAGTTACTACACAGAATTGGGAGTCTTTCACTCTGAGAGGATTGTAGCCTCATGGATGGGCTCATTATGGGCAAAGAGTGGGATGAAAAAGATCAGTCATCAAAGACGTCAAAGAAAGTATGGGCAAAAAGACAGTGCGGTTGACTTGGAAATGGAAATGAAAGTGAAAGACAGTGTCACTTTCATTGTCAGTGAAAGACAGAAATCTGAAAAGAGAGATAACATGGAAAACCTAAGGAGAAATTCAACCAGATGGAAGTCAACAGCATTAAATATCATGGAGAGATCAGAGGAAACACAGAGACTGAAAGTAAACCCTTGGATTTTATACAAAGGAAAAGGTACAAATGTCTGAATGCCAACTATGTGCTAGGTGTTTTTACTTACATGAAATGTTTTAAGAAGAATTCCCAGCAGTGTCCTAGGATGTGGAGACCAGACAGAGGAATTCAGCAGAGAAAGAACTGAGGAGTACAAAGCAGTGCCTCAGGAAACAGTAGGGTCAAGCTAGGTTTTTAAATGGTTTTTTTTTTTTTTAGTTCTGAGAGAGAATGAGACAGGATGAGCAGGGGAGGGTCAGAGAGAGAGGGAGACACAGAATCTGAAGCAGGATCCAGGCTCTGAGCTGGCTGTCAAAACACAGCCCGACGCGGGGCTCGAACCCACTAACTGTGAGATCATGACCTGAGCTGAAGTCGAGCGCTTAACTGACTGAGCCACCCAGGCGCCCCTCAAGCTAGGTTTTTGAAATTTTGTTTTATTCCATTGTACCAAGGTGGAGCAAACTACTTGCTTGAAAGCAGGAAGAAACCTGGAGAGAGAGAAAGAGAGAGAGAGATCAGAGGGGTAATGGTAGAAATTAAGTGATTACGATAGTAAATGTTAAAAAGTTGATGTTTTGACATTAATTAAAAATAATTCACAATTTTATATTCTCTATCAAAGGGTTAGTTTCATATAATTATGCATGCAATGAGTCTATGGTATTTATCAGTTCTTCTTGTCTCCCTGCCCTTTGCTTTTATGGCTTTGCATTTGTACAGTCTTTTTCATTCCATTATACCCTTGTGAACTGTTAACTAGTTTTACAAAGAAATATAAATTCTGAGTAATCAGCCTAATTGTTGACCCATTTCTACATGTATAAATTTTTTTTTTTTAAATCCACCAGGGAATTTCAAATCTTCTCTAAGCAACAACCAGATGTTGCTCACATCACTTCTTATAATAAAACATTTTTAAAGGTTTGGTCTCATAGCAGCGATACTCCTACACCCCCCAAATCATTTTGACTTATACCGCACTGATGTATTCTAAAAAGTATAGAAATGTATCTGTGAAGTACAATAGCTACCAAAAAGTAATTTCCTCTTTGCTTGCATTACTAAGCTCTTCCAAATACCAAGTATTATAATGTGATATTCTAAACTGGCAGTTTATTTCCTGTATTCAGAGGAAAACATTGTCTTATCTAAACCAAGACAAGTACCACCACATCCCTGTCACCCCCCTAAGCACGAGCAGCCCAGTTCCCTAAGACGAAGAACTAGTCTCAGCTGCGTCAGCTGCTCCCTGACATCCCTGGGCTAACCTCCTTGCCTAAATGTCCCTTGGGCAAGATAAAATTACAATGTGATAGGATATCATTTTCTCTTACAACTAAATCCTATCCAAGACATGCAGATACAACAGCAACTTCATCTCTGCCCCATAGTCAGCCACTTTTGGGTGATAATCACTAAGGATAGTTACTTCCCCAGAAACCAGAAGTGGAGACGCCAATGAATCACACGTGGGTATTTCCCTATTGCACACCAAAAGGAGGAAAGGAGATGGAAAAGAAAAGCAACAATTCTTGGTTTCATTGCTACATTAGATATAAAGCAAAATAGAATTCGGTCAACAACGACAACAAGCCAATCTAGTGCTGGTGGGCCATAGAACTAAAAAGAATTGAAAATAATAAAATTATTCAAACAGTGTCAATAAATATTTATTACATTTAAATTCAAGCTGACTTTTCTGACTTGAAAAGGTGAAAATACAAGTGAAAGAATAATTGTAAAAGTATTTCAGAAGAAATATCCAATAGCTATTTTACAAGTTTACAGAAAGAATTTCAGGGGCTATTGATGTATGTGAAGCTAATTTGAAAACTATAGAATGCTGTATAAGTGTTATTCTTAGCATTAGAAAATTCAAGATATTATTGTTAAATGGTCATGACTATTAGCCACATGTTATCATAGGCCAGTTATGAAATCTACTCTAAAAAAGTGTTAAAATGTTTGGAGGTGCTTAAACTGATATCCATGAGGTTTCTTCATAAAACCAATTTCAGAAATCTTCTTGTTAATCCTTAAGGATAAGCAGATGTCAATTGCAGTAAAATATTATTTAAAAACTGATAAATGTAGAAATTTTCTAAGAATAAAAATTTCAGAGATCATTTTTAATGTTTATTAATTTATCTTGAGAGAGAAAGAGAGCAAATGAGCCTGAGTGGGGGAGGGGCAGAGAGAAAGGGAGAAAGAATACCAAACAGGCTCCATGCTGTCAGTGCAGAGCCCAACGCGGGACTCAAACCCACCATCAGTGAGAACACAACCTGACCCAAAATCAAGAGTCAGACTGTTAACGGACTGAGCCATCCACGCGCCCCTTGAAGATAATTTTTTTCTTTTTGTCATTGCAAAATTATTCACCAAATGTTATGCAGAATTCTTTAAAAAAAATTCTTGTGTTACACTCTCCCTATTATGTTTCTTCTGAAGTATTAATGTCAAATAATTATAAGGTTCTTTTGTGCTCGTCTTCAGTAACACAAATTATAGGCAAGACTTCAAAATACTCTAAAGAAGTGCTTCTCAAATATAATGTGCATACAAATCACCTGGGGATCATGTCAAAATGCAGACTCTACTTCAGCGGATCTGGGACAGGGCCTGAGGGCCTGAGATTCTGCATTTCTAATAAGCTCCCAAAGATGTCAATGCTAGTCCGGGGCCAATCTTTTGAGTAGCAGGAACATAAATTATATATATAAACGTATATATTATATGTCATATATACATGAGAAAGAGGAGAGATAGGTTATAAGAAATTGGCTCACATGATTACAGAGGCTGAGAAGTCCCCAGATCTGCAGTTAGCAAGTTGGAGACCAAAAGCGCCAATGATATAGCTCCAATCTGAAAGCCAGCAGGTTCAAGACCCAAGAAGGTCTTGTTTCACTTTGTGTCCCAAGAAGAGACTGATGTCCAAACTCATGTGGCCAGGCAGCAGGAGCCTTTGTACCTGTGGGAGCATCAGCCTTTTCATTCTAGTCAGCCCTTCAACTGACTGGATGAGGGCCACCCTGATTAAGGAAGGCAATCTGCTTAACTCATTCCACCCATCCAAATGTTAATCTCATTCAAAAACATTCTCACAGACATACCCAGAAGAATCTTTGACCAAATTCTTGGGCACCCCGTGGCCCTGAGTCAGTTTGACACATAACATTAGCCATCACAAGTGCTATTGCTACTGTAATATATATGTTCTTTATTTCAGTCAAGTATCTAGTCAATAATCTAATTAAAATAATTCCAAAGAATTTACTTCAAACTTTTAATTTATTACAAGCCTGACCCATACTAAATTAAGGCAAAAAATAGCATTGCTTGATTTTAGTACTTGCCTTTAAAGGTAATAAAAATAACCCTTCTTACTTAAAGAAGGCAATATTTATCTCAAAAATGCAGTTTTAAGGGGCACCAGGATGGTTCAGTCAGTTAGTAAAGCATCCAACTCTCGATTTCGGCTCAGGTCATGATCTCACAGTTTATGAGATCAATCCCCGCATCAGGCTTTGAGCTGACAGTGTGGAGGCTCCTTGGTATTCTCTCTCTCCCTCTCTCTGTGCCCATCCCCTGCGCTTGCAAGTGTGTGCTCTCTCTCTCTCAAAAATAAATAAATAAACATTTTTTAAAATCCAGTTTTAAAAGTTAGGTAGGCCTATATTGCATATATTTTTCAAAGCTGTATTATGAACTGATATGAAAAACACAAAATTAAGTCATCCAAGACCTAAGTTTTATAGAAAAAGGAGAGGTATCATAAAATATATGTGAAAATTAATTTTTCTACCATAAAACTTCTTAAAGTCTTTAATATACTAATCATTAGAATCTCTGTATGCTAATATATAAAAGTATATGCCCTTCTATATATTCCAAGAGGGAAATAGATCACATTTCAGTGAATCTAAAATGCCATCTAATGCTAACACATATCACTTTGGTGCCACTAAACAAGAAATAATGCCAGTTAAATAGGAAATGATGTTTCTTAAGTCACTTATGATTTTTAAAATACTGACTGAGTTTTTCTAGACTTGTAGGTAGCCTTAATCATGTATCACTCACATGCATATATACAAAGGAAAATATAAGGAAAGGTCATTGGTTACATTATTATCAAAATTCTTCACAAAGTCTGACTTTTCTGAAGCACTTTTCAACTGAGTTTCACTATCATTTTTCCATACTACATTTTCTCCTATGCCATCCAGAGAACTAATGCAATATTTTCTAAAAGTGTTTCACTATTATTTCTAGAATATGCTTCTAAGCCACTTATGCTTATTTTGGAAGTGTTGGTGTCAGCATGTTCTTTATTAGATGCCAACGAAATTTTCAGGGATCAGCCAAGAATTCAAATACATTACATATCTATAACCTGCTAGTAGCTGATCGTATTTGTAAAACACATCTTGAACTCAGAGATGTTAAAACTGAAAACATACAAACACACACGTACACATACACACACATTTCATCTTAGAATTAATGGCAATATAGTTATTCCCAAATTTGTTTAACGAAAGAAGAACCTTTTTAAAGAACCATATCTCAAGGCACTTGAGTCTCATGAATCTTATTTTTGAAAAAACACTACCTTAAATGTATTCATTCTCTATATCCCATTACCTTTAGGCACAAGTTGATCTAAGTAGTTTATCTTTTTCTTAGTATATAACCCTTCTGAATAAAAAATTATGCCTATTTCTTCTCCCCTCTGACCTTCCACAGTGTCTAAGACACTGTTCATTACACTTTAGGTATCACTAAAAGTTTGGCTAAGAAGTTCCAGAATTGATCATCACAGAACTTTTCCTAGCCTACTTTCAAAACAAGGTTAATTATTTTTCTGTCTGTCTTAATGACTAAAACCTTCTTCCTAGAAATATCTATCAAATAATTCCCTGCCTTTTATTCTCAGGTAAATAACCACTTTTCTGGACACACTTCAGTGGTCATTATTATAACCATATTCTAATGGGCTGGTATTTACAGATACTCTGTAGTGGAATAAGGATGAAAAATTCTGACTTCTAAGTATAACCCCACCATTTGCTGACTATGCACATTGCTCCCCCAATACTCAATTTTCTCATAAATCAGTTGAAGATAACACTTGTCCAACTAGCTTTACAGGACTGTTGTAATAATCATTATTAGAAAGAAATATACCAAAAAGCACTCTAAAAGCTACATAGTGCTATCTCTGCTTTTATCATATACAATTACATTAAAATTCTGTCCAATCCTCCATTTGGCTTTGCTTTTGTTATTCATCTGACATAAACTATAAGCTCCCCAGAGAAACTTTATGAGCACTTTCGGAGTATCCTTTCCACTGAAAAACATCATTAAACAGTAATAGTCATGAAATTTCTGAGAATATTCTCTTTGAGATAATAACCATAAACATATAAAAGTGAGTCCCCTGGGGCTCAGTGAATCCATTCTTTGTGGACTTCCTAGCTGTATTAATTAAAAATCAAAGGTTTACATTTGTTTGTACGAAAGAAATATAGGAACAATAATGGAATCCTCTCCATTACTATTAAAGAACCTTAAAGAATAAAATATTTTGACATTATTTCATTGGAACTTTATACAGCGCTGTCAGGTATCAATATCACAGTAGTTCACAGATGAGAAAACCAAAGTTCCAAAAGGTCTACTGCCTGGAGTAAATCATCTTGCTCACATATTCATAGCAGAGCTAAGGTTTTAATCTCGGAATGCTAGACTTTCTCATACATTAGGATGTCCGTCTCAGCACCCTGGACATTGTAGGCTGGGTGATTACTTGGGGGCAGGACTGTCCTGTGCATTCAGAATGTTTAGCTGCATTTCTGGCTCTCCCCATTGGATCCCAGTAGCGCCCCTCCCCCACTATGACAACAAAAATGTCTCTAGATGTTGCCAAATGTCTTTTCGGGGCAAAATCAGCCCCAGCTGAAAGCTGGTCACACATCATACCACCTCCATAATAGCACTTGTATAATTTTTCCAATAATCTTCACATGCTTAATCATCACTGTATGTCAGATAACAATGATCACTTAGGACGAGAGGGTATTGGTTTCCTGTGTCTGCCATAAAAACTACCACAAACTTGATGGCTTAGAGTAATAGATTTATTCTCTCACAGTTCTGGAAACAAGGAGTCCAAAATCAAGGTGTCAGTAGAGCCGCACTCCCTCTGAAGACTCGATAGAACCCTTCCTTGCCTTTCCCAGATCTGGTAGCTCCAGGTGTCCCTTGGCTTATGGCTGTGGAACTCCCATCTCTGCCTTTATCTTCACATGGTCTTCTCTGTGTCCTCCTCTCTTCTTCTTTTTTTTGTTTTTTTCAAGTTTATGTATTTATTTTGGGAGAGAGGCAGAGAGAGACGGAGAGAGAGTCCAAAGCATGCTCTGAAGACACAGGGCTTGAATTCACCAACCATAAGATCATGACCTTAACCAAAGACAGTCAGACACTCAACCAAGCCACCCAAGCACCCCTCATCTTCTATCTTTTATAAGAACACTTGTCATTAGATTTAAGGCTCATAGGAGAATCCAGGATGATCTCAAGATCCTTAATTACATCTTCAAAAATGCATTTTAACAATAGTCTTAGGGCACCTGGGTGGCTCAGTCTGTTAAGAGTCCAACTTCGGCACAGGTCATGATCTATCTCACAGTTTGTGGGTTCGAGCCCCACCTAGGACTCTGAACTGACAGCTCAGAGCCTGGAGCTTGCTACACATTCTGTGTCTCTCTCTACCCCTCCCCCACTTGTACGTGCTCTCTCTCTCTCTCTCCCAAAAATAAATAAACATTAAAAACATTTTTAAAATAATTAAAACATTAAGTCTATTTCATAGGTCCTTGTGTGGATGCATCCTTTGCGGGGCTACCATTCTACTCACTTCACAGATCACACCCTTTTCCTAAGAATGTAAAACACTTTCTGGATAATCTATCAACTCATTAGTTTCACAAATGCTCTGGAAAATAGAGAGGGGCAGGGAAGAAACTGAGGCACCAGGAGATTAGGTTGTGAATTACAGATTTACTAAAATAATCTACTAGTCCATATCCAGGGCCTTCCTCACTGGGTCTATAGCAGCCTGGTAGAAAGAGGCAGCTGAATCACATTCTGCTTTTGGAACCATACATTCACAGTTGAGTTCTGGTGGAAAACTGAAAAGCAAAGAGGAACACAGCTGGATATTCAGATCCTTTTGTTGATTAAAAAAAAAATCCACTGAAGATTTCTAAAATCAATTTTCTGGAACCTCGTGAAAGAAAACAAACATGAAACCCCATTTAATAAAGTTGCTTCTGAATGTGTAAGTATTCTTTGAAATTTATCCCGGTATATGTGTTACATGTTAATTTTTTTTAGTCTGTGGGTATAGAGTCATGAGAATTACAAGGACACAGCATTAGCTATCATAAAGCATGATATTAATCACGCTCATCTATACTGAGACTGATTCCACAGAAAACTATGAGATCATATGAGCTCACTTAACAGAGCTTGGTCACAGAGTAATGGTCTGCTGATTTCCCCAAAATATTGCATTTCTTTTTTTGATACCACCACATTTTCATTCTAAGTGGTGTTGACATTTTAACCAGAGTATCCAGTAAGTTATGAATCACCACGAGACACCAAATGACTCAGTTATAGAATTACAACCATGATTTGTGTAAAAAGCCTTTTTAAATATAATACATCATAAATGAACAATCCCCTTCTTGATTTCTCTTGCAATAGTCATACTCTTTCTTCTAAAGGTTAGCATGAAGATGTCTAGTCACTTACTCATTTTCCTGATCTCCATTTACAACTGTAAGCTGAATTCTCCAAAATTATATCCTTATTACATCCTTTGTTGCATGTCCTAGATTTTATTTGAACATTTTTTATTAAAAAGTAAGATTTTATTTTTAAACAGCAAACAGGAGTGTAAGATGCAAAGTGTAACTTTCTTCCCAAGCCCAGGTCTCTGTTTCAGACCTCAGAAGCACTCACCATTAATACTTTGAGGGTGCCCTTTCAGAAAGATTTTACATAATCTCAAATCTCCTTTTAAAGAAAGCCCTTTCTACTCAAGCACAAATCATTCATACTTAATAAAAGAGTTCTCCCATTTTTGTTTTAGACTACAGTCTCTGACAGGATTAACCCTAGCCTGCCCCAAATCTTCTGAGTGGATTTAATCAAATCATTTGACTCCTGTAGGTATCATCTCACAATTTGGAAAAAAAAAAAAAAACATATTTTTAAAAATAGCTTACTAATGAATAACCCTCAGCAAGCCCCATCCTTAGTGTTCTGTGTACCATAATCAGCTCACTCAAACTTTATCCAATAAGGGCCTTTTAAATTTTATTCTCAGAGAGAAATAATGTGTCCTCATAATATAAAATTTCAACTGACAAATCTTTCACTTCAAAAATAAAATATCCCCAGGTTTCTCCATTATATGTTCCAAGAGATGACTAAACCCTTATATTTACTTCAATTTTTCTTTCAAAGGTTGAGGTTGTTAATGAGCTTATCTTTTAAGGAAAAAATCTAGAGGTATGCATAAGCCAGATTTAGATTTACACAAGCACATAATAAAAGTACACAATACATCTACCTATGCTAACACAGGGCCTGAAAGAAAGTAGGCAAGATTTAAAACAAGTGGAAATTTAGCTTTAATTAAATATTATGAATGGCCTAAGAACTGGTTTTTTTAGCTGTAGCTTCTCTTGGCCTTCTGCTACAGATTTGTTGTAAGAAAGAGCATGAGAGGGCTTAGTGAATGTTTTATAATATTGTCACAGTGCCTGAAATGTAAGGATTCTGTACATCCCTGGTATGCAACAGAAATGGGCCAGGAGGCTGGGAATGGTTCGAAGATACTACATGATTCTGATTCCCTCCCTCCACCCCACCATACACACAACACACATGCTTTCGTCAGATCTTTCAAGAAGCAGACACCATGACATAATGACATATTTATGACATTTATTAGGGACCCACCTGTAAGAGAAAGTGGGGAGAGGCTGAGAGAACAATAAGACATTGACATAGGTCTGCCCTAGTAGAGACAGTGCAGAGAGAAAGAAGGAAGGGACGAGGGTTGGATGAGTCTTAGCAGGACATTCAAAGAGAAGTTTGGAAAGGTCACGGGGGATAGGTGGGAAGGTCCTCAAGCCAAAATCGCCTTTCTAGGGAGTCCCTCCACTCCCAGGGAGAGCCCTGCCTTAGCATCCCAGGTGTGCTGAGTCATTGGCTGAGAGAGAGCAGTCTGTGGCAGGCATGGCCTCAGCACAGGCTTGGTGATGAATTTCAGAGCCTGACATCTGGGACCCTCAGTTAATTATGCTCCCTATAATTGGCAATTCAAAAAGCTCACTTGCTTCTAACCTACATGCACCATCTCAGGTGAGACCTATCACTCCAAACATATCTTAGGATGATCCTTAGAGCCATATACATATAAAATAGGAAATACTTGGTTTCAGAGTTTAAGCATGACTCACCAGCTCCAAGCTTACTCTCAACAGAAGTGTTCCAAGTTCTAAACTTTCTCTTGGTCCACAAAACCAATAAAACCAATAAAAGCAATAAACTAATAACAATAATAATAAAAAGCAATAAACAATAACAAAAGCAATAAACTAATCCACACTAGGAAGGGAATGATTACTTTGCATCCGGCTTCCTGCTTCCTCTTCTTTAACTTGCCAAGTTGAATGGATCTTTACTGGTGGATATATTTTTACTGAGTAAATTTTACATACATAAACAGGTCTTAAGTATAAAATATGAAGAGTTTGGTATTATCTACATTCATATAACTACCCTCTCAAGATTTAGACTACCCAGAAAGTTTCCTCATGGTACCTGTCAATCAATTCTAACCTTCCTATAAACAATCACTGTTCTAATTTCTATCACCAAAGATTAATTTTAGCTATTCTTGAAGATTGCATAAATGGAATTATACAAGATATATTTTTTCCACTTTGCATAGTATTTTTGAGATGTATCCATGTTGCTGCAAATGCATTCAATAGTTCATTCACTTTTATTGCTGAGTAGTATTCCATTGCAAGGAAATACCACAGTTTATTTATCCATTCTCTTGTTGATGGACATTTGGTTCTTTCCAGTCTGGGGCTTTTATGAATAAAACTGCTTTGAATTTTCATTCAGAAATTTTTGTGTGGACATATGTTTTCTTTTGGGGGATCAATCTGGGCCATAAGTTGGGTGTATATTTATTTTCTAATAAAACATTTTTCCAATGTTTGTACCATTTTAGACTCCATAACTGGTGGAATTTTGAGAAATATCAGATGATATTTAAACATTTTTTAAATGCTTATTCATTTTTGAGAGGGAGAACATGAGCAAAAGAGGGGCAAAGAGAGAGGGGAACAGAGAATTCGAAGTGGGCTCTGCACTGATAACAGCCCAATGTAGGGCTCAAACTCACAAACCATGAGATCATGACCTGAGCCAAAGTTGGATTCTCAACCAACAGAGCCACCCAGGTGCCCCTCAGATATTTTAGACCTTCTCTCAAATCATACCACCCAACTAACTTTACCTAATAAAACATTAACCCTGGCAGGGGTAAAAGAAAGAAATCATTTCTATATCTCTCTAGCCAAAGCATACAGATACTCTAAAACTTCATTATAGTGATGGGAAAACAAAGTTCAAGAAATATTGAAGCTTGTTCAAGGTCGAACAGCTGATAAGTACCATTCAAACTCAGCTCCACTCCTTTTATAGTAAAACCAATAGTCCTTTCCCCAAACAAACTACCAAAGTTTAGGAGAAGCTGGAGAAACCTCAGCTTTAACCAGAGGCCAGAGGCTAAGAGATGCAGTTGCAAACTCTTCTCTAATTACTGCAGAAAGGAGGGTAGAGATGACCAGCTCTTTTTTTTTTTTTTCATATTTTTATTTATTTCTAGGAGAGAGAGAGAGCGTGAGCAGGGGAGGATCAGAGAGAGAGGGGATGACAGACTCTGAAACATGCTCCAGGCTCCGAGCTGGCAGTCAGCACAGAGCCCGACGCGGGGCTCGAACCTACCAACCGTGAGATCATGACTTAAGTGAAAGTCGGACGCCTAACCGACTAAGCCACCCAGGCGCCCAATCTTTTTTTTTTTTTAAATCAACTTTGCCCAGCATCTCTGTCATTGCCATCCACTGTTTCAGAAACATCAGGGATTAGTAAAGGACCTTCCTTCCTCCTTGTTTTTTCCTCCAACCCAATCTGGCCCCAAGGGATTCTTATTGTTATTGCCAATTAAAAGATAAGGAAACAAAGACTCTGGTTACATAATCTGTCTGAGATCACGCAGATTAGTGTGTCTTCCCATAATATGCTCACTCCCAAATGTAGTACAGACTAAAAGCCAAGCAGACTGTGCACAGTGAAGCAATGGATGGATCACAAACAACTTTTCTGGCTTCAAGTTCAGCTATCTTTTCATTAGACTGTATATACCAAAACCTTATTTTCCTCAAAATTCTAAAACAAGAGGCTGGATAAGAAGACATCTAAGATTTTTTTCAACTTGGAAAGGCTAAGATTCCATGTGTTTACACTTAACATAAGCCTTACAGGAAAAGAACCAGCATTTTTCTCTGACAGCACCTCAAAATAACTGAAGACAGAAATCTGAATCCTTGAATGCAAGAGGTGTACTAATGAATAAAAAATTCCCATGGGATGAAGTCTGTCGAAAAACTGAGAGTCTATCCAAACACCTTTGAACACATTTCCCTCCTCAAACAACACAAATATCAGATTTCTACTCTTAGTGGGTGACAGAAGTTCTGGGAAAGTCATTTTCATGGAAAATATAAGTACCTTAATTGCCTATGTAACAGCATTCTAGGAAAAATAGAATATAGAAATACAAATTAGTTTAGAGAACAAGAGGAAGAGAGAAAACTATGCAGCACACATAAAAATCAATGCTCAAAAAATAAGTCAAGAAAGACCAATCATCTCTTGGTCATGCATACAACTCCAGGTTGTTCCTAATAGTGTCATTCTCTTCCCTTTGGTTCTTTTCCAATCTCATTGCTGTTGTGTTCCAAGCATTGGAGCTTTGCTACTTGCCTTGTATCAGAGTAGGCATTAGATTGCAGACATTAGTTTTGCCAAGTTGCTGTCCCTGATATCAGCCAAGAGTCCTTTTCTAAGGTAGAAACACACAAAGAAATGAGACTCTCCACTTCCTCTTCTGAGTAGAAATCCTGCCAGTCTTGTCTTTCCAATCCACATTCACATTTTCAGTTCAGACACTTAGACAACTGTTAAAAGTCCCTCTCTTTCTATGTGAAATAACAAGAAATAATTCACTATCCAATCTCTTCATTCTAATGCACATATTTCAACAAAATTTAATCTGTGAGTATAGATCGCCATAAAGAGTAAGCTTCTCTGATACATTTTACATAATTTCATGGAAACTGTAGCTTTCAGTCCACTGGGAATATAATATTACCATCTTCACAATGTTTTCTTAAGCACAACACTCAATCTCTCATCAAGCTGAATGATCTTACCCTAGACAATAATGAAAAGACCTCAAAGGTCCTTTGAGTAAGCAATTAATACTTTTGAGAATAGACTGGTTTATCTCTGCTTTTGAAAAGGTTTCAGTACGCACAAATTGTGCCTTCATTCTTCAATTCAGAATCCTGTTGTTTCTGAAAAAAGAATACTCTTGCTCCTGTGGAGAGTAAAATTGACCCTATTTTTAAGTCTGGGGTAGCTCATATTTGTGTTTCACTGTATGTGATGATAGGAAATACTATAATTAATTTTCTAACAGTAATAGCTTGAACTGAGAAAATAAGCCAAAGACAAATTATATCATTTTGAGTGGACCCTCCACCCCAATTCCCAAGTCTTGATCATATCAATGGTTTTTCATTATTATTGGGAGGTTGAGAAACAATCCTAACAACCCTATGCCTCCATGCTCTGAAAATGCCTTCTCCAGAGGCTCCCACCTTCTCCAGCTTTCTGTGATCTACTATATACGCCTTCCTCCAATTTCTCCAATAAGTTCTTGTTTCTTTCCACCTCAGGGACTTAAAACATGGTGAAAATCTGTTTGCACCCCTGACCCCCTATGTACCCTACCTTGCAAGTAGTTAAGGATACTCTGTTCCTCTGACCTGATTAACTCTGGTCACCAGCTTGCTTAAACAATCACGAGNTCTGTTCCTTCTTTCAGATTTCAGCTGTGTGGTCACATCCTTCAGGAAAGCACTCAGCTCCCTCACTAGCTTTCATTTTTTCATGTGTTTTCCCTTCATTATACTTATCAAAGTCGTTTTACTTGTATAACTCTTTGATAAATATCATCACCCCCATTCCATGAAGAAAAGCCATACCATTTTTAATGGGGTCATCAGCACCCCTCCCAGCACGCAGTGTTCAGTAAAGATATCTATTCAAGGAATTGAATTTTTAAATGCAGTCTACAGAAAAAAACACAAAACAAATTTTAGTGAGGAAGACCCTAAGCAAGAGTAATTACAATATATAAAGAAATGGCTTTTTTTCCTGTGTAGACATTGGAGGAGAACACTAGTCATAGCTAAAGGGAAATTTAATTAACACTGGCTTTAAAGAAGAAAAATTATGATATTTACTTGGTGGGGAGAAGAACTTGTGTAAAAATTGATTTGGTGATTCTGTATCAAGATTCCTGGTGTTCTGCTTAGGTATATGTATAAAAATGACTCATTCTTTTCAAGCAACAAAAGCTCAGTCTAACATTCAAAAATGTCTGCAGCACAATTGTTGCTCCAACATTTGAACTTGGAAGAAAATAATTACAAACTGGCAAATGAAAGATATTTTTCTCTGACTTTCATTCTTACTCAGGACCAATAAACATCCTATTTGTATATCGAATTTGTGTACATCCTAGAAGGCATAGGTAACTGAGCTCACTTGTTTTACTCAAGTAAGCAGAATAATCTAAGGAGACTAATAACATGTAAATACCAAAAGAAAAAAAAAACCATGATGAAAACTGGGGTTACCAACCTGTACTTGGCTTTACACTGAAATCTTGTCTTCTAGGATTTATATTCTTTGTTTTGTATGAAATTGATTCAGAAGCAACCATTCAAAATGCTACACTGAAATGAAAAAATGTACTAATAATAGAGTGTGGCACACAGTTGGGGTACTGGGGCCACTACCCATGGAAGGAAGCAGGAATTCCTTTTCTCCAAACCACTCAATTATTGTGCCTCGTACATATATTGCTTATTTCTGTTTGTTGATTGAGTGAATGAATGAAGAAATGAATGAAGAAATTATTTTGATGGCATCTTAGCATGCATTCACAATGCATACTATACCCAAATGATATTTCTACTGGGAGCATCAGAACCTCACTTTAGGGAAATTCCTTTTCTGGTAGAATGATTTAATTATTTAATAAAATCTGGAGAGGGTCTTTAATTTGGAACACTTTAGGGAATAAAAAATGTCAAGTGAGAATAGAATAAGTAAACCTAAAAGCTGAATGAGAACTTAAGAATAAATTTGACCAAATTTTGTAGTTAGTGATTGGGAACACTATCCAAGGATTTCTGCTAGAAAATCCTCATCAGTTAACTGTCCATTCTATTCTAGTTTCTATTCTATATTTTGGTCTGAGCACCTCTTCTTGTATCTTTCCACATTCTGCTATTCTGCAGTTTATTAGTTAGATTTATTGTATTAAATTTAACTATAATATGAAATTATTATATTTATTATTAAGCTGATTGTTGCAATGAACAAGCCATAGATTGTAGTGGCTTAATCCAAGAAGGGTGTCTTTCTTGCTTGGGTCATAATTAATACAGATTGAGTGAGATGGAAGGGTGTTCCACTCTACACAATTACTGAAGGACAAGGCTCCTCCCAACTGGTGGCTCTGCTGGGTTCTAGTAGTGACTAAACCTCAGAACCTATCAATAGAATCTCTAGAGGCACACCAGCTAACGAGCAAAATTTGAGAGGGATCTGCACCTTCTTTTTATAGTGGCATGCACCCCTTTTATCCACATGCTGTTGACCAGAGCTCAATCACGTGCAATGGGTAGGGAGATTTAGAAAAGCAAAATACCAAGGAAAAGAACTTGAAACAGCTGTTATCTAGTCAGTTTCTGCCATAGCATTCTACATCTACTGGCCCACGTTGCCTATTCTGGGATGTCACCCCTTTGTCTTAAGGATATACTTTTCAATCTCCATTTATGGATTTGCTGAAAGTTGTCTTATGATTATTTACCCTTTTTTTTAAATTCCTAAGTATATTTTCTCCAACCAATGGGCTGTATGAAGTGCTGGCCATGAATTAGTTATTAACCTGGAATGGCTTTTCTTTGTTCTAGCTCTGACGACCTTCTTCAGTGAGTCTGCTTGATACATATTCTTGCCCTGCAGTGACTTAAGGGTGCTTGAGGCATTCTCTGAGGCAGAAGAAAAGGAGCTAAATATGGCCTTTATCTTCCATTGAGTGCAAAGTCTATTAAAAATCCCCACAGTGGCAACAACCACAAAGCATTCCTTCTTAATCCTTTTATTGCCTCATTTTACAAAAAGTTATTAATATTTATGTTCGTTTATTTGTTTTTATCTGAGACATCTGGGAACCTTTACTCTACAAGCATGATTCTTCCTTTTCCAATGTACTGCTTCCCTGCACTCAAAAAGTACTGCTAAAGAATAGCCACAAATGAATCTGTTTCCCGGATGAATTGCCCCTAGCATCTTGGAAAGCTTCACTTGCATTTGTGTACACTCAGCTCAGGAGGATCGTTAACCCAAACCTTTGCACTTTTTTTTCCAACAGGAGAAATGAGAAAAGGACGGCACTTTAATTTTATTTCAGTGATAAGAAAAATTATAAAGTTATTTTATATTAAAAACCTTAATATGGTTTGAGAATCTCAACAATTTTTTTATCATCTGAAATGACTTTAATGGATTTTCACTAGTATGCCATTAATGCAAATCCATTTTTGTTTTATTGAGGTCAAGCTACAGTCCCTTGTCTTGCTCCCTGGGAGAAGGAAATTAGGTAAAAATTAGCTCATTGTGGTTATATTCACTCTGTATTGCTGCCTAAAGGAGAGGACTAACTAAGGGCAAACTGATACCTCACAAAGATGAAGCACTTTATATTAGGCCAGAGTTCCTGTGATGCGAGGGGGAAATGAGTGTGGGAAAGACAATCTATAAATAAAAGACTCAAAGAATCATTGAAGGTGGAGGTTATTGACTTTTGGAAGCTCTTCTTAAAAATTAGCCTGTTATGTATAAATGCATTAGTTACAAAGCCACACAGACAGTCAACTTTCCTTCACTTCCTTCTTTAGCTACAAATGTGTGTGTGTGTGTGCGTGCGTGTGTGCATGTGTGTGTGTATTTCATATAGGTGTTATTTTCCTCAGAAATAATTTCAGTTACAGGTTAATTAAGTAGTACACACATACACACAGAGACTACAAATATATAAGGCATAATTAGGCTTCGCGTGGTACAAATGCATAAATACATGATACATCTACATGACCAAATACCTACACATAAGTACACATAAGTAAAGATCACAGGTATATGGTGGATATTGTACGTTAGCTTAGCTTTCTCAAGTTCCTTTCTATCTTCCTTCTAGTTGGAGAGGCTGGAAAACTTTAAACAAAATATTTCAACTTTCTTGAATCTAAGATTCTTGATGCAAATTCAGTTATGCCAGTTGGCTGCTCCTATGTGAAATTTTGAAGACAAAGTCAGGTGAAGAACTGTCCTGTTCCTTTTTGGGTCTTTCTACTGGCAAGCAATGCCATGGAAAAGAAGGTGATCCAGAATGATCAGAATGATCCAGAATCTGTTCACCAGTTGTGCTGTTGTTAAAGAATGATTGTGTCATCTCTTTCTAATCTTTAGATCACAATTATGGGCTCATTCTCTAGATTCCTGGATAAAAAGAGAAAAATGTCCACAGCAGCAGCTTCATTACAGAACTGGTTTATTACAGATCAAAGTTATGGGGTGTGTTCTTGAACTCATAGCACCACTTATAGTATTAGAGGTGGCAGCCCCCCTAAATAAATTATGAAATCTTCCAGAAGTTGTTCCTGGAGGCCCATCCTAGATCCAATTTCTTCTCTCCTTCTAACAACCCATGAGCATCATATGTATTTCATGTATCACTAATTAAAGGCATACAGTGCTTTCTTCCTTGCATTGAACCCTAACTGATGCAATATATGACATTTTATGTAATTTTTCAGTGTATTCAACTGTCCTCTGTGTAGTCCATTTGCCTGTATCTGCTACACCTAATGCAACTTCTTGTGAGTCTGCCCACAGTTTCCCTTTGGTCTCCTCCAAAGCTCTACAACCAACCTTGTGTCATTGTCCAAGAAATTCTAGGGACATCTTTGTCCAAGAGTCTCTTTTCTGAAGTCTAATTTCAACTTAGTCTCTCATGCTTTTTGCTAAATTCCTACTTATATTCATTTTCTGTCTCAACCCTGATGACACTTTTATGTTCAAGATATTTAGTGATTTATGTATAGTTATGTTTTCCTCTATCTTGGGTAAATATAAATTTTACAAAAATCCCTCTGCTTTGAGTTTATGGAAGAAGACTAACAATAACAACAAGGTAGTAAAAATAATGTTGTTCAATATGGTCTCTGTTCCCTGTGTTGGAGAAATTAACCAATCAGAAATGTGAATCAATGATTCAGAATTAGATCTGAGAAGGACAAAAAAAAAAAAAAAGAAGAAGTCTACATTTCTTGCATTTCCTCTCTCCTTGGAATGTCATCAGGGATTTTTTCTAATTTTTTTTTAAATTTTTTAATGTTTTATTTATTTTTGAGAGAGAGATAGAGACCACGTGTGCAGGGAAGGGTCAGAGAGAGAGAGGGAGACACAGAATTAGAAGCAGGCTCCAGGCTCTGAGCTGGCAGTCAGCACAGCGTCCGATGTGGGGCTCGAACCCACAAACCGTGAGATCATGACCTGAGCTGAAGTCGAACGCTTAACCGACTGAGCCACCCAGGTGCCCGGGATTTTTCTGATTTTTATCCTCCTTTTCTATTGGATAGTAGAGTAGAAAGACTGGTAAATCTTCACAATGGATGTCCTGGCCAGACTCATGGGGACAGAAACTTTCATCAACATGAACTAAGACTCTTATGACAGATTAGGAAAGGAAAGTCTCTCCTGCCTTCCAGCCCCCGTGCCACAATCTCAGAGTAGACTTTCAAGACTCAGGCTTTCTCTACAGCAGAGTGAGAGTAGCATCTCCAAGGAGTAGTGGTAGAGTAGAAATATGTCATTGCTGCTCAAAACCTTTATGATGGTCCTCTATTTGTTGTTGTTATTGTTGTTGTGAGGCAATGAATTCCTTTCTTTAAGGAACTTCCCCTCACCCACCCCGTTCTACTTTGCTAGAACTATCACTGACAACATTCCACCATACCGTAGGCACAAGGTAATCTTTGATTCAAGTTAGGCCGGTCATCCTCCCCCTCCCTGAATGAAAGACCTGCAAGGACTGAATGAAGAAAACTGAATGAAGACCTGCAAGGACTGAAGCCATTGGTCCTGGGGCCCCCATTGTTAGAACTCTCAAAGATCTCCCGTGCACCTTTGCTTCTTCCTTACCTGGTTAATTTTGTAAGCATTTCTTTTGATTTTGTGAGTATAGTTTTGATAAGCTTTACTTTATTTAAATTTTTGAGACTGAATTTTATTTTCTTCCAAAGAGAAGACCCTAAATAATCCTCCTTCCTTTTCATTTCATACAGTCTAATAGACTCTTGACAGCCAGCAAAGTCCAGCTTAGTACTGCTGGACAAAAGCATGCTGTCATTTATTCATTCTACAAATATAGATGGAGATTTTTTTAAGTGACACTAGTAGGAATAAAGATAAAATAAAATATTGCCCCCAGGCAGCTCATATTCTAGCAACGGATAATGCAGTATGAAATAAAATGTAGTAAAAGAATTACCAGAAGAAGCAACATCTGAACTCTTGCAGAAAAATTAGGCATTTTACCAGGTAGAAAGGAAGCAGGGAGTACACTCCAGGCAAAGAAAAGAACTTTGGCAAAAGGAGGAAGGAGCTGTGTCTCTGAGAACTATTAGACATTGTGTTAAACTAGAACCCAGATTCAAACTGGGAAGTGATCGAAAATTGGACTGGAATGGGAAGTGGAGCCATGTTAGTAAAGCCAAGTTATTCTCTCAGAATACAATGGAGAGAGAACAAATACCACGTGTTGCCCTGTCCCCCATATTCCTTCTTCCTTCTCATACTATTAGCATGCACGATTATAAACTGGACACTTCTATGCAAAGAATAAAGAATGTATTTGCCAGCTTCCCTCCATAGCTAGAGGTGGCCATGTGACCAAGTTCCAACCAATGAGGAGTGAACAATAGTAATATGTGGAGCCATGTTTTGAAAAGGAAACCTGCCCTCTCCTTCCCTTCTTCTCTTTCCCACGGGGAATGTAAATGTAGTGACAATGAAGCAACTTGGACCATGCAGATAGGGCAGTACGCTGAGGACGGGACTGACAAGAGTGAAGATGCCTGGGTCCCCAGCTCCCCAGGGCTTCTGCACATGCCCTGGCCTAATTACACTTGGACTGATACACAAAAATAAACACCAACTTTAACCCAGTGTAAGCCAATTTACAGGGGCCTACTGTCACACCAGGTGAATTAATAACCTAACTTACCATGAGTATTTAAAGATGAAAGTAAAGAACTTATAGTTAAATTTGCTATACAACAGGAGTCAGCACACTCTGGCCTGCCAGCCAAAGGCTGCCTGCTTCCTGTTTCTATATGACGATGAACAAGATGTTTTTTTACATTAAATTTTTTTTTTTAAAAATGTTTATTTAATTTTGAGAGAGAGAGAAAGAGAGAGAGGGGGGAAAGAGCAGAGAGGGAGAGAAACACAGAATCTGAAGCAGGCTCCAGGCTCTGAGCTGTCAGTACAGGGCCTGATGCAGGGCTTGAATTCATAAACTGTGAGATCATGACCTGAGCCAAAGGCAGACACTTAACTGACTGAGCCACCCAGGCACCCCTGTTTTTTGACATTTTTAAATAGCTGGAAAATATCAAAAGAATAATATTTTGTGACACATGAAAATTTTATGATGTTCAGTGTCCATATAAAATATTTTATTGGAACACAGCCATATTCATTTATTTGCGTATTGTCTATGGCTGCTTACATACCACAACAGCCGTTGAAAGAGTTTGGCAATTCCTGTTTTAGATGATTACATCAACAAATGCAGCAGATTTACTAAAGAATGAAAGAAAGAGAATCAAACAAGAGCCAATCCAGTGGTCCAGGTAAAAGAGATAAAGGAGGCCAAACCAAAAGTCGTGTAGATAAATATAGGCAGTATACTAATTTTACTATTTAGTAAAATTAACATGATTGAGAAGTCTCAATCCAATTGAGGTCATAGTGAAATATGAAAATAGTCCTTTCCCCCAAATTCTATGTGTATGACAAACTATTAAACTACTAAAATAAAAATCTTTTATTCCATTCAAAGTCGATACTCAAACCTCTGCCTGGGACCTATGAGGAATGCCCAAATCCATGACTCTTAGCCTCTCTGAGCTTTGCCAACATTTATTTTCTCCCATCATATTTAAATCCAAATTTGTTCCTCAGTAGGAATTTCTCCTGCCTTGGCTTAAGTGATAAAAGTTCTAGAATGTGTCTTCCCATCTCCTCTTACACAGGCAACAAAGCATCCTCAGATGGCTTTGTTGATGCTCTATTAATTTCAGACTTTAAAGAAAACTGCTGTTCTCAGTTTTGAAACTTCTACTCATTGCCACAAATACTCGATATTTGTGGAAAATTGGAACTGCATAAATACTAACATATACCATCATTCATGTCCATCCTACTCTTTTATAAATAACCAAGTCATCACATAGATATTTTTAATCAGCCTGAGACCAATCTGCAAAGTCCCATTTGAAGGCCTCCTAATCAATGGTTATACCAAAACAAGACACACAGGCTTTCCCTTGCCATTGCAGCTCTGATGTTTTATCTATACAGATGTGACTTCATGATTGAAACAGGATTGTATTTCAAATCCAGGTTAGATGGTATACATGTTGTTGCAGTTCACTCATTCATTCATCCATTTAACAGATATTTATTACATGCCTATTATGTTCTAGTAGGGATGTCAGACACCGGGCATATCAGACACATAAGGGCTTTTTTCCCTGAAGAGTGTGAAAAAAGATTCCAAAGTGAAGTAAGCATTGCTAAGCGAGTCATTTAAAGTAGGGTCTAGAGGATAGTGAAACCTATCTACAGGCCTATTTACATATCCTGTTTCAGTTTTTGGAACACCATGGATGTTTGACAAGTTACCAATCATAACTTGTCAATTGCACCTCAACTACCTTCTGGGCAGATGTCAAGGTAATGTAACTAACAGCTGTTAGCTAAATAGCCAATCATGTATTGGATAACCAGGTTAACCCTGTCAGCACCAATCATAATTCCTCCAAAACTAGTTACGTAACCTTGTGAATTTCACCTTTCTAAGCCTGCACTCCCTTGCCTGTAATTCAGAGCACAGTTTCAATTTTGGTCTGCTCTGTGTCTCCCAGATTGCATTCCCTAAAGTCCCCAGATAAATACTTTTTATTGTTTTACAGCCCCTTCTTGGTGCGCTGGAGCATGTGGTGAGAGAACCAGTCAACAGGTTGTCATAAAACACTGTAATGAATGCTGAGTTGTGGGCAATGGATACATAGAAGAGAAGTGCCTAGTCCAGATCAGGGGAGATGGGAGGTTTCCTATTGGAAGTCATGTCTAAGTTGAGGCTGGAGTCTGAACAAGAGTTATCAAAGAGACAGAGGAAAAACAGGAAAAAGGAAAGGCAGGTGGGCAGAGTGGGAAGAGACAGTGGAAGAACAAATGGCCCCTTTGAATCAGGAGCTACCAGCGGTGATATGGGACACTCTTCAAACTTCATCCCCCCATTATGGTCTGAAAAGGCACTGGTTTTGGAGATGTTCTCAGAGACAGAAATTGTTTCTCTGTCCCAACTCGCTCTTTGTTTCTGGATACACCACTGTTTTGGTAACTGAAAGAAATCCCATGTGGCTGAAAATCAAAGTAGGAGAAGGATGTTGTAAGTAAAGCCATGACTAGGATTCAGAGTACCTGATATTATTGGGATTTCTAAATCTTGGCCCTTGCCCTGCCTTGACACCAATCCACTTGACTGGCCATTCCCCAAAGCATACATTGCTATTCATTGCCTGGTCAATAAGTATCCAACTGTCACTGATACCATGGAACACCAAGCTCAGGCTACTCAGGGGTGACATACAACCATATACATACCAGGCATGCTGTCAGTTTTGACTTGTGTGAGTAGAATGCTTTCTCTGTGAGCAACATGATCAGGATCTGGTATCTAGGATTTTCCAAACCAAGCTGGAAAAACATGAAGGAGAATTTGAATCACTGCTTTTTTTCAGTCATGAGACAGCATTAATACAAAACTAACCTAGTACACCTAATTACATTTCCTACTTTGTATTCAACTTGAAAGAAAAAAAACATGCATCATTGTTACAAATATTATTGTGTTCGACCTGTTTTTCCCTTCTGACAACATTTAAATATTCTACTTCCCTTACTCCTACCTACGGTACAATGATTTGTATTGTTCCTGAGTGAGATATTTCCCAAAAACAAGGGGAGGAAAAAACATATATTAAGAATTTCCTTACCAAGGATTTTAAAATAACAGAATGTTTACTGAAAATTGGTTCACATTTGCCGGCATCCTGGCAGGATTAATCCAGAAAACAGCTACAGCATGGGAAATTGTATTGATGAATTTTCTTTGAACTTTCTCAGCAGCTACCAATTAAATACCATTTTCACTTGATGGATAGGTGAGCTCAGACTTTAGTGAGTTGATGTGGGAAAAAAAAAACAGCTTACTGCTCTTAATAGTTTGAGACAATCTAAGTGTAAGTAATCAAAACAAATATTCATGGGAACTTTCAGGTGGCATCTTCATTTGACAGTGCCTAGCCAACACACACTTAAGAGCAGATACAGGTGTAATTTTCATACATAGGAGTCATTAGTCTGCTTTCAATTATATCCCAATGATTTACCAACTAAAAAGGGTGTGGAGTAGGTATGTACATGTTGTCAAGTCAGTAAAGAGAAAATTTGGAGTTATTTTAGAATTTATCCTATTGTAAAAATGAGGGCTGTCCTCATCTCTTGATAAAACAATAAATTACCTTTTGCTTTTGTCTCTTTCTGCTCACCACACCAAATACTAGGCTTGGATAAATGCATATCTCCCTAAAAATAAAAAAAAAGGACTACAAAAATGCAAAAAAAAAGTTTTTTTCACATCTATTTTATGTAATAATGCTGTGTTCTCATTTTCAGTTAAGTACTTCACATTATGATTTGAAAGAGCTGGTCAGACCGTAGATTTGAGTAATCAAGTTGTACCGATCATTCTATTTATTGATATTGAAAATTGATGCCTTCATACTTAAACCATTCTAGATGAGAATGAAAACTATGACTATCAAGTGTGATGTGAAAAGAAAAGAGTTATAGAAGCTATAGGTATGTATCCGTATATACACACCCACATACGCCCTTTACCTGCACACACCCCTTCCCACACATAGCCATGGCACTGGAATTGCCATATTTTAAAATAACAAAATGAATGTATATTCTGAGAAAAAAGCCTCTTTGACATCAGGAAAAATCAGGATTATAAATGATTTTTTTTAATATATACATTTTCATTAATTTCAGGTACAATTGACAAGCAGGGGAGTTATTTTGGTCCACTTTCAATTTGTAATGAAGAATGATTATTATTCTATGTATTATTTGTGAACAATGTTTCTAAGAAGGTTTAAAAGTTGTAAGAAAGATAAGCATTTGGTTGAGTCTTATTATAGTTTTAATTTCCATAACAAATATCTTTTCTGTGGATTATAAGGCCTCTGGTTGTATGATAACTGTCATTTATAGACATTTTTACCTTCATGTTCTCATTTAAACCTCACAATAATGCTGTGTGACATTTAATTTTTCCTCCTTTTTACAGATCCAAAAACAGGCTCAGTAGAGCTAGGAACCTAGCCCAAGGCCAACACACACACACAAAAGTGACAGAATCAATATACAAATCCATTTCTTACTCTGCGGCTTTTACTAATGAAGCAAAGTACCAGCCCAGCTAAATAAATTATCACTAATTCTTAATTAGTGAAATGAGGTAATGAGGTTTTACCTTATCATTCATAGTTCAGAGATGGCACTTTAAGACCAATACAAAAATGGCATGGTAGCATTCTGGTAAGACAATTTTTACCTATTGTTATTTTTAGTTAAGTGTTTTGTATTTGATTTGAAATATCTGGCTGGTTTATAAGATGTTTCGGGCCTTCAAAAGATTTTAGAAGTGAAAATCTCAATTTCTTCATTTCTAAAGAGTTCCTCCGCATCCACCTCAACCTCACATTCTTCCTGTCATCATGAAAGCATGACTCAGAATGTGTCTGATTCCGGCATCCTGATCTTTGGTTACAACTTTCCAAACCTTCATGTTTCTTGCTCAACTGTTCCTGCTATAACCCTTTACTTGGGTCAAGTCCTAAAGTCCTTGGTACTCAGTAAAATTCTTGCTAATACTCTACAGTCTCTGGCCCATCTGGATTTTTGTTGCATCACCTGAGAAAACACCAATCCTTCTGTACCATCTATCTGCTTTTCCTATGTCTTCCCATTTATCTGAGTATCACTGGAGAAGGTCATTCAGCAGAGCAATTTGCCCCACTCTAAGTTCATGGTTATCATCCTCAATTTCATTCTCAATACCACCTGGAACTCCTTCTGGAGTATATAGTCTACTCACTCTCCCACAGTCTGGACTAGCTAAAGCATTCTTTCTCCAGTCTTCAGCAAATAAACACTCTCAATTTCCCTTGACCTTTGGTCTTAGAAGATGACCTCCCTTACATTACTTGGAGAAAAAAATAAAATCTAGTGAAAAGAAACCCTTCCACCTCGCCTCCCTCTATCAAATGTACAAACAGAGATATTTCTGTACCCATTCTCTTATTCTTTCCTTCAACAAATGTTTATAGAATGTCCACCACACTCCAGGTACTGTCCTGAACCTTAGAGCTATATCCATGAACAGGGAAGTCTTTCCGTCCCATGGAGTTCCCTGACAGTGGGAAAATAACCAAGATACCTTCAGAGAGGGAAAAGTGCTGTGAGGAATAAGAGGTGAGGTAATGTATTAGGCTTTGATCAGAGATGGTGTTAGAGGATAGCAACATAAGATACGGTGTCAAGGAAAACTTCTCTGAGGAGATGGCATTTGAGTTATGACTCACAAGACACCAGTCGGTCATGCGAACAACAAGAAGGAAAGTAAGAACCAAGGTCCTGAAAAAGGACAACTTAATTACATGTTCAGGAACAACAAAAAAGTCCATGTGGCTTGAGCACAGTAAGCAAGAAGGAGAATGGAATGAGACAGAGTCCTCTACTCATCCTTAGGCTGTAAGAAAGTGGATCTGAATACAGTCTTTCCATCTGCGCTTTGGAACCCATACCCTTTGCCTTCTTAAGAACCCTTACTGCTGATTTACTACATCTGTCTCCTCTGCTTTCTCTTTCAATCTGATCATTTCACTCAGCATTAAAACATGTTCATGACAGTAATATTTTAAAATGCTTCTCCACTTTCTCCTCCAGATTCAGTCTATTCAAAGTTAAAAAAAAAAAAGTTGTCTATACTTATCCCCTTTCTTACCCTCTCACTCATTCTTCAAAATCTCTCCAGTATATTTTCATCCCAATCTTTGACTGACAGAGCTTTCCCTAAAGTCAAAGGTGATCTCCATTTCACTTGATCTCCCAACTACATTTGACTCTGTTGACTTTGATCTTCTCCTTGAACTCTTTTCCTCCTTTTTCCTAATGACTCTAATGACCTTCTTGGTTTTCCTTTTACCATCTGGCGAGCAGCTCAATCTCAGGAATCTTTACAGATATGTCTCCTCCACCCTTCCATTATTATTGGTTCTCAAACTTCATCAGAAACACCCGAAGACATGTTTGAGGCATGTTATTGAACCTCACCCTCAGAGTTTTTGATTTTCTCAGGTGATTCTCATGCTGCTGGTCTAAAGACCACACTTTGAGAGCCATTGTATTAAATATTATGATTCATCTAGGGGCACCTGAGTGGCTCAGTCGGTTAAGTGTCCGACTTCAACTCAGGTCATGATCTCACGGTTCGTGGGTTCGAGCCCCACGTCGGGCTCTGTGCTGACAGCTAGCTCAGAGCCTGGAGCCTGTCTTCGGATTCTGTGTCTCCCTCTTTCTCTGACCCTCCCGTGATCATGCTCTCTCGCTCTCTCTCTCTCTCCAAAATAAATAAAACATTGGGGCGCCTGGGTGGCTTAGTCGGTGAAGCGTCCGACTTTCGCTTAGGTTATGATATCACAGTTCGTGGGTTCGAGCCTGCATCGGGCTCTGTGCTGACAGCCAGCTCAGAGCCTGGAGCCTGTTTTAGTCTGTGACTCCCTCTCTCTCTAACCCTCCCCTGCTCACGCTGTCTCTCTCTCTCTCCTAGAAATAAAAATAAATAAATAAAACATTAAAATTTTTAAAAATATATAATTCTTCTCGGCTTAGTCATAGCCATATTCTTTTTTTTAACTTTCTACTCTTTCAATTAATGATTTCATGTACATCCCTTACTTCAATTACTAGCTTCATATCACTGACACACAAATTTACACATACAAATATCCAATAGGAATAAAAAATCTCTGCTTATGTGCATCAGTTACCCCTAAACTCAATATATTTGTAATAAACTTAATGAACTTGTAATGAAACAGTTACTTTTCCAGGGATCTCTATTCAAGGAAATCATGCCTTGTCTATTCTATTAAGGAAGTCAGAATCTAGGATTCATCTTCAACACTTCCCTCTCATTACCACCCCTCATATTTAAAACTTTAATTCCTGTATATTTTACTTCCTAAATATCTCTCCATGAATTGTTCATGGCTCTCCACATACTTCATTATCATCCTTGTCCACACTGCCATTCTCTTTCTTGAGCCACTGCCTAGAGCAATTTTCTTGACTTCTTCCATCTCATTTTTCACACTTTATCCTAAGTGATCACTTCAAAAGGCCCACCTACCTATCTAAATTTCAATGGTTTCCCATTGCTGTAATTACAGGACAAAAAATTCTAATGCCCCGCATGGCCTGGTGTCTACCTATGTGTCTCCACCTCATTTTACATCTTGCTCTTCACTCTCTGCCCACCAAATGTCCTATCTCTCTTAGTTTCTTAAAACATTATGCTCCTTCAGGCCACAGGCTCTTTGCACATACTTTCCCTTCAAACAAGAATTCTCCTGAATTCTTCTTCTCCTAGAATTACTGGTCATCCCTCATATTCCCTGTTCATCCTCCATAGTCAAAGTCAGTGTACCTTTACTTAAAAGCAATTTCAGTTTGTAAATACATACTTATTTATGTGAATATTTCATTGAAATCTGTCTCCCTCTAAGTCTAGGCTTCTTGAGGTCAGGGAAAGAGTCTATATTTTCTCACTATGACTTCTCTAGGGCCTGTATGAAGTGATAGGAAGAAAGCCCTCAGTAAATATATGTTAAATGAATAAATAAATGAAATTGACTGTTTACTTTTTAAATAAGGAATTTATTCCTATTTTCCTAGAGGCCTTTGTTCTGAGCCTTGGGGGCCCTTCTTCAGCATCCGAATTTCATTAGCCGGTATCAGCATCTTGGTTATTGTTATGCAAAAGCTACTAAGTGTGCATCCCTGAAGGCTGTATTTTGCTTAGAGTCTCCTAGGAAATGTGAGTATGTGTGCACAGGCTATGGATATTTAATATTAACTGACCTCCTACTGTGTTGCTCAGAAAGCAACTTGTGATTTGCTACCACTCTAATTTTCTTACTAATATTATATCATGACTTCCAAATCCTCAGTGGGTTTAGAGCAGCTGTTAGGGGATATAAGAAGTAAAATTTGATTGCGCATGGAAAATTGGCCTGCATATGAGACAAAGAGCTTTGGTTTCCTTATTCTATTTACTATACTACAATTATCTGAAATCTCAACCTCCTTGGATTGCAAGAAACTGCAGCAGCTTTAATTAATGCTTTTGCCACTGTTCCTATTGATTATTGCAAATGTCTGTATGGCTCTCCAAATGTTGTCTTCTGAGGGTTCTGGGTACTTCAAAGGGCCTCTGCTGTTGCTGCTTCAAGACAGCTCATTAAAGTTCGTATAATAAGTGACCCCTCTGTTCTTACTTCTTTGGGCTTAACACCACTCGGACCCATGCTGCTTTCGGATCCCATCCCTGTTCCTTGTTTGGAGAATCTGTGCTTTTCTACAATTTGGCTTTGTGTTTCTAGTGATTAATTCAAATTTCTTTTGCAACCACGTTGTTTAGTTGATACTTGGTGTAAGCTTCTTGAATGCGCTATGCTCAAGATACCATTTTAAGATTTGCTAAGCCACATCATCAACTGCACAGAATATTTCAGTGAGGCTTAGGCTCTATGTTTTAAAAAAGCAAACTTCAACAATGTTTTGCAGTATTTCTCTTTTTTTCCCCTAAGTTCTTGCTGGCCTGTTTAGGAAGAATAAAGGAGAATAAATACATCATTTAAATTTCCAGGCTGTCTATAGCAACCCTTTTTCAGTCTAATTAGGACCAATAGGTTGTAAAATGCCTAAAGCAAATCCATTAACACTTAACTGCTTCTCTTCTGGATCTATACAGCACTGACAGACAGAAGATGCAGTCACCTCCTATTGGATGGGGGCTAATGATTTGATAATGCATTCATTGTGTCAGATGTCAGGTGTGCAATAGGACTATGAGAACTACAAAGAAGAAAGGAAGCAACCCTCTAATAATGTCTCCCTTCCTCCTTTCCCCAAGGTAGTGTCACTAGCAAAGCCGTTATAGGTCGGGACAGAAGATGGACCTGCAGGATCAAGGACACCTTCGCAATGATTTGCCTAGACTGCAGTCATAAGGGCTCTTGTTCATCTCCCTAGTGTGTTAATGGGGCTGTGTGTTGGCATAATCTTTGTATTTATCAGCTGCACTCTCATCTTGGTCTGCTTAGGTGGTCAGAGATTCCTAGGGAAGGAAAGGAAGTGACTATATTTATTCTGAGTGTTCCCGATGGGAAGGTAAGGGTTTCTCGTGCTGTGATATATGGCAAGGCGGATGACATTTAATGAATGAATATGGCAACCTTTTAGATGAGTTAGTGCTGCTTCTCACATGAATTGATGATAGAGTCAAGTGTTATAAGAATCAGAATAGATTCCTTTAGAGTAGGAGGTAAGGAGATAGAACTCCCCAGCTGTTCAAAGACAATGAAGTAAAAGTCTGTGTCTCTCTCTATCACTCTCTCTGTCTCTCTCTCACACACACAGAGGCACACGCGTGCACACACACACACTTTTCCTGTGAATTATTAGAATTCAGTTATGCTATTCAATCTTAACATCTTTTTTTTAAGTTTATGTATTTTGAGAGAGAGTTTGCCCGTGCGCGCGCGCGCACACACACACACACACACACACACACACACACACACACACACACACACGGGAGAGGAGCAGAGAGCAAAGGAGGGAAAGAGAAAGAATCCCAAACAGGCTCTGCATCACCAGTACGGAGCCTGATGTGCAGACTGAGCCACCCAGACACCCCAATCTTAACATATTTAAATTAGAAATTACAATGAGCTATAACTAAAAGTAATATGCCTGAATTTTAAAAAAACATAATGGGATTCTATATTATGTAAACAGGTTTTATTCTCTTTAAGGAAAGAAGCTATATGTTTATTGCAAGGATTCTATTTTCCAGTTTTTTCTAAACTCTCATTTTGGAATGGCTTTCAGAAACTGGGGCATATTCTTTTGAATATTTTCCAGACTGGCAAAGTTTCTTCTCTTCAGGGTGTATCTAATTTGTGAAAATTGACAATAGTCATTCAGAGCTAAGTTCAGTGATTAGAAGTAAATGACCAAACTGGGTGACATACCCTGACCTCCAAAGTGAGGAGCATTTCTACAGGAGTGTGTCTAATTTTCCTATGTTGACTCCTCTAAATACCCCCTGCCCACCCACCAGCACACCTAATAGAGCAACAGACACCCTACTACTGTTCATTATTATCTAGTAACATCATATTGCTTAGCTTGTTTGAGTTCAATAGTATTTCTCAACTTTATCTCAATTTCTATCCAGTTTTCAACTCATAGATCTTAAATTCAGTACTGGATTCCACTTCTGGCTCTTTGGACTGAGAGTTAGCAATGATTTCCCCAGTGTTTGAATTACTTTTTCCAAACAGACTCTGACCTAAAATTTCCCTCTTACCTTTGAATGTGGTATGTTCGCTGACAAGGGACTCCCTACTGTACCTCACTCCCCCATGAAACCCAAACCCTGACATGAGCCATGTGGTCCGCATACTGAGAATTCTACGGTCATGAACACATTTTCAAAAGATGTTTTTCAGAGCTGTTTTAATGAGTGTTGTTACTACTAGAGTAAGTATTTAATAAGCATTCAACCTTCCAAGATGACTTTTAAGATAATACTCCATGAATATGTATATTCTGACATGAGTGCTTTTTTTTCCTCCAACTTTTCATTATGAAAGATTTCAAATGTTTCTGCTCAGCTTTGAGAACGAACAACTTTCTCTTGTTCTTGCTTCTCAACTTCCTTCCAAATCTTTTTCTGGAGTATTTTAAAGCAAACCACACATACCACCTCATTTCTTCAAGACATACATCATTATTTATCTCTAATTTTTTAAATCACCTATTTTATTGTGATACCCAACAAATTAATAAAATCTTTCTAATGTTGTCTCCATTCTAAACCATGTTTAACTTTCCCAGTATGTCAAAAGTGTCCTTTTAACTGAGGACTGATGGATGTGGGGGGAGGGGGGGATGGGCATGGAGGAGGGCACTTTGGGGATGAGCACTGAGTGTTATGTGGAAACTAATTTGACAATAAACTATTTGTAAAAAAAAAAAAAGAAAAAGTGTCCTTTTAGACCTGATTGTTTGAATCAGAATCCAAACAAGTTCACAAATCACATGTAATATGTCTCCAAAGACTCTTTTTAGGTAATCTTAAGAGGTATTTTTGCTTTATATAACACATATATAATTACATACACTACTATCATAAATTTCCTTCCCATAGCTAAATTATAGAGAGGTTTTACTTTGTTTATATATAAGTAAAAATCTTATGGTTGCATTGAGCATCAAGTTCATATATAAAGCACTGAAATTCCTTTAGGAAAGATGAAAGAAAGGAATCAAGTTCACCAGCTGTCTAAGCAAGGCAGGCATGTGAAACAGTGGCCTGATTTTGATGGCCTCAAATTGTCCCTTTTTGGCTTTTGATTTTTGATTCCATAGAAATGATAACTCGTCATTTCTGTAAGTTTAAGGCTTATGGATATTGTTTACATCATTCTGTCTCAGATTTTCCAATATGAGCTCTCAAAAGGAGAGGCTATTTCAATGATAGATGGCTCTTCATTACATTATTTTTTTACTCCTTTAGTGCCACATAAATCTGTTAACCCTTAATATAGACATATTGTAGGAAAAGAACATTTCAAAAAAAGTGTCAAGCATTCTCAAAAGTACGATTCAAATAATAACAATGTGATTAATTTAGAAAATAAAAGCACAATAAAATCTCAACATCTTGCCATTAGCTCCATAAAAAAGATACATATTTATACTGTCTTATTATATCTCCAATTTGCATAGCTCTACTTGCGTCTTTATGTTAAATCCATTTTTTTCATTAAGCGCAGTTTCTTTTTAGTAGCATAAATAGATATGAAAATAGATAGACTAAAAATGTACTGTAAAAGTTTATAGTTAGAAAAACTTAATTGAAATATAATTAAAAGATAATCCTGGTTTAAAAATCAGCACTCATTTAACCACATATTTCAGTGCATTAATAGTATCACTTTAAGTCATGATTTGCAAATTCATCATTGAATCACTTTAAAGCTGGTCTATAAAATATACAAATGCAGCCCAAGAAGTAATAGGTTAAAAATCTTGTTTCAGATGGAAGTAGTTCTATGTTCAAGTTATGCTCCTGGTGGGGGTTGAGGGGGATGGGGGATACTGACGAATTTAATTGAATGTTTGGAATAGCAAAAGAGAAAATTAATGTATTTAGGAATAGACTGACGCAAATAACATTCCATTGCATTAGCATTTATTTGTGCAGCAAACAGTCTCCAGTTGAGCTCCTGTGCCTTAGCTTATTAAGGTAAACATCTTTTGCCTTAGAAGAGATTTGAACCTGGCTTTAGAAAGCATTCCAATCCAGCAGCTGCTATTAGAAGACCCAATTCTATAGCTCACATTCCCATGTGCATATTTCATTGATGTCAATATTAAGGTTTTAGATATGAAAATCCCCTACCCTTAATTTTTTTACCTGAAGAAAAATAACATTTTAACCCCCACTCTAATAACTATACAAAGTGTGTGTATGTGTGTGTGTGTGTGACACAGAGTGAGAGAAAGAGAGAACATGTATATATGTAAGCCCATCAGCACAACAAATAAAGACAATTACAATTTGGGGTATAGTAACATAAAGGAGCCAGTAATATTTATAAAGTAAGTAAATAAATAAATAAATAAATAAATCTAATATTCTTCAGGTTTCTTGATGACTTTTCACATTATAAACCAGTAAGTCTTTCCACTAAAAAGCTGTAATGACCACTTTCCTGGACCAAAACCCCTCCTTTGGTGGTAATAGAAGCAATCCAACAAAGAAATGCATATTAATAAATATTTAATATATGGATTTAAAATTCTTGCCCAAGATCTGAATGACATAAAATTATAAGGAATAACAAATTTGAGGATCTCTTCAGTGACAGTCAATTCTCCTTTCCTAAAAATGCTTAGAAAGAATTCAATTTACTTTTTGCTCAGTAAATCCTCCTGAAAATTCTGTCCAAAAAAAAAACTGTAGCAGTCAATTTGTGTTTTACTGGACACAGGAGATTGATTTTTGCAGGAATCTCAAGGTAACTCTCTTTGCAAATCCCAACCACCCCGGATCCTCTATACTGTGAATAATGAACTGTAAGACTGCCTTGTGAGTTTGTCTTTGTAGTACATACTTTCCTAAAAGAAGCCTATAAGGATAGACTCTACATTGTCCACAGATGGAGAATGAATTCTGGAGATTATTTAGCACAGCTGGGGAGCTGTGGCTTCTCCACCCAAGCAGGTTACTAGGCTATGACTGCCGGGAAAAGCACCAACAGAGACTAGGATCAAAGAATGAGAAATACGAATGGCCTGGTTTTTCTAATCATGTACCTTAATGCTTCCCAAAGGTAAATACAGTTTATTCTTATACATTCTATTGTTTAAAAGATCTAGTCTGATTTGGCCACTTTCCACAACCATTTCAATCAATATTGACAAAAGAAAGCCACAACGTGTTCAATGGCACATAGTGTTCTCATTACTTTAGTTATCTATTAGGCTTTAAACATTTGAAGCATAATATTAAATTTAACAACATTTTAATCTCCCCAAAGTTATAGAAGTCAAGAGACATTTACGGAAGATTATGCATATTGTTTATAGGACACATTAAAGATCAAAGCAATTGAGGGATTTGTAATGCTAATATTTAGTCTTTTTGTTTTTATTTGAGAACATTAATCATATTCTGCATAAAAACTAGAAAACATTAGTTCCACAATTCCACAAAATAAAATAATCTCTTTAGAAACCAGACAGGAGTGACAATGCAAATTGATTCTGATTATTTTCTACTATGGTTTGTATAAAATACGACCTTTCTTCTGACTATTCTAAGATTTGCTGTTTGTCATTTAAGTTCTCATAATACGGGGCACCTGGGTGGCTCAGTTGGTTAAGTGTCCAACTTCAGCCTAGGTCATGATCTCACGGTCTGCGAGTTCGAGCCCCATATTGAACTCTGACAGCTCAGAGCGTGGAGCTTGCTTCAGTTTCTGTGTCTCCATCTCTCTCTACCCCTCCCCTGCTTGCACTCTCTCTCAAAAATAAATAAACATTTTTTAAAAAATTAAAAAAATTAATTCTCATAATATGTAGAAGAGGGCTTTAAACATAGAAGGCACATAGAAATAACACTTGTATTTGTAAATAAGATTGCTTAATCAAGAGAACAGTTTCACAGTACAGACTAAAACCTTCATCCAAGTTTTCAACACATATTACTTCCTAGGGAAGAATAAAGAAACCAAAAATAAATTGACATTATCCTTTCCCATTTTCCCTACTGCCATCAATATCCTCTGGATGAGTAGCTATTTGCAAAGTTAACACGGACTATTTGTAATTTCCATCAGATATTAAAATATTTTCTTAAAGTTTCTCTGGGAATAGCAATGCTAGGTATATAGCTACCAATTTCCTAATCCCATTTTTTTTCCTAATCCCATTTTAACTTACATGAAAGCATCATTCAATCAAATGCTGCCAACCTACAACCACCCATATGAGAAAATCTTCATTGCAGAATCATGAAGCCATGCGTAAGCAGGCTTTGGTTTTATTGTTCAATGGAGCAAAACTCACAAAAGATGACTAGAATATCCTAAGGAGAACTCCTTTCAGTCAAAGACCATTTCCCTTTCAGTTGGTAACACTTCTTTCCTTCTACTGACAGATGGCTAGGCTCTCAGGCCTTCTTGGTGGGCTGGCACGAGCTGTGTCCAACATTTGAAAAGGGACAATATTATTCTGTCTGTAAAGACTCACACCAGAATACTTCCTGCATTCCCGTACAAAATTTAGGAATAAAAATATATACAGAAGTATATAGGAACTGACTATTCCTATATATATGCTATAAAAGCCATATTCTTAGAGATGGCCTTCTGGGAGTGTGCAAAGCCAGTGTTACTTGCTATTCCACTTCAGTGTTTAAGGAGCTTAGAGAGAGGCAGTTTCCACAAATATACCTCAACATGATGATGCACAGAAAAACCGAGGCAGAGCAGGGTGTTAACTACAAACCACCTTATCATACTGTTCAAATATTACCTCCTAGATTTCTGAATTAACTTCTTTTTTTATTTTTTCAATGTTTTATTTATTTCTGAGAGACAGAGAGAGAGACAGAGAGAGAGTGTGTGTGTGAGCAAGGGAGGGTAAGAGAGAGGGAGGGGGAGATACAGAATCTGAAACAGGCTCCAGGCTCTGAGCTGGCAGTCAGCACAGAGCCCGATGGGGGCTCGAACCCACGAACCATGAGATCATGACCTGAGCCGAAGTTGGATGCTTAACCGACTGAGCCACCCAGGTGCCCCTGAATTAATTTCTTAATTCTCTTGGTCTACATTCGCTGGGAAACAATAGACTTTCATCAGGATCAAATCGTGGCCTTGCCTATATGGGAGTGGCTTTGCTTTCAAATTCTACTCCAGGAAACACAAACTGAATGTCTTTTTAGAAGAAAGGAGTAAGATGTTAGGTGTTATGTATGATGTCACACAAGACATAATTTCCCAAAAATGCTCCATGTGGTAATTGTATATGAAGATAAAAGTGCCATTTGAAATATTAAGTCAAAACCCTGCTAGTCCAACGGAGATAAAGTCCCTTTAAAAGTGAAGTGACTCTCAGCTGGTGCCTTCTTCAACGAACGCAGCTTGTTAAATTAGTCTTAAATTTAAAGCCTCTGAATTCCAGCTTAAAATAATGTCTAATAAACCATCTTTGACACATACTGCGCCATCACCCCACTAGATTATATAAAGGCAAAGAACAAGGCAAGAAGAAAGAGCAATACCAAGAATAAGTCCTGATAATCACTCTGCCTCCGGAATCAGGGAAATTTATTCACTGCAAGGTCAATGGAACCACCCTGAAAGGTCAATCAGTGATCCACTCCTGTTTCACCACCAGAAAAGGACAGGGCTGCCTCCTTAGATACAAGTAGATGATACCTTTCCATCTTCTGTCATTCCCCTGGTTCAGAAACAACAGTTTATACCAAGTAGAAAACCAAGCATCTAGCTTTCTATCATATAGGTAGACAGAGGAAATCAAGGTATCATTGTTCTTGTTCTCACTGTCTATACATCCCATTCCATACTGAGCTAAAAAAAATTGTTAATGCCAAAATATGGAGTAGAATGTTACGGAAAGAAGTCAGATATTGAGAAAATTCAAGTAATGGCAAAATCTAGAAACCAAGAATGATAATAAGGCAGATGGGAACTAAAACCAATTTAACTTAGTGCCATGTAGCATAATAGATTTTGTTACAAAACTGAATGTAAATATTAGTAATAGTACTTTGACAAAAATATGTATTATTAAAAAGTAATTTTATATATATAATTTGGGTTTTAAATCCCAGATTATATAAACAAACTGGGAGGTGAGAGCAATTGCTTAGGCCCCCAAAATTTGGAAACGTTCTTGATACCTCTCTTTGACTCACATCCCATATTTAATCCATAGACAAATGCTGTGGCCCTGTACACCTTCGAAATGTACCCAGGCCTTGACCACTTCGCCCCTCTCCACCAAGGCACCTTCCTCTCACACCTGTATTATTGCAATAAGCCTGCTAACCTATCACAGCATATCCTATTTTATCCCATTTGTAGTCTCTTCTCACAGTGTAGTCAGTGTGGTCCTTTTAAAAACATGTCAGATGTTATCAGTTGCCTTTTCCACATCTTCAAATTGTTTCCCATCTCACTCAAGGTAAAAGTCAAAGTTCCAGTGTGCTTACAGGACTCTGTAAAAGCTGGCCTCTACTGACTCGTCTGACATTCCCTACTAATTCTCCCCATACTCACCCTGTGCCTTGAGCATGCCGGGTGCCCACCAGAATCAGTACTCTTGGAAATGATGTACTCTTGCCTAGACACTACTTCCCCTTGATATCCACATGGTGTGGAACATAGCTCTAAGGCTCTTCACGTAATCCATATGAATGGTAATCATGAAAGTGAAGCAATGTATGACCTGTACAACTGCACACAGTGGTCCTACTTACTCTCTCACCTCTTTGAGGTCTTTGCTCAGAAGTCACCTTCTCAGGAAGGCAGGCATCCCTGGTCATCCTACTTAAAGATGCAGCGCTTCTCCAGAAATGTCCATCCCCCTTCTCCACCTTCTTTTTCTCCATAGCATTTATCACCATTGGATATACTATCATATTTCACTTACTGTAACACATCACTAATTGTGAGGCTCACCATTTCTCTTAATGTTTATTTATTTTTGAGAGAGCACATGTGGGGGAGGGGCAGAGAGTGGGGGACAGAGGATCTGAAGTGGGCTCTCCTCTGACAGGCTGATCCAAGGCTCGAACTTACAAACCAAGAGATCAGATGTTCAAACAACTGAACCACCCAGGCACCCCGAGACTCATCATTTTAAAAATATTCTACCCAAAAAAGCACAGCCAATTGAATTTAATAAATCACCAGTTGTAAAAGGCATCCTGATTTCAAAGACATTAAATTGNGGGATCTTTATACTTATTTTTCACAACTGGAATAGTGTCTAGGGAATCATGATAGGTATTCAAGAAGTATTTTTTGATTGAATGAATTAAAGCAGGTAAAGATGAGTTACATTTTTCATTTTACATAAAGAAAATATAAAATATGATNATACTATGTAATTCAAGATTTAAAAATCAAAAGGTACAATATTCAATAAAGATATAAAAATTATGAACCTTAACAGACTGTACAGTATGGTCCCAAATACACACACACACACACCACATACGCCTCAGAAACGGGCGGTAAAACAAGAAGAAAAAGACAAAAATACATAGTTTCTGTGAGAGACTTTAACATACCTTTTCCTGTCTTTGACATATATAAAAAGATAGAAAATCACATATAGAAGAAGAATACAATTAACTAAATTGAACAAATATACAGTTAGCTATGTAAAATATTTTCACGTGTCAGGAGAATATTTTTAAAAAGTGTTCACATTCTTGTCTTGGTCATAAAATATAGTCTAAATAGTCACACTAGCTAAAATTTTTTTTTTAGTGTTTATTTATTTTTGAAACAGAGACAGAGCATGATGGAAGGAGGGGGAGAGAGAGAGAGGGAGACACAGAATCGGAAGCAAGCTCCAGGCTCTGTGGAGCATGCAGCCCAACACAGGGCTCGAACTCATGAGCCATTAGATCATGACCTGAGCTGAAGTCAGATGGTTGACCAACTGAGCCACCCAGGCACTGCAGTCATACTAGTTTCAATAGCAAAAAGTAGAACACAGAGTAAGTAACAAGGCAAAAGCAAAAACAACAGAAACCATAAAATATATCAGTTATAGGGGCACCTGGGTGGTTCAGTCCATTAAGCGTCTGACTCTTGGTTTCCACTCAGGTCTTGATCTCATGATTTCACAAGTCCGAGCCTTGCATCAGGCTCTGTGCTGACAGCATAGAGTCTGCTTGGGATTCTCTCTCTTACCCTCTTTCTCCCCCCTCCCCTGCTCACACTCTGTCTCTCTCAAAATAAACTTTAAAAAAAATTTAAAAAGAAACATATCAGTTATAACTATATATAAGTTATTTAAACTTCTATACTAAATAAAGATTCAAATCATTCCCTATTCTATAATCGGTAGAAAACAAATGTTTTTTCCCTTTAATAAAAGTAGGTTTTGTGATTCCTTTCACGACTGTTTTAATCATTTGAACGTAAACTCTGTTTATCAATTTTTTAAGCATTTATTTAATTTTTGAGAGACAGAGAGAGAGAGAGAGAGAGACAGCATGAGCGAGGAAGGGATAGAGAGAGAGAAAGAGTCACAGAATCTGAAACAGGCTCCAGGCTCTGAGCTGTCAGCACAGAGCCGGATGCGGGACTTGAACACATGAACTGTGAGATCATGATCTGAGCTGAAGCTGGCTGTTCAACTGACTGAGCCACCCAGGTGCCCCTATGTTTATTAATTTTTACCTTCAGTTACTTGAAATATATATATCACATTTTAATTCCACTAGTTGTTGACGTAAGATATACAACATATGCTAAGTGAAGATAGCCAGTATATGCCAACAAAGTGTATCCAAAACAGAATGTGTGGGAAAGCTTACAAGTAAAAGTATGGGATAATTAATAAGAAAAACAAAGAAAAATAACAAAGATAAAAACAAAACAAAACAATGAAAAGCAAGATAAAAAAATTGAGTTTTAATGTCAGAATACAGCAAAACAGTGCAATCTTTGAAAAGTCTAGGAGTTGATTCTTAGGTCAAAATAATGAGCCAAATAATTCTCTGTCAAATATAAATTTAGAAAGAGAAAAAAGTCAACAATGAGATATAAAAGGAACTAGAAGGCCCCACAGACCAGGTTGCTGGAAAGCAGAGTGGCAACATGGACTGACGCTAACACTATGGTTGATCTTGGACCTTCTCCTGATCTTGAAACCAAGAGGCTAAGGTTTAGCAGCCATGAGAGGGACAGGAAGCAAGCAAGGCCTTGGGGACTAGCCAGGAGGGACTTGTAGTTGAGATCAAAGCACAGATGTGGGAAGTCTATATCCTCAAGGAAACAAGACACAAACCAAGACTTCCTACTACCAGCAAAGAAGGCAAGAATATGCATGAATCCCAACATGAGCTCTGAGCAGGCATATAACATGACTGTCAAAGAATTAATAACTCTAGGCCTGCCTTCATATGAGTTTGGCACTGGAGTTTATACACGTATAGTCCCAGAAAACCCAAAGCAACAAAACTTAAAATAGTCCCAGACTGGTAAATGGTCAAGCTACCTAAAAGAGGAAAATAATCCTGCATGAAGGGATGCCTCCATCACAAGATTCCCACATATGAGGCCTGCTACCCATATTTCACCATCCAAACTTACAAAACACGTGAGAAAAGAAAGTTGACCCATGAACAAGGGTCAACAGAAACGACAAAAACACAATACAGAGAATTAGACTATCAAACATTTTAGATATCACAATTATTGGATATAAACTATAAAATAATTCTGTTAAAAATACATGAGAAATAAAAGATGGAATGAAAACCATGAGAAAGGAACAAAAGATCATTTTATTTTCTAACATTATGACAGACAAAATACACGGAATGATCCACTAATTGAAAGCGTTTAAAGGCTGGATACTATCATAAAGAAAATTTTTTAGCACATTATTGCACTGACACAAAAACAAAGAATCTGCAGGTCCTCAAAATGCACTGAAAATTGAAATCCTAAAAGGAAAATGACACTGAAACTGGCTGTTGCCCTGAGGATTTCTACTGCCCCCCACCCTGGAGACCTTGAGGTTTCATTTCAATTTCTACATGAGACTCTTCTACATGAGGGAACAAAAGCTGGCATCTTGGGCCCACCTGAGTTAGGAACCTAATAAGCGATCTTAAGCTGTAAAATATACACCCCCACAGTCTACCTCTATCAGTGTAATAATGAGTTAGAAATAAATCCATTACATAGAAGGAGAAAGCCAGGAAGTTGCCCTAACGCAGCCTTTCTGTTTGATGGAGGAAGAAAAAAAAAATCCTCTGCAAAAAGTTTGTATCCGTAAGCCAATACACATGCAGGTTTTGTTGCAAAATTTGTACCACTTATATGATCAAAAAAATACCTAAGTGGAAAAATTAAAGTGGTTCTGGGTTAATAATGTCCCCCAGGTGAGTGGCAAAAGCAAATAAGAATCCTCTTTGATGATTTTACCTTCAGCTTGAGTTTCAAAAAATTCCTAAAGATGTAGTCCTAGGAATAATGCAGCTTACATTGAAATGTCATAAAATACATTTTAAGAAGATGAAGGTACCATGAATGAAAACAAGCAGAAATAACAGCCACAGAAACAAACCCACAGAAATCAGATATTGACAATGTCAGAATATAGAAAAATATTACAATTAACACATTTAAAGAATTAAATGAGAAGCTTAAAGATATGAGAAACAAATGACCAAAAAGAACCTAACAGTACTTGTGGAAGTAAAATATACAATAGTTGAAATAAAAACACTTAGTGTTGATTAAACAATAGAGTAATAGAATGTAGTTAAGAAAGATAGACAAAAACTATGAAGAGAAGTGAAAACACATGAAATCTAGAAATGGATGGTCTCATGTATATCTATTTAGAGTTCCAAAAGGGGAAAATAGAAAGAATGGAAAAGAAGATCTCTTTAAAGAGATAATGGCTTGGAATTTTGAGAATTATTGAAAACCACAAAACCTCAGTTCAAAGAAACCCAATATATGCCAAATAGGATAAATGAAAAGAAATCTACATCTAGACATGGAACAAGAAAATATCAACTTAAAGGAGATCTTAAAACTATCCAGAGGATAATGAGTGATCGCTAACATAGAAATGGCAATTAGGCTGAATGTACACTTCCTAAAGGTAACAGCATAAACCAAAAGACAGTAGAATGATATATCTTCAATGTGTTGAAAGAAAATAAATATCAACGTAGCATTCTATACCCAAAGAAGCTATCTTTGAAATATGTAAACAAAATAGACATTTTTTAGACAACATAGAGAGCCTGTCACTTAAAGACCTTCAATAAGGGAAATTCTAAATTATATATACATATATATATCTCAGAGAGATGGCAATGACAATGATTGGAGCTGCACTATTAATAGAAACATATATGTAATCCTATATTTTCTAGTAATCACATTATGACCATTGAAAACAAAAGAAATTAATTTTAATAATAGTTTATTTAGCCAAGTGTATTAAAAATATCATTTAAAATTACAATTACTGATGAGATAGTTTACATTTTTTTTCATAATAAGTCTTTGAAATCCAGTGTGCATTTTATATTTACAACACACTGAAATTGGAATGCTAACATTTATAGTGAAATGGAGTTCTATGACAATAATACATGCATATTTAATAGAAAACCATTTTCCACTTTTTTAAAATATAAATTTATTGACTTAGATAAAACAATATTTAGATCCTCAGTCTTACTAACCACATCTCAAGGGTTCAATAACCATATGTGGCTAGTCGCTACCACATCAGACAGTGAAGATATGGAAGCTTTGTGATTTACAATGGAATAATGGGGAATTACGTTGGCAAATAAGAGAGAAAATGTAATTAAGCATTGCCTTATGAAACAGTAACAGTCATCATCATCCTCATTGCCGTTATATAATCTTTATTATGGGGGAAGATATATAAGCAGACAAAAACTAAGATAATAGAGGAAAATAGCCTATAAGTTGGGCAGGAGGAATTAGAATGAAAGCATTTTTAAAACCTTATATTTTGAGAGAAAGATAAAATCTTTTAGACTTTGTTAAATTAGACATGCATGTCAAAATGTATAGGGTAGGGTGATAGAAGCAGATATGGCAGAGTTTGGACCTCTAGGAGCCATCCCTCCCCTAAAATATTAAAAGTTTGACAAAACAAACTAAACAAGCTCTGTTATAATCACAATCCTGGACGACAGCTGAAGGTCTACAGCAACCAAGCACAGCCTCAGCCAGCAGAAAAGCCTCCGAAATAAGGTAAGAGATCTTTGTGATATTCTGACTTCTAGCTCCATCCTCTTTCCTGTCATGGTGGCATTCTTGAAGATGGCAGCCTGCATTCCCAGAGTGGTTAGCTGGTACCAGAAGAGCAGAAAGGGTCTGGTTCCCAAGGAACAGTGCTTCTCTCTTTTGACCTTGCTATAGTTTCTCTCAAAGACTTACTTAACTCTGAATTCTATCAGCGTGGAGTGGCTATGTGGTCCTCAAAAACAATGAAAACAAACAAAGTGAACAAGTTGCTGCTGCTTGGGGGTAGGAGACTATGGGAGAAAGCTGGGACAAACAAAAGATATGCCAAAAACCTAGGAGGAAGAGCTAGGGAGTGCGGGGGGGAGGGGGNATAGGCTTTAAATTGATTTTCAACAAGTTCCATAAGACATTTCAATGAGAAAAGTCTCTTCAATAAATGGTGCTGAGTCAACTAGATATTCACATGTAAAAACATGATGTACAAAAACTAACTCAAAATAGTTTAAAGATAAAAATTTAAGGTCTACAACAATAAAACTCTTAGAAGAAAATAGGAAAATTTTTTTGGCTTTGCCAATAGTCACTNGAGAGAGAGAGAGATCATGAGCGGGAAAAGGACAGAGAGAGAGAGAGGGAGACACAGAATACATGCAGGCTTCAGCCGACTCGGGGCTCGAACTCAGGGACCACAAGATTATGACCTGAGCTGGAATCAACAGTCTGATGCTTAACCAACTGAGCCACGCAGGCACCCCTGTGTTAATGGTTTCTTAAATATGACACCAAAAATACAAGCAATGAAAGAAAAGCTAGATTTCATGAAAATGAAAAACTTTCATGCAAAGGGAAGCCTGAGTTGTTCAGTCAGTTAAGTGTCTGACTCTTGATTTCAGCTCAGGTCATGATCTCACAGTTCATGAAATCAAGCCTCATGAGGCTCTGCATGCTTACAGCACAGAGCCTGCTTGGGATTCTCTTTCTTCCACTCTTGCTGCTGCTTCTCAACTTCCACTAAATAAATAAATAAATAAGTAAATAAATAAGTAAATAAATAAGTAAATAAACTTTAAAAATTAAAAAAAAAAAACCCTTTCATTCATGAAAGAATACTATACAGAAGGTGAAAAGACCATCCAGAGACTGGGAGAAAATATTTGGGAACCATATATCTGATAAGGGTCTAGTCCCCAGAGTATGTAAAGAACTCTTACAACTCAACTGCAGAGAAAACCCCAATGGACATTTCTCCAGATATCCAAAGAGGCAACAAACACATGAAAACATGCTAACTGCATTAGTCATTTAGAAAATGCAAATGAAATGCACACTGAGACACTACCTGAAGTATGTGATAGGAGACTTCGCATCCAGTGGGATGGTCTTTAGAGAAAAAAGAAAAAGAGAAATAGCAAGTATTTGAAAGGATGTAGAAAAACTGGAACCCTTGTGCATTGATGGTAAAAATATAAAATTGTACAGTGCTGTGGAAAACAATTTGGTGAGTCCTCAAAAATTTAAACATGGAATTACCACATAACCCAGTAATTTCCCTCATAGGTATATACCCAAAAGAATTACATATAGGTGTTCAAACAAAAAGTTGTAAAGAATGCTCATAGTAGTTCTATTTATAATAGCCAAAAGGTAAAAATAACTCAAATATCTATCCCCAGATAAATGAAGAAACAAAATGTGAGATGTCCATTCAATAGAATCTTATTCAGCCAAAGACAGTTACTGTATATGCTATAGATACAGGCTACAATGTGGATGCACCTTGAAAACATTACACTCAGTGAAACAACCCAGACACAAACATATATTGTATGATGCCATTTACATGAAATGCACATAATAGGCTAATCCATAGTGATAGAGTTGATTAGTGATTGCAAGGGGCTTGGGGGGAGAGGGGAATTTGGAATTACTGCTTACACTTTTTTTTTTTTTTTGCTTATTTATTTTTGAGAGAGAGACAGAGCAAAGGCAGGGGAGAGACAGGAAGAGAGGGAGACACAGAATTTGAAGCAGGCTCCAGGCTCTGAGCTGTCAGCACAGAGCCTGACATGGGGTTTGAACCCATTGAGATCATGACCTGAGCCAAAATTGGATGCTTAATTGACTGAGCCACCCAGGTGCCCCAGGAACGGTTGTTTAATGGGTACAAAGTTTCCATTTAGGGTGATGAAAAATGTTGGAAATATATTGTTCTAATTGTACATTGTGTGCAACGTGGGCTGGCTGTGCATTGTGAATGTAGTTAATGCCACTGAATTGTACTTTAAAATGATTACAAGGATGAATATAATCTCATTTTACCACAATTAAATGTGTGTGTTAACCACTGAATGATTAGCCAGAGGACACATAATTTCTAAACACAGGGAAGTAGACAAAAAAGAATAAATTATTGAAAACATAGCACCCAAAAGCAACCCACTGAAAAATATATTCAGTATAATTAACAAGCTCTACGCTCATATGCATGTATATTTCATGTTTCTTCAAAAGAAAAAGATATATAAAAGACTCAGTATACAGGATCTTTACAAATATTTATTTTAAAAATTTTTTATGAAGTTTATGTATTTTGAGAGAAAGACAGTGTGTGCATGAGCTGGGAAGGGACAGAGAGGGAGAGAGACTTCCAAGCAGGCACTGCTGCGTCAGCATAGAGCCCCATGGGGGGGCTGATCCCACCAACTGTGAGATCATGACCTGAGGAAAATCAAGGCTTAAGGCACGGAACCACCCAGAAGCCCTTTCACAAATGTTTATTTTTAAACTGTATGGGTTACACGGTAGATTAAGTAGAGCTAAAATAAAAGAAATAAAATAATTAGTAGACTGTAAGATGGATATGATGAAACCATCCAGAATGCAGCACTAACACACATTGAAAAGACAGAGGTGCCTCTCTACGCTCAGTGTGGAGCCTGCTTAGGATTCTCTCCCTCTCTCTGTCTCTCTGTCTCTCTCTTCCTCTGCCTCACTTTCCCCACCCCTCATACCTGCTTGTGGTCTCTCTCTCTCTCTCTAAAATTAAATACATATTTTTAAAATATATTTTTGAGAAGATAAAAGTCATAGAGAAGATTAAAGTCCTTATTATTGGAATTCCAGGTGGTGAAAATAAAAAGAATTGGAAAGACGGAATATTTACTCCTGAGAGATAATTTTCCATAACTGATTATGATTCCTGCTTTTCATCCTCGCATTCAGAAAGTGCCACAATCCTGCAGTCAGCCTATTTCAGTGAGCTACTCCTGCATCTGTCAGCACCTGTGACCACCACTTCAGACCCATCGCTCGGACGTGCCCCTGGGGGGCCAAGGGCTGCGAGCTTATGAGCTCAGTTTCAACCCACCTATGAAGTGTTTGCCTACAGCCAGTTGAGTCTCAATTTCAAGCTCTTAACAAAAGGAGATGCACCTGGACTTTCCCGGATCCCTCTGTATTCTTAAGCATTGGATGGAATTAAGGATCCTTTTGCTATAAACCGCACTTGTTTGACCAGTCCTGCTCCCCTCAGTGGACAATTCGTTACCTACCAGAGTGTCTCCAACTGTGGGCACCCCAACCATAGGGTTGTTCTGTAAGCCACAAAAAAGCTGCATCCAAGCTTATTGGACCTCTGTTCTCTCAAGGGTCCATGATGCTGTGCCCCGGGTGAAATGAAGGCTTTGTAGTCAAGCTCCGTGGCCTGTCCTGGTCCTGCTGGATTGAGGATGTGCAGAATTTCCTTTCTGACTGCACAGTACACGACGAGACTGCAGGCATTCATTTCATCTACATTAGAAAAGGCAGGCAGAGTGGTGAGGCTTTTGGTGAGAGTGGTAAAGGCCATGTAAAAATGGCTGTTAAGAAAGACAAAGAAAGTGTCCCACAGAACTGAGATGGATTGGGTGTTGAAGCACAGTGGTCCAAACAGTGCTAACACCACCAACGACGGCTTCGTGCAGCTTCAAGAACTCCTATTTGGATGCACCAAGGAAGAAATTGTTCGGTTCTCCTCAGGGTTGGAAATTGTGCCAAGCAGGATCACATTGCCTGTGGATCCCAAGGGCAAGATTACAGGGGAAGCCTTTGTGCAGTTTGCCTCACAGGCGTTAGCTGAGAAGGCCCTAGGGAAGCACAAGGAGAGAATAGGGCACAGGTATGCTGAAGTGTTCAAGAGCAGTCGGGAAGAAGTTAGGTCATACTCAGATCCCCCTCTGAAGCTGATGTCTGTGCCGCAGCCAGGGCCCTAAGACCACCCTGGTACAGCCAGGAAGAATAAGGCATTACCAAGCTAGCGGGCCTGGAGAGGATGAGGTCTGGTGACTACAGTGCAGGCTATGGGGGCTCTGAGGACTACAGCAGCCTCAGTGATGGTGAAGGCTTCACCACTGATCTTTTTTGGAGAGACCTCAGCTATTGCCTCTCAGGCAGGTATGACCACAGGTACGGAGATGGGAAGTTCACTGTCCAGGGTACCACTGGACACTGTGTCCACATGAGAGGGCTGCCACACAAAGCCACAGAGAACGGCATTTACAACTTCTCTCCACTCAAATATGTGAGAGTGCGTATTGGGACTGGCCCTGATGGAAGAATGACCATTGAGTTTGTCACTCACGAAGAAGCTGTGGCAGCTATGTCCAAAGACGGGGCCAGCATGCAACACTGACACATAGAAATTTTCCTGAATTACCCTCCTGGGGCCAGCAATGGGGCATATAGCAGCCAGATGATGCAAGGCATGGGGGTGTCAGTGCAGTCTACTTACAGTGGCCTCGATAGCCAATCTGTGAGTGGCTGTTATGGGGCTGGCTACTGACGCCAGAACAGCACCGGTGCATATGACTAGTTTTGTAGGAGCATTTGCGTTATTGCAATCCAATATTCAGAGGCAGACAACAAGCAGTGAAAAGCAATGATTACTCTTAGAAGAAGCTGTGGGACCCATTTGGCACCATGAGTTTGTGAAATCTGGTTTAAAAAACTCCCTCTTCATGTTTTCTCATGCAAACTTTCTTCTAGCATGTGATAATGAGTAAACTAAAACAATTTTCAGTTTTTCTCAAGTAACATTTAGGTTGTGTATTTCAGAGTGATGTTATCTGAGTTAAAGTGGTTTGAAGTACATTAAATGGATCTTTTACAACACATTGGGGAGACGTACTTTTTTGGACAACTCAAGGTGCTAGATCCCTAATTCAAAGAGGAACATTTCTCATGTTTGTTCATCTAATTTATTTTCATTTAAAATCTTTTGGGTTAAGTTTAAGCTTTTTTTATGTTTTTTTTAAAATTTATTTCTGAGAATTCGAGAGCTCAGCGATACGGTCAAACACAACAATATCCGTNGCACCCCAAGTTTAAGCTTTTAAAAATAAATTAGTTTTGAAAATTGAGACTCATTACTAATACTGTAGTATTTGGGATGTATTTTGCTAAGTGGGACTTGTTAAGGTTTTTTGTTAACTAATTTTTTTTCTTAAAATAAAGATTTTTCCACAATGAAAAAAGAAGAAAGAGCCACAAATTATAAGACAAAGAATCTCTATTTCTCTTAAGATTTAATATATGTGAGTCAATACAATATCCAGCATTCCTAATTTCTGTCATGAATATTTTCCTAAAGGTAGCCTGGCAAGTTTTCAGTACTCATAATATATGTTAACATACACATAACTCATTCATTGTGATGTGCCTTTCCCAGTTCAGAAATGATATCAATGTACTCTCTCTTGTAGTTAAGGAACAACAATCTAAATCCATACCAGATCTTGGTAAGCAAGTATGGTGATAATTTGGAGAAAAAAATTTGAACATAAATATTTTCTTCTTGATTCCAAATTCTACCTTATGTGGGAAAATTTCATGACCACTGGATCTAGCTTGGAAACTTTTCCGAAAGTTTAAGCTGTATTGTTTGTTTATTTTTGAGATAGAAACAGATATATCTTAGACATGGAATATGCTTAGTAAGCCAAAAATGAGGTACAAATGGAACAAGAACAGTTGAACAGGAACCATTTTGGTAAATGTGGAACATGCAGTCATTATAGATATAGCCAGATTGAGGAGTTACTTGATATCTATTGATTTTATGCATTAGTTTAAAATATAGGTCTGTCCCATTTACTCTTTCCATTTAATATACTTAAAAGTGCAACCCATTAAATTTGCTTAAGCAATTGATTCACTTAACCAGCTTTAGATTTATTTTCTTAAAAACATAAAACCAACTTTTATCTCTATTGTACCTTTCCTATACTGCCCCAGATTTACTATGATGCAGGACCAAGCTCGGTTCTCGCCATGACTTTTGGGTATTGGTTTATACTAAAATTCTTTGTTCATTACCTAAATAAAACAAGAGTTAAAAGAGGCCATTTAAAATAAGCCAAGATGTAGAAATCTTTCTCCAACTGTACCTTTATTGATTACAATGTGTGTAATGTGCCATTATACCAGGAAAACAACACCCTACTAATCACTTCGAGGCATAATGTTGTACTTTCAAAACCTTGAACTTTCCCTGCTACTTGTTGTGTTGTGAATGATTGTTTTCACTTTAAACCATTATGCTTTGGGATTAAGGGTAAGGATGTTCAGCTAAACAATTTTGGGTACCTGAAATTTACAAACATGAGTTGTGTGTAAATTTAGTATAAGTAATATACATGAAAAGAGTTTGCAGGAAAGCCAAAATTTCCGGTAGCCTGCTTATATAACCTCACCAGATAATCTTGCCCAATCACATATAGTCGATCCAATTTTAGCTAGTCAGGCTGAGGACTAAAATTGTCAAGGAATGCACTATTCAGGTCTTTATTCAGGTCTTTATCATCAACAACATCATCATATGTTGGCTTATGGAGTAAATAACTCTGACCTAACCTAGTAGGTCTGTGAAGCATATGTGGCTATGGAGCACTGGAAATGCAGTTAGCCCAAATTAAGATGTAAATTAAGTGTAAGATTCCCACTGGATTTTTAAAAATTAATATGAAAAAGAGAATATAAAATATGTCATTAAAATGTTGTATATTGATTACATGTTGATAATACTTTGGACACACTAAGTTAAATAAAATATATTCTCACAATTAATTTCACTGTTTTCTTTTTAATGTGATTAGTAGAAAATTAAATAATATATGTAGTTTGTATTTGTGGGTTTCATTACATTTCTATTAGACGGTGCTGTAGTGGATTGTCAAAGATAGAGTTCTTGATCAGTCATGGCTGTACTTTTTGACTCAAGATACCCAACAGGGTCACTCATTTGGGTTAAAGCACAGAAACATGAATTTAACATGTTAAGTATTAGGCCAAGAGAGCTAGCATATGGATCAGGTTTATGTTTATCTGATATTTTTTTTCAAAGACATGTATGATTTGGCAATACAATTTCCTAAGATTTAACAACACCTTGAAATTTTAGGAACCAATTTTCTTTTGTATAAAACTTATCTTTCACATTTATAACATATACATTATTTAAAGTACGTAGTATGTGTATTATATATATATAACTTAATATTTACTTGATAATTCAGTATACAAATTACATACTTTATCCTACACTTATATTTATTTTTTTAACTTTTTTTAATGTTTATTTATTTTTGAGAGGAGAGAGAGTGAGCATGACCGGGGGAGGAGCAGAGAGAGAGAAAGAGAGGGAGAGAGAGAGGGAGAAACAGAATCAAAAGCAGGTTCCATGCTCTGAGCTGTGTGGGGCTTGAACTCACGAACTGCAAGATCATGACCTGAGCTGAAGTCAGAGGCTTAACTTACTGAGCCACCCAGGTGCCACTATCCTACCTTACATTTAAAAATAACACTAAGTTCCAGTAACACTATGAAAAACAATTCTTGGTCTTATTCTTTTTGGCCTTAGTTTACAATGCCATAATAAAACCTGTGGTATATACAGGAAAACATTAAAGATACTAGAGAGTAAAATAAAATCAGTTTGGCTGATTTTAAGTCATAGTAAGCTAATTCCTCTGCACTTCACTATTTGCAATGAATTATGCTGTTACAAACATTGCAATTTTTTCTTCATTTCTAACTTAGTAACATGTCAGTTTTATATTTTTTGACATTGCTCTTATAGCTTATCTTTCAGCTTTCTTATTAAGAGTGTGTTTCTTTGATAATTTAGAAAAATATTTAAAGTAATAAAGTTGTATGAGAGCTCAAAGGAAAGAGAGTGGAGTGGACATTCACAGTTCGTCACTGACTATTAATTTGGATACAGCCCTGGTTTTCAAGAGCTCTCCTCCCCCAGTCTTAGTCTGATGGTCTGGGTAGAGCTGGCTGTCGTCCTCAGTGCTTACTATATCACAGCCCCTTAGCCAAAGGATGGACACTCCTCAGAGCCAATTCAAAGTTAGTCCCAAGATTTTTACCAGACAACCAACAGAGAGACACTAATTTTTGCTAAGGAAATAGGAACCATTATAAGTCATCTTGCACCACAGGGTAAGAACCCTTCTAAAATTGGAATCAATACAGAGAAAAGGAGAATGAGGAGAAAGAGACAACATCGTTTGTGCCTCTGGATCCTACTGTGTCTAAAAATAGTCCACATTTGGACAACCTAGATATGTGTGTCAAAAATTACCCAGAATTCCTTAAAATTGTTTAAGTTGGGTTTTCCGTGGCAGGTTGATATTTAGCTAAAACATACCTACATGGCTCTGGCGTTTGTCTGTAGAACATCCTGATGAATTGGTGCCTATTCTAGTAACCAGTTTGATTAGTTATTGCTTACATCATTCTGATTGCTAAATAATTTAAAAATCACCCTTCTTTTTCATCAAAATAGCTTGAATAGTAAAGTAGGATTTGGACACAGGAGTATATGAAGAATAAGGGTAACATTTCAGTTGACAAGAGAAGAAAGTGAGGAAGGGCAAAATACAAATCTATACACAAATATAAAACAGGTACTTTTACCATCAGATTATGAAAAGATATCAACACCTTTCCAGCCTGAGCAGATCATCTGCTACCTTAGAGTATGTTTCCTCTTTTATTAAATGAGCATTCAGAATAACTGCCCTGCCTGTCTTCTAATATATGGGAGTCTACCTACCAAAACACTTTCTGTGTGAACCATACTATGTGAAGAAATAGTGATAAGACAAGTGAATGTTTCATAAATGTAAAGTATTATTACTCTATTTGATTCACACATCTGAAATTTAGGTTATTTATATTCCCCATGTGTCAATAGTACAATATCAACTTGGTTTCCGTGTAAGAAAAGAGGTACTTTATTATAGTCAATAATAGTATTTCAATCTTATTACCCTTAAAATTATTTCAGTGGTACTTTCTGTTTGTGCAGTTTGTTATTCTCATCTCACCATTCTCTGTCACCTCAATCAGAAAAATATAGTTACTTCTACCTCCACTTCTCATTTAAAAATATCCAAATTTTCCAAGGCACAATATGTGTTTTTTTTTAAATTTATTTCTAGGAGAGAGAGAGAGAGAGACAGCGTGAGGGTCAAAGAGAGAGGGAGTCACAGACTGAAACAGGCTCCAGGCTCTGAGCTGGCTGTCAGCACAGAGCCCGACGCGGGGCTCGAACCCACAAACCGCGAGATCATGACCTAAGCGAAAGTCGGTCGCTTAACTGACTAAGCCACCCAGGTGCCCCGCAAGGCACAATATGTTTTAATATTATTTGTTACCTTGAGCAAAGGGATTTCCTTTTTTATGCTTTAATTGTTATACTTACTTGGTTATTCTTTTTTCTAAGTTTATTTATTTATTTTGAAAGAGACAGAAATAGCACAAGAGGAGGAGGGGCAGAGAGAGGGAGAGACAGAGAGAATCCCAAGCAGGCTCTGCACTGTCAGCACAGAGCCTGACAAAGGGCTCAAACCCACAAATGTGAGATCATGTCCTGAGCTGAAACCAAGAGTCATAACCGACTGAGCCACCCTGGTGCTCCAGTTATTCTTTTAATGAAAAGAATATGTTTTTCTTGTTTAAAATGTGACTCACTTTAGTAGAAATTTTGAAATATATGTATAAAATATATCTAAATGATTATAATCTCAATACCCAAAAACAATGACTAAGAATTCTAAAGGGACACTTCAGGGAGATATCTATTTTATGAAGTATTTTCCACACTTAAAATATCCTTCTATATTATTAAGTGTTATTACAAGGGAGTCTCTAAGTCATATCTTAATGTAGCACTGATTACCCATCATTGTTTGTACTTTAACCTAGAGCATATCCCATTTTAGAAAATGGACTAGGCTTCATATCAAAGGGTCAGCCACTCTAGACAGTTTCTAATGTCCACCAGGTTAGACACATAATATAAAAGTAAGAAGTGGTCATGCATTCAATGGTATTGCAACTATGTAAGTGGTACCGATGGTAAGCAGGGGTCTAACAGAAGTTCTGACACTACTTACCCTTCATTCCATTTCTTACAGATTCTCAGGAAAGTGGCAATTTTTAAAAATGAATTTAGAACATGAGAAAATTAAATTTATGGAATGACAGAGATATTAAAAATAAAAGAGACCATCTCCTAATTGCAAATCTTTCGTCAGTTGCATCGATGGCACATACGTTGCCATGTTTGCCATTTTCTCTCTCATCTGATTAAGACTTGACATAGCAGTTCAAGAAAAGGCACCACAAAGACAAGAAATAATTTTAATCAAATTCTAGCAAGATCTTCTCTTTGACAGGAGAGGGATGGAGGGAGAGAGAGATGGAGACAGAGACAGAAACAGAGACAGAGAGGGAGAGATGGAAAATTCTAAAGTTCAATTATTTTAAAGTTATCATACTTTGAAATCCCTATAAACACTATCCTTAGATCTGGTCTAGGAGTTAGAATTGCTCTGCCATTTGCTTTGTAGACCCAGGCAATTCATTTAGCTTCTTTGTGCTTCAGTTTCCTGATCTGTAAGTTGAAAAGTTTAATAAGATCGTCCTTTTTGGCTCTAAAATAAACACAATTCTATGGTACTGTTACTGTCATTGAATAGGGATGGTTGACAGTGCACAACAACTATACTATTCAATTTTTTTTTAATGTTTATTTATTTTAGAGACATAGAGACAGAGAACAAGCAGGGAAGGGGCAAACGGGGTGCCACAGAATCTGAAGCCCACTCCAGGCACCAAGCTGACAGCACAGAGCATGAGGCAGGGCCTGAGCTGATCATGACCTGAGCCAAAGTCGGATGCTTACCCTACTGAGCCACCCAGGTGCCCCTATACTATTCACTTTCAACTAAGATACTCATTGCTACTCAATAATCCTTGTATGTACCCCTTAGTACATTCTTCCTCTTATGCAAAACCGATGCTACACTCTCTCAATCCCTCTCTATTTCCTCCTTTTGTCTCTCCGTGGAAAGTGTTCTCTCCCCTCCGTGGCTCGGCAATTTCTCTCTCCCCCAAGTCACTTCCACATACCATGCTGTCTCTGTCCAAATATTGAAATCCTTCTCTCACTCTGCAGGCACTCTGGGTGTTCCAAGTAATCTGACCTCAATACAGCTCTGTCTGAGGGATGAGGAAAGCCCAGGGTTCCCCTACTTGTCCACCATCTTAACTCCTCCCCCCACCTCTTACAACATTCTTCACAGGAATTCACCCAAAACCTCATTAATCTCAAATCCCCTTCCCATCCCACTATCCACGTTGGGCAAATGTGGACCCAAATAATGAATTCTTCAAGTAAACACAGATCAGCTACTAGTAACTGGTTTGTAAAAAGCAAGCAACATACTGAGGATACCTCGTGGGATAGTTTTGGTAATATCTACTTGAAACTAAAGAGCCATCACATGCACACTGATGATGAAAATCACAATTTGGAATGCAGTGTTTTTTTCTACATTGTGATTCATCTGTCATTTTTTTCCACATGCATCTGTTTAATGACCAAGTGTTGGAAATATACATAAATGTCACAAAAAAGGTGATGATATACCCATTATGTTAATTAAATTCTTTCCCCTTATTTTTGTTCTTCTAAGAAATTGCTAAATGATTTAACTACTAAAATTAAATGGCTGGTCCTGAGAGTAGGGCCATTTCACAGTAACAGTTGAATAGAGAGAATATGTTAAAATTAAAATAAGCTTAAGAAAGAATTATACACTCTGACCAAGGTGGGAAAATTAGCTGAAATATCTGCCAAGGGAAAATGGAAAGTTCTAAGATACCAGATGTCTCTGTGGGTTCCAAATTTGGAATTCTTTGTCGCCTTTTAAATCTTCCCTCAGAAGTACCAAGCCTTACAATGCATGTGGTTTGGCATATGGGCTGTTATTTTGCATTTCTAGACCCTGAGTCTGCCTTTTCAATCAGTATCCAAGCTATTTTGCTAAGTTCTATGATAGCTTGGGATGCATCGCTCTCAAGAACATGAAGCAAAGAAATAATGACTTATTTGTTCTTCTATTTCATTATAAAAATCTACAGGCAAGATTTAGGGTCCAAGAAACCATAACTGCTATTTTTCTTTTCTTCCTGTAAGTCCTTTTGAATTTTGTGTGTGGAGGGTGAGTGCGTGTGTGGAGAAACAGGGGGTAAAATGCTTCCCCATATTTAAAAAGCCTTAACTTTTTTAATATTAAATTATCAGAGAACAATTCTTCTATAGTCCTATTTCTCTCTCCAATGCCAGCCACTTTTTGAATCTCCCTATTAAGAACCAACTATGATACCTGTACCTGATTTTAGGTGATCAAGACAATGGGGACAATGTAATATGAAAGCCAATCACTCATTTAGCAATGATAGTCAAACTGAAGATTAATAAATGACTGGAGAAGAAAGAACAATTAAAATCCAATTAAGAAAGTTCTAATATAAAAACAGTAAAAGAAGTACCCATTTCAAAACTAAGACATTCATTTTCATTCACACCTCATTTTTCTTCACTTAAAAATTTTTAAATTTTTTGAGAGAGCATGAGCAGGGGAAAGGTGCAGAGAAAGAGAGAGAGAAAATCTCAACCAGGCTCCGCACTCAGTGCAAAGCCCAGTGTGGGGCTCTATCTAACCACCCTGGGATCATGACCTGAGCTGAAATCAAGAGTTGGATGCTCAACCGACTGAACCATCCAGATGCCCCACATTTTTATTCATTTTAGATGGCAAGAATATTCAGGCTGGGTCACTAGATAGAATGTACTATGTTGGTGGCAAATCACTGATTTGTAGATATTACATAATACCCTCGAACATGGATAACTTACCAGCTATTTCCAACTGTTTATGAATCAAATGTTAAAAATGTAACCAAAATCTAAATGGATAATTTCATACCTTCCAACTTATCAGTAACATGAATAATGTAAAATATCTTAAAGAATCCTTTTTTCTATCAGCAAAGAAACTGTTACACAAAATTGAGTTTAGAACTGTTTTTTATAAACATGTTAAAATACTATTTTAAAAATACCATTTGGAAAATGGCCTCTATAATGAAAAATCAATTCTGGCAGGATCATTACACATATTAAACATTCATGGGAAAGGTAGAACAGCCAGCAGAGTGTTTAAAAGTAGAAACAAGAAAATATAGATGACCTACATCACAAGTTATCTCCTAGCAGAGGCTTATGAGTCCTGAAATTAGAGGAGACAGCCAAAAGTTACCAGATCTTCACACTTTTTTTCCCTTTTATTTTGTACCCAGACAGAAGCAGTCATAGTTGGGGGGAAAAATATAAAGGTCCATTTTGAAATTAGAGCTCTTAGGTTTAAAAAAAAATGAGTTGAGAGAGCACATAAATATGAAGTTGTAAATTATGTGATGAGCTATGGAATGATGAGTTAGATCTGTTTTTCTCTCTGAATCAATAATGAGGAGGTTTCCTGAGTGGAGGGCTAGAACCCAAGGTGCACATCCAAAAGACTCTCATTTCCAAGTCATTCCAGACAGAAGGAGATGTTATGGAAATTACAGCTGGAAAACTGACAAAACTTAATTACTCAACAGCCTTCCCCATTTCTTCCTTGCCAAAGGAATCATAATGGTGTGGGGTGGGGGCGTGTCAATGTGCTCTACCTCAGGGGATGACTCTGGTTTGTCTAATCCAATCATAGCAATCCTGTTCTCCTTTGCTAGTTAACTATTTTGTCAATATTCTGTGTAGCTGTGGGGGTAGGAATGGGGGGATATGTGATTTCATTATTGCCAATGAGTCATGAAGGGATGCATAATAATGAGCCTTTGGGAGAAATTTGTCTTCTTGAAACAAGAAAAGCTCTTTTCTCAGCCCATTTGCCTAATCAAACGTGATGTCAAGAAGCCATGATGCTTTCTCAGTAGCCATCTTGTAGTTTAAGAACCAAACATAAAGTTAAGGATGACAAAGAAGAAAGATAGGAAACTCCTAGTTCCTTAATATGAATTTTGGGCTTCTTTACCAAATCTAGAACCAACTATTCCCAGACTTCTCTCTTTGTGGGAAAATTAAAGTTCTTTATTTTTGAGTCTCTTTTGTTTAAAAATCGTGTTACTTGCAGCTGAATGATCCTCATAGAGAAACTTAGGTTATAAAAGCAAGAAAACTCCATGATTCTAAGGTGGGACAGTCATTTCCCACTTTGCAATGGCGACTGTGGAGATGAGACAGGAAATCCAGATGAGGTTATGCTGATAAACAAAGGAGAGAGAATCCATGTCCAGAGGTTCATCTTTGTGCTATTTCTACTTCTGATAATGAAGTTTTCCACAATTAAGTGTAAGAGGACACATGTTCTTCATTAATAGAATCAACACCAGAGATGGAAAAACCACTGGTAAAATAGTCAACAAACTCCTCAATCAGTTCTTTATCTTGCCTGTGACATTTTATTTCATTTCGCATTCATATCAATAAGTTTATTAGAAACAGATATTTTGTTTCTAAGAGATATCAGGGAATTCATTAATGCCTAGAAATGTCCTAAGTGACAGTTCACATATATTTGTTATATATATATATATATGTTTTATATATAAGGTATGCTTTATGCTTTCATTTAAATATATGTGTGTAGACACACACATAGGCCAAAATACACAGGGAGAGACTGTACTTAAATGTCTATAGAGATTGTAGTTAAATTTTACATTTCTCTTATTCTAAATTTCTCAAAGGCTCTGTCCTACAGTGCAATGTGCTTCCTTGAGAAATAATTAATTNTGTGAGCAGGAGAGGGTCAGAGAGAGAGTGACATACAGAATCTGAAACAGGATCCAGGCTCTGAGCTGGCTGTCCACACAGAACCTGATGTGGGGCTCGAACCCACGAACCATGAGATCATGACCCTAGCCGAAGTCAGACGCTTAAATGACTGAGCCACTAAGGTGTCCCAAAAACGCTTTTAAAACTTGATAAATACTCATTTTGTTCATTGCATACATTGTATTTTCTAGGTCTTTATATAACTTCTTACTCATACTCAATACAACTTTTTGTTGTTGTTTTTTTAATTATCTGAGAGGCAAAACCAGGATGATGCTAATAAAAATGTAAATTTAACTGCTAATAAATATGTGGTTCTCTGCATATCTTGGAGCATTAATTTGTCATCAGTCTTCTGTTCTAGCTTTGACTGTGGTATTGATTTGGGATATAAATTTTTTTAGCTCTTCCTTTCCTTGCAATGTTTCCACCAATTCCCAAATTCAGTCTTTATCCTTTTGCCTTTATTATGAGTACAAAAAAATAGGTTGGAGCATCTTTTTTTAGAGCAAAAAAAGTTTTCACACTTGCATAACTCATGCAGTTGAAATGGCCTGAAATCAACAGTCCCCAGAAAAGCATCTTTGAAAAGACACCGAAGCTGAAAATCAGTAACTGCAAAGAAGTACTTTGAAAAGAACGGTAAGGAAAAGCTACAGTGAAACTGTGCTGGAGAGATAAAAATATCTAGAATGAGAAAAAATACACTTTGGAAAGGTTTTTTATGGTTTTGAAAATTTTATATGTCTAAGTTTTTTTTTTTTAATCCCTAACATTGTCCTGGGACTACAGATGTTTGAAGCTCCCAAATTGGCTCTGCAATTCTTGGGAAGAAAATTAGATTTCCAGAATAGCTTTCTCACTGAATAAAATATTAAGATAATTACTTACATGGCAGAAGAAATGAGCAAGAATTGAATCTGTTGAAGTCCCCCCAACAAAGGTAAAGGAAAGGTCTGGAGACAGAAACAAAATCTGCTACAGGAAGAAGCAAATTTGGAGGAACAGGGAGCTCCTTTTGGAAGAGGTTTGGAGTGGGGAGCATAAGCAGGTATGCAACAAAGGGAGGCCAAGAAAAAGGGACTGATTTGGGGAGCCTGCATAGAACTACAGAGGAGGTTTTTCTCTCTAAGGAAAAGAATGAAGTCCTGAAAATTTAGAACTCTGACTTCTCTCCATCTCTCTCTGTCTCTCCTTCACACACATTCTCATTCTCACTCTGTGTCTCTATCTCTGTCTGTATTTTTGTCTGTTACTTTCTACCTCTCTCTCTCTCTCTCTCTCTTTCACACACACACACACACACACACACACACACACACACACACACACGTAAGGCCATGGAAGTGCCTTGTTCTACAATCCCTATAGGATCTGGCCTAAAACAAGGGAGGGCCGGAGTGTCTGTGTGTGGGCAGATAAGACGAACCTCTGTGTGAGTGAACATTCCCAAGAAAGCATGAATGCTAATAGGCTCATGGACTCCCCAGGGACAAGGCCTTGAGCATGTCACTACCCAAATTTGGCATGTATCTCCTTCATATTTCCACACAACTCTCTCAAGACTTGTAGGAATTTCATTTTCCCTTTTTCTCTCTGTCCCATCTGGAAAATACTGCAACGCCTGTGTTCACTTCCCACAGTCCTTTTCATCCTGAGGCTGTCCTAGGCTTTGCTGTTCTTTCCTTTCACACAGCCCTGTAAGGTATATCCTTACCTCTGCCTTCTTCTCTCTGCTGATGGTTGTTTATGGCACAGAACCTCTTATCCCCTTATTATCTTCTTAATTGAAAACAGCTTTATTGTCTACACTTGCCTAAGTTCTTGATGTCAATGAAACATCCTATGAAATGCTGAGCCCTCACTACCCAGGGTCTGGTACAGTTTGGGTGTGTTCATGTATGAATACAAGCAGGGTAAACATCAGTCATTTGAACCCATCTAAAGCAATGCCTTATCCTTGGAGCTTTTGGGATGCCAGAGTGGTAATTAGCTCTGGGCTAGGGTACATCAGTAAAGGCCTTTAGCTGAAGTGAATTCTGCCTAACTTATATATAAGAATGTGCTGGAAGAACATGAGGGTAGGATTAATATATTCACAGAATTGACAGAAGATTAGAATAAGTTTCCATTCTAGACAAGAGAGTTTGGAGGGGTGGGAAAGAAATCTCAGCAGTGGCTTCATATTAGAAACATTCATGTTCTCATGAGTGAGTGCCAAAGATCACTTCTGTGTTTGATTCAATTAATTAAAAATTCAAGGCCAGTACAGACATTCCACTAGCTGAACAGAGGTTTATGCGTTCTCTTGGGCAAACAAGAGTAAGGACCAACAGCCTCTAGCCCCATTTAATTCCAGAGGAAGAGGTATAATCTGGATTTTCTTGCCCTTCAAAACTACGCACATGCAAGAGAGATAACTCTCTAAAACAAAATTATGATGGTGTTGAGAATTACAAAAAAATGCTAAGTAGTCCAAAATTATTCGGGTACACTACACAGAGGTTCCTTTTGCCTAAGGTTGTACTGTGTCTGGTACATGGTTGGTGCTTAATAAATATTTGTTGAACAACTAGAATATCCCAGCCTTTCAGACATCCTAATGAAGGCTGATCCTAGGCCAGATTATGCAAGCCATTAATGATTTTCAGATAAATACTTTCTGGAACCTCGGTCCTTGGCTACACCAAACCTTTCCCTGAAGAGGCTTATTAAGTAGGATATGTGTTAAAGGGATAATTGGAAGATATGAGGATCAAGGCCAAATATATCTGTCCATTTCTCTCTTTTTCCCCCTCTCTATGTGACCATCAGGTCCTACTTTTATTACCTGCCTTTAAGGCAGAAAAGAGACTTAGTGTTATATATTGTGGACTACTAAAATATCACAGGTATTTGAAAAGATCATAGCAAAATTTGCCCTAAAGAGTTGAAAGGAATGATTCACATGCTCACAACAACCATTGTTTGAATTCAATTCATCTGTCAGTACAATGAATTTTCTCTAGGGTCCTTCAAAAAATATTTTTTTATTCTTTCTGCTCATTGGAAAAAAAGAGTTTTCACTCAGAAAGTGAAGATATAACAAGCTTTTGTGGATCTAGCATTTAAGGAAAATTATGTACCCTTCATTTACATAGTATCCTTCTATTACTTACTGTACAATCAGTCAAATATATAACCCTTTTATATAAGAATAGTTGTAGATAGAGAAAACCTTCCTAGTTTTGTGGCTACCCTTGGCCATAAATAAAAAATAACCCTTTCCTCTCCCATAGAAACTGATTATAATTAGTAAGTATTGTTTCTGTGTTGCCTTTTCCTACTGCTAATTCTACAAATGTTGAAACAAATGATTGAAAGAAATTTTGTTTATAAGAAACATTACCAGGCACGTTGGATTCCTAAGCAATGCTACAATAACCATTCATGATGAGTGCAGGAAAAAATGGAAAATTATAATTATTATATTTTAATTATTTTAATAGAAATAAATATTGAATTCTAACATAATTTTGAGAATTATTTTAGTTTTAAATATAATAAAAATTGATCCATGTATGCTATAATCAACTGATAAAAATAAAGACTATGCATTGGCAACCTGATTTAAAATTTTTGACAACCCAGGTAATATAAAATGCAACTTATGGATACCTATATGCTCTGTCTCCTTCAGAAGTAAATTTATCTGTTCACTCAGCTCTTACAGTCCTCGTTTTAATTCAATTCAACTAGATTTACTGGGTGAAAGTTTGGAGTTGGGTGCCATGTTAGAACAAGATATGCAAAGGAGAGTAAAACCAATTCTTTGCCCTGAATCAAAGTGAGGTACAAAGCTGTGTCTTCTGGGGTATCTGGGTAGCTAAGTTGGTTGAGCAGCTCAGGTTATGATCACATGGTTTGTGAGTTTGAGCCCTGCATCAGGCTCACTGCTCTCAGCACAGAGCCCACTTCAGAACCTCTATCCCCCTCTTTCTCTGCCCTTCCCCACCTCTCAAAAATAAATAAACATTAAAACAATAGAAAAAGAAAAACAAAATTCTGTTTTCTATAAATGGTGATTCTGTGTAAAAGGATAGAATATATGTTTTCCAAACTGGTCAGTCTGCAATCACATACAAACCGATCCATTGGCTGGTTAGCTGGGAAATAACTGTACCATAGAAATCATTTAGTCATTCCCCTGGGAAACCTCTGGTTTCCAAATCTTTGTAAAGTTGAAGGAGATAATGCTTACAGTTTTTTGTTTTACAGGCTTATTCTGTGGATAAATTGTATGTTAGTTTTAAATGTCCAAATTTCATGAGGACATAATAAAAATAAAATTTGATTAGTCAACCTAATCCTTTAGAGTACATAAAAATGTGATTAGTGTTTCCACACATTTCTTTGTATAATAATCAACATAGAATTGAAAATGCCACCCTATATTCTCCATAAACTCTATAAAGAACACTGTAAACTTAAATGAAAAATGGTTTTGGTCTCAGGTACAGAATCAAAGTGAGCAGAATTGGTGATATAAATGAGGACAGGTCCATGTCCTGAGTGACCTCTCATCCTTTCCAGACACAGAAAGGGAAAATTCATCTGAAGAATCACCAAATGTCTTAGAAATAAAGACACTTACATCTTAGTATATAAATGTTGATTAAAAGGGCTGATATCAAGTTCATGGCAAGAGTTCAAAAGTAATTTGAAAGTTGCTTTATCAAAGTTGACTGAAAGAAATTGGGAAGACCGGCGCCTGGGTGGCTCAGTCAGTTAAGTGTTGGACTCTTGATTTCAGCTTAGGTCATGATCTTGTAGTTGTCAGATCAAGCACTGTCTCAGGCCTCTTAAGATTCTCTCTCCTTCTGCCCCTCTCCCTGTCTCATGCTCTTTCTCTCTCTAAAAAGGAAGGAAGGAAGGAAGGAAGGAAGGAAGGAAGGAAGGAAGGAAGGAAGGAAGGAAGGAAGAGAGAGAGAGAGAGAAAGAAAGAAAGAAAGAAAGAAAGAAAGAAAGAAAGAAAGAAAGAAAACAAGGAAATAAAACCAAAGAAGTTAGAAGAGAATAGAGTAAGATAGGGTGCATGATAGCCATATTCAAATATACAAAGGGCAGTCATGATCTGAAAGGTCAGAATTTGGACAAAAGAATGTCTAGAGATAAAGTGAAGCAATTTTGGATTGACTAGAAAGAAAACGTTCTAACCATCATAATTTTATAAAATTAAGAGTGGGCTATCATAGAAGGTAATAATTTTCCATCACTGGCAGTGCTCAAATTGAGTCTGAAACCACATAGTACTAGGAATAATGAAAAGAAAGAGGACAAGGGGTGCCTGGGTGGCTCAGTTGGTTAAGCAGTCAACTTTGGCTCAGGTCATGATCTCACGGTTTGTGGGTTCGAGCCCCACCTCAGGCTCTGTGCTGACAGCTTGGAGCCTGGAGCCTGCTTCAGATTCTGTGTCTCCCTCTCTCCCTCTCTCTGCTTCTCCCCCACTCATGCTCTGTCTGTCTTCTCTCTCAAAAATAAACATTAAAAAAATCTTTTTAAATAAGATGGAGGAGGAGAAGAAGGAAGAAGAAAAGGAAGAAAACAACCACCACCATCACCGTTTGTTGAGTTCCTGACCATGTACCAGTGCTTTATATGCATCATTTCATACAGTCCTCACCACAACCCTATCTTCTATATTATTATTTCCATTTTAAAGAGAAGAATCTGGGGGCATAAAGGGTATAAATAACTTTCCCAGAGTCACACAAGTAATATGTAGCTAAGCAGAGATTTAAATTTAATTCTAACTCCTAAATCTATCACATCACATGCCTATCATTGGATATACTGAGTAAAAGATTAAACAGGCTTTTAGTTTTTAAAAGATGGGTACACCGATGGTCTTATGCTGTTGTTCTCTTTCAAACTCAGAGATTCTGCAACTCTACAAATATGAGGTACAGGTAGACTCAATGATGGGTGAGTGTTATTAAGCTGGCAACAGCTGGCACCATGACTGGAACCTACTTCCTGGATTTCAGTCAGTCTGGTGCTCTTTTTATGGTATCATTCTGCCTTCCAAGTATGAGTTCAGGTATAGGGAGAAGGAAAGCATGGACATACGATATGGAAAAATGTTCTCCAACTAATGCTGCGAACAGGCAAGACTGGAAAGGGCATTAGCCCCTCATGTGAGAGGACAGCCTGTAAAAGAAAAGGATGCATAAGACATCTTTGTGTTTCACAAGCAAGTGAGAAAAGTCCTTAAAGCTTGAGAAGGGCTGAGATGTCAAAAGTGGAAAACATGTACACTAGCTCCAGGAGCACGTACAAGGTAGTAAGGACACTATGGCAACTCTCCCCTGGACTTGTTTAACTCTTCAGTACATGATCTGGCTGATATCCAAGATTTCTTATTTCTTTCCCTATTCTGTTTGAAGTAAAGCACTTTTCTTATGGTTTTTTCTCCTCCAATCTTGTCAGTAAATAGGAGATATATTAATAGCGTGCACCTAGTTTATAAGTGAGGAAACTGAAATCCATGAAGGGAACGTGAACGGTACATGGCCCAGCTGAAATCATGCAGATATGCCAACATGCAGAGCAATGCTCTCCCTCTGACAGTATACTGACTCCTTTCTCTAAGCTGCAAGACAGGCTAACACAGAGGACTTCAAAAACAAGTGCAATAGCCATATGCATATCTTATATTACATTTTCTTCATATACTGCTTTATTTTTCAAAAGAGAATTTGGCTTAAAGTATTATAAATATTATATTTACTAATCCACCCAAGTAGAATTTTTATACCCCAAATGTATGTCTATTTAAGTTAACTTAACAATTTAAAAAGACATATTTGGAAACTATTAAATATGTAGATCAACTTAGGGTTTCATTTGGGAAAAAAAAGGAAAAATTACTAGAAAAAGCAGAGCAAACACCATTGACAAGGAAACAGGAATAGACATATTTGTGATTTTAATATGATTCAGTGGTGTATCCTAGTGGAACATTATTTTCAATTCAATTTTTTGTTTTTATCAGCATTCATTTTTCTCATGTACCAATAACTGAGAGTGCAGAAAGTGATTTTCTCAAGGGCAATGAGGTACACCTCATGTATACCATATACTTGTAGAGCCAGAGGAAACAAACAGATTTAACAATGAATAAACATTAAGAAGAGTAATATAGAGGGTGTTATGCTGAGTGAAATAAGTCAGGCAGAGAAGGACAGATACCATATGCTTGCACGTATAGGAGGATTAGGAGGAACTTAACGGAGGACCGTGGGGGAGAAAAAGGGGNATGATGGACATGGAGGAGGGCACTTGTGGAGATGAGCACTGGGTGTTATATCAAACCAACTTGACAATAAAACTATTAAAAAAAAGTAAACAAGTAAATAAATAAATATTTTTTAAAATTAAAAAAAAGAAGAAGAGTAATATAGAGGGTTTGAAAGGCTATCACCATCTTTTTACTGAGGGAAAGGAATCCAGACTCCCTAAGAAGCAGGGTGGTAAGGAAAGGAAAAGGCTTATATAAATTGAAGATAGCAGGTAAAAATTTTCTTTTCAACCTACTTCATTGTTTGAGCATACTAGCAACTCCAGAGGGAAAGTCTCCCTATCTACTTTGAATTGCTGAAGCAAGCGTGCTTAAAAGAAGGGAACATCTTTGGATTATTTCTTTTATCAACAGAAAATACACTTCTTGGTCATAAACACTAGAGACCATAAAGACTAGCATTCTGAGCAAAATTGTGGGGGAAAAATTCTGCTTCCATGCCAACGAAGAACGAAAAGTCTAAAATACAATTTAGAAATGAAAAACCACAGCAGATTTTTTAACATAGGTAACAGATTGCTAGAGGTTATAGGCTAATTCTAATATGTTGGATACTTGCTTTCTTGAGGGTAAGTAGGTGATGGAATATAACGCACAACCTTGGGACATTCTAACCAATAGTGTAAAGGCTGGGTTTCCAAGGAAACAGCACATTACACCCTCTAGACAGCTAGATTAAACCAATAGGGAAGAATTAATTTCAAAAAAATAGTGCCAATGAAAGATATTCCTCAACATGGTCATAATTGTATATAGGACCCTTCCTCCTTTAAAGTAAAATACTGTAAGAAGAAAACTTATCTAACAACAAAGGAACATATATAGATCCTGGAAACATCTATTGGGCTAAAAGGCAAGAAGTTAAAAGTGTATATACATTCTCCCCCTCTTGAAAGCTTTCTGGGGTTAAGAAATTTTCCCAAGGTTATGCAACTGTCAAGTGGTAGAAATCATTTTACATAGCTATCAGGACCAATATCTGTACACTTCCACCAAGATGCCTTCACCTAAACCTGGGGCTGAAACATTTCAGAGGCCAGAGGGACCCTTGTATAAATGGAAAACCCTCTGTTTGTTTCAATAGCTATAGTTTAGTTCCACCAATTCTGTTCAAACCCTTTTTTGCCGAATCTGCCATAATTGGGTATATAGGCCAAATAGCTCAGGAGAAGGGTCAGGCTCTAGAATAGAAATAGATTTGCAAGTCATATGCCTATAAATGGTGCTTTAAGCCATGGGTTTGGGGTGTACAACAGATCTTTAAAAGGTAAGAAGACCAAAGAGTTAACATAGTCCTGGGAAATATGGATAATTAAGAGTTTCAAAGAGGGGAAACCTTAAGGGAAAAAAATTTAGCTTCCAGAAAGAAGGATCTGAATGGTAGGAAGAAGACCAGGAGAAACTGGTTTTGTTGAAGTCTCCAGAAAGGAGACAATTTCAAGAAAGAGGGAGTGGTCAACTCTATAAAATCTTACAGAAAAGTCAAGTATTATTGTGTAGTATTTATAAGTTAGACAGTATTCATTGGATAAAGGCCAACTTCAGAAACAGTTCCAAACCTAAACAAACAAACAGCAATACAAAACAAATAAGCTCTCCAGAATATAAGATAGCCCATGGGATATCTTTTTCATCCTCACATTTAAAAAGAAACTACCACACCCCTAAGTCTGATCACAATTCAATTTCTACAGATAGGAAATAAAATCACATAAGTCTCTTCAGCTCTCTTATATCATATATTCCAAGAATCCTAACCCTCCTCAACCTCCTTTCCTCAGTTAGTTTACAAAACCTCTCCATGTCCCTCATCTGAGCCCCCAAAGCCAACCTTTCATCTCCCATGCAGCTCATCATTTTCCACCTCCCTTGCTCCTCATTCTTACAATGATGTCTGATAATGATGGTGATATTAGTAATAATAACTCCCATTTATTGAGGCTTTACCTATATGCCAAATATGATGTTGAGTGCTCCATGTGACTTATATTAATCCTCACTACAACAGAGTCAGAGACATAAAGGAAGTTGCCCAAGGCTACATAGAAGGAAGGAGCAGGGCCAGGACTCCAGTCCACATGTGTCTGGCACCCCAGCCTGGGCTCTCCAGCACCGCACCATACTGGGAAACCTCTGCAAAGGCATACCAGAGCCAGCTCTGTTCCTGGTGGAGAGGTTGGCGCGGTTGCTCCTGACACTGTACGCATGACCTCCTTGCTGTAAGACAGGAGGCATTACTGTTCTCCATGCCTCAATGTAGGCTAACAGGCATCTGCCATAAAGGCTGCTATATTTACCTCATTCACAAATAATAACTGTAAACGGCACTTTCACACTCTACCACTGGCATTAAAGCAAGCACAGTTCTTCATCAAAGACTTCCCCATCATTTTATGGAACAAAGCACCAGAGAGTCAGCCCCAGTGGACCCACAAACTTGTCTAGGCATGCCTGAATCCCAAAGAGAATACAAGTCAGACCCCAACTAAAATCTCTAAATGTAGAAATCTGCTTGAAATCGAGTTTGACAGTTTTAAAATGTTGAGTTGCAGACAGACTTGATCTTTTAAGAAAGAAAGACAAGGTCAATAAAAATAGCTGTAGGACAAAGAGAAGGATTGGGGGCTCCCATAGACAAAGAACGTAGTCCCTAAGCTTGGTAGGGACTGTGGAAAATGGAAAAGGATCTCTGTTTTTGAGAAGGAGTGGTCCTCAGATGCTCAAGCAGCATTAAGTACTCAAAGGAGGTTTGCTCTGGAAGGAGAGTTGGTTAAAAGGACAGTTTAAGGTGATCTATAAGTGAAAGGGAAAGATAAACAAAGCTTTATCAACACAAAGCTTCAGCTAATCAGAGCTTACCACTTGTGAAAATTCCTTCGTCTTCTCTAATAAAAAGAATTAAATAACTGACCTAATCTCATTTTCGCTTTGGTTACCCAAAAGTTTGGCACTGACTTCTGGGCTTATAGCAACAATAATTACAATGTGGGTCTTTATAAGCTACGTAGTTATTTCTTTTTCCCCTTCTAAATTTTTTTTAACATTTATTTATTTTTGAAAGAGAGACAGAACGTGAGCAGGGGAGGGGCAGAGATGGAGGGAGACAGAATCAGAAGCAGGCTCCAGGCTCTGAGCTGTCAGCACAGAGCCTGAAGTGGGGCTCGAACCCTTGAACCCTGAGATCATGATATGAGCTGAAATTGGATGCTTAACCGACTGAGCCACCCAGGTGCCCCTATTCCTAAATTTTTATTTGTATTTACATTTAACCATTTAATAATATGTAAACTTTGAGAGGAAATTTTTCATCAAACACAATAACAGAAGGTGATCAGTATATGATGATACATAGATACATAGATACACAGACATAGATACACAGGTGATGACTGAGAGATCATTGACAAATGAGTATAAAACAGGAAGAAAGTTGGCAGGCTTCGGTGATTCCTTGTGAGAATATAGGAGATATAAGAATTAAAAGAGCCAAAAATGACTCCCAAGTACTCTAACTCCAGCAGCTAAGGAGAAAGGGGTGTCAGTCAAGACTGAAAAATACATCCTGAGAAGCTGGGAAGGATAATGAGTTCAGTTTGTACAAGTTCAGTTTGAAAGGCCTGAAGATATCCAGGAGGTAGTTAAACATGAGTCTAAAGTTTAGAGGAATGTTCTGAACTGAAGAACTACTCTTTTGATTCAGTATTTTTTTTTGTTTAGCAGCAATATAAAGAATGTAGTTTAACGTGGGAATAAAAAATAAAAGCAATCACCCAGGGAGAACGTCCCCTTTCCCTGGACTTAGCCATAATAAGAGGTGAAACAATTCAAGGACAAAATTCTCATTAACACCAGCAGTGAAAGGGAAAACAAAATAGGAAACAGGCAAAAAGTTCTGAGTGGAACCAGCAAAGCACGGAGTTTGGAAAATAAAGGGATCAGGGTGTTAAACAAAGCAGAAAGGTCCAGTGAGAAAATACTGAAAATACTAAAAAAATTTGGGCAATTAGGTTTCTCATGACCTTATGAAAGTAGTCTCAGTAACAGGGTGGGAGCAGAAGCCACTCTCTTGAGAAGTATAGATGAGAAGAAAGGAAGATACAGAAGGCAGAAATCCCCACAGAAATCAGAGCTTTGAGGGGAAGTTAAAAGCAGAGGGAGGCTTGTGTTTTACCTTCTGGCTGGAAGTCTTATGGAGACCTTGTGACAAGTGATGAGAAAGGGCAAAGGAAGGTGGAGGAAGTTCAGCAGCACACCTTCTAGCGTGGCACAGAGGAAGCATCTGAGGCCTCCCTAATTTCCCCCCAAAGGATACAAAGAGGTGCCGCTGACAGAGCCAGTGAACCACAAGAGGGCCTGGGGTAAGGATGAGAAAGCAACAGAATGTAAGATCCACGCAAATGGAATATGTGGTGGGCACCAGTGATTTCCATGAACGTCAGGATACCTTCCGCAAGAACCAGATGCAATCAGCAGCACCCCAGGCAACACCAATGCCCGGGGGTAAGATCAACTTAGGCACACTGTATTTAAAACTAGAAATGGGCCTGGGAAAGCTCAGACCAGGAGCCCCTAACTCCATGCCAGAGAGTCTGTACTAACAGACTTTTCTGTGCTTTTCTTAAGAGGAAAGGAGAGAACTGCTCTTAAGAAAGGAAACGAATTGGAGTGCCTGGGTGGCTCAGTCGGTTAAGTGTCCAACTCTTGATTTCAGCTCAGGTCATGATCTCAAGGTTCATGAGTTTGAGCCCCACGTTGGTCTCTGCGCAGATAGCATGGAGCCTGCTTGGGATTCTCTCTCTCTCCCTCTCTCTCTGCCCCTCCCCTGCTCATGTTCTCACTTACTCTCTCCCTCTCTCTCTCTAAGTAAATAAAAAAACTTTAGGAAAAAAAAAGGGGGGGGGAGAAATTGCCCTGGTAAGAACTATAACTTTGACTTGAATGATCAGTTATCTAAATGACTCTGAAACAACACAAAAAACACAAATTCCTTTCAAAAGTTTTAAAAGACTCCATACTTCAAAAGGATAAACTTAAGGTTTTGATGGCATTTTTTTCTGATTTTATTTTTCCCTCTATGAAGGCAATAAAAATTAGAGTGCAAAATGAGATCACTTATAAAAAATAAAAACACATTCTAATATTTTCATGTTATCTATAGTATCTCAGCTTTAATTTTTCTGTGCTTACAAGGAAAATGTCCTTAGAAATACAGCCAGGGTAAAGGTAGGATTTGAGTTGAAGAGGATGATGGCAAAATAGTTGTGTGCATTTTTAATTAATGTGAGGGACTAACCAATAGGAAAGCAGAAGATGGGGATAAAGAGGGCCAGAGGATGTCATTCCAGGTGGCAGAATCCTCAGAGTAGCAGGATGTTTTTTCATGAAGGTAAAAGAGAAAAGCATGGAATTATAGATGCCATTTTGTAGAGAAGGCAGAAAGCTGACAACATCCTGCAGTTCTGTGGTTCTCTGCATCGGAAAGGACACAGTAGAAATGATAAACTAACAGAAAAGCCATGTTTTAGTTCTGGGAAAGAAGTAGCAAGAGCATTCTATAAAGAAAGTGAGGATCTAGGAGAGCTGGCTTATGATGGAATGAACTTTGAATAGGGTAAGCAGTGGAGTGTGGGTCCCTTTCATAATAAGAAGCACATATCATGACGCCAGGCAGGAGATAACCACAGAAATGAATATGTCTGGTCATGGGATGAGCTACTTTTGATGTTTCAAAGGGAATTGTGGTGTAAATTTCTTCAGGATGAATACAAGAAGAGGTCCCAGATATAATTGGAGGCCTTGTGAAACCAGCAATGTTTGACCTAATTTGAACTCGCCAAGGTCAAAGCAGACTAATTCTCATGGATGGTGGCCTGGTCTGTGGGTTCTGAGGCAGATTCTGGTCAAGGTCCTGGTTGGGCACTGATACAAATTTGAGGAGAACTTTCAGGCCAGAGAGCAATCTCTGCAGTCCTGAGCGGTCAGCCCAAGCTACCCTCAACCCTCACTATCTTGGTGGTAACAACCTCCCTCACTGACCAAAGCACAGGCATTTTTCAAATTACCAACCCTTTCATCAGCCAAAGTCTCTTTTACTCTCATTCCTCAGCAGACTCTGTTTTACAAAATGTTATCTACAATTGAGAGGCAAATATTGATCAGAGAAGGAAGTTAAGTGGTTAAGAGGCAGGAAAGTCATCAAAGCATTAAGCCGTAAATTCTGGGGAAATTTTATAGATCTGCCAGAATTTCCAGAAAGCCAGACCTGATGGAGAAAGAAGAACAAAAAAGAAGAGCAGACTGAAAGAAGTGTGGAGTGGTTTGCATTCTTTTAACCTCAAGAGTGACAGCAGCCAAGAACACAGAAAGATATTTTATCAAGTAGAGGCAAAAGTTTTAAACTCAGCTGTACATGTTCCATTCCTGATTATCCCCACTCAATCATAATGACATTACATGAGGAAAATGCAAATTAATAATTAGATGATAATTAGAGGCATGGTTACTCTTGGCCTTGTTAGCTCAAACTTGATAGAAGGTCTAGGGCAATGGAGCTCGACTTGGCTGCATATTGGAATTACTTGGGAGATTTTCAAATGCTTATTTTTATAAGTTTCCCAGGTGATTTTAATGAACACCCCAAATTAAAAATTATTAGTCTTGGGAGTATTCTGAGCGAAGTTTTTACCAGAGACGAAGAAGGGGGAAGAATATGACTTATATACAAAGGTGCTAACTTAAGCATGTGCACATCAGATTTTCTGAGTTCCATGGAACCTTTGTTTCTCACACTGGTCCAGATCAAGTAAATAAATCATACAGTTGCCTATTGCATGGGTTCACCTGATGTATACAACAGCATCACAGCCAGGAAGGGAACTGGAGAACCCGGAGTGAGAAATGATGGATGTCCACACTCCTGGTATGCAGCTACGTATGTCACTGGTTCGGGGGAGAAGGGGATGTGGCTTCTCTTCCTGCTCATCTCATCTCTCCAGAAGACCAGACTCACTCCAGGGGGGGAATATGATAGGGAGTCTACATCACTTAGTGGGTTAAGTATTGACTTACTCAAGCATTCTAGTTTGAAGTCACGGCATTGATTTGTGATAAAAATAACCAACATCCCATTGGAAAGGGGATACAGAACTGAGGCTAGATAAACACATTGAAGTTTCAGGGTCTGAGAAAGCAGTCAAAAATGATAGGGTATATTGGAAAATAAAGTTAAGGGCAAACATGCAAAGCTTTGCCCAAGATAAGTTAAGATGTTCTTTCTGATCCTTCTAGAAAACAGTATGGAGGTTCTTCAAAAAATTAACAATAGAACTCCCCTATGACCCAGCAGTAGCACTGCTAGGAATTTTCCCAAGGGATACAGGAGTGCTGATGCATAGGGGCACATGTATCCCAATGTTCCTAGCAGCACTCTCAACAATAGCCAAAACATGGAAAGAACCTAAGTGTCCATCAACTGATGAATGGATCAAGAAGATGTGGTATGGGACGGGAAGGTGGGAGAGGAGAAGCCTGAGAAGCCGCAGTGAGCTGGAGCTGCCAGAGTAATGGAGGGGAAAGTTCCAGTCGCAGCGCTGAGAAGCAATCAGCTGAAGAAGAAGCTGCAGACCTCCCAACAAAGCCTACAAAGATCTCCAAGTTCGGATTTGCCATAGGTAGTCAGACGACAAAGAAAGCCTCAGCCATATCCATCAAACTTGGATCAAGTAAGCCTAAAGAAACTGTTCCAACTCTTGCTCCAAAAACCCTGTCAGTAGCAGAAGCTTTTAATGAAGATGAAGATAATGAACCAGAGTAAATGCCTCCAGAAGCAAAGATGAGGATGAAGAATATTGGAAGGGATACACCAACATCAGCAGGACCAAACTCCTTCAGTAAAGGAAAGCATGGTTTTTCTGATAACCAGAAGCTACGGGAGCGAAATATAAAATCTCATCTCGGAAATGTCCATGACCAAGACAATTAAATGATGTGTTTTGAAATTGGGGTGTGGGGTGGGTGTAAAGTTGAAAGGAATAGTTTCCTTTTTTAAAGAATGGTATAAGACTATCTTTGGAGCCACTTTCTTTTTTTTTTTTTAAGATTGAGTGGTACACTAATAAATGAGAGTTTGAAATTAGAGGTAATTTATGTTTTATATACAGATTTCAAGACATTTGCTAATTTTGTAGTTTCATGTGATTAGTTTCCAAAGGTTACAGATAATAAAAAAAATCAGAAATGGTAAAAAAAAAAAAATGAAGATGTGGTATATTTATACAATGGAATACTACATGGCAATGAGAAAGAATGAAATCTGGCCATGTGTAGCAACATGGATAGAACTAGAGGGTGTTATGCTAAGCGAAATAAGTCAGGCAGAGAAGGACAGATACCATAGGTTTGCACGTATAGGTGGATTAGGAGGAACTTAATGGAGGATGATGAGGGAGAAGAAGGGGAAAAATAGTTGGGGAGAGGGAGGGAGACAAACCACGAGAGACTCTTGAATGCTGAGAACAAACTGAGGACTGATGGGCGTGGGGGAGAGGGGAAGGTGGGTGATGGGCATGGAGGAGGGCACTTGTTGGGATGAGCACTGGGTGTTATATCAAACCAACTTGACAATAAACTATTTAAGAAAAAAAAAGATGTTCTTTCTGTTCCTACACTTTTATAGGTCACAATTCTGTGACCCTGCTAGATCATATAAGAGCCTTAAGGACCCAGATAACCCAGGAAGGAACAACTGCTCTCAGAGGAGATAATCACCTGCACAGCAAAGTCAAAGGCCCACTTGTTTAATATACTGCCAGTCTCAGGCCAGTAGCCAGTGTCTGGCCACATTTCTATTGCTCCTTCACTTTATGACTTGATTTCTTCTTTGTTTGTTTATAGCTTGCTATTTATTCTTATCCTGACAATGTGACTGGTTATATTATGCCAGATATGTCCTTCCCTGCATAGAGAAAGAAAATTAGCTGTGAAGACTTCCTATGACACCACATCTAAATCATACAGAACTAAATCTTCAAATATTACAGATGAGACACACTATTAGGCAAATATTACACACAAGAGAATTTAGGAAATTTACATGAGGCTTTTAAACTGTGGCAATATAAGTTATTTATATGATATTCTGCCTCAGCCAAGATGACAATTTTTTTCTCCAAGATGACAATTTAATCCCTAAAAGAATTGATAAATGTGAAAGTGACCAGCCTGGTGCCCAGTGAATAGCTGAAAGCCATGTTAATGAAATATGAATCTGAGTCTTACCCTTCGAAGGAGGCAGTGGACATGACTCGAACCATCAGAAGTGAAAGTGGGAACATTTGGGAGATGACTGTTCACTTTAAAATTAGAAATGCCCAAAAAAATGCTGATGGTAGGTTTTCTCTGATGTGATCTGGCTGTTTCAAGCATAGCCTAAAAGGCATATGCCAGAATGTGTTCAGGAGATTGAATACAACCTATCGGTCTTCAGTCTACTAGCATCATGTCAGACAGCTTTATTCTGACCCTACCACTATTACCTTTGTTTATCTCACTTCCTGTCTATTTTACCTATCCACTTTTGTGAGACTCTCAGCTCCAGACACTCCTGTCTCATTCCTTAATTGCATTCAATATTTCTACCTGACATGTACTGACACCTGTAGTTCTGTCTGGTATTTGATAATGTACCTTACTTGGCTAAGTCTTGGGAAGCCTCATTATCGAAGAACTGGCCTCACAACCAACACTAATACTGATCCGCATCACAGTACTGGACCAAACACTTTGAATCAGATATGTTCTGTAGACTTTAGACAGCAAATTTTTAAAGTCCTAAAAAGAGAAAACCATGTCCCATGCCAACTCCAAAATAAATAACAATAGTGATCAATAGGATGGGAAACTCCTTTAACATAAAATTCTATTAATACAGTTAAATATTTTTTTCCTCTTTCTCTTCCTGACCTTTCTCTTCCTGGAGCACCCTGAGTTTGGTCCTTAGTCATTTCTCTGTATTCACAGCACTCACTCTTTTTTTTCTTTAAACTTATTTAAATTCAAGTTAGTTAACATACAGTGTAGTATTGGTGGAGTAGAACGTAGTGAATTAATCATTTACATATAGCATCCAGTGCTCATCCCAACAAATGTCCTCCTTAATGCCCATCACCCATTTAGCGCATCACCCCACCAACCTCCTCTCCAGCAACTTTCAGTTTGTTCTCTGTATTTAAGAGTCTCTTATGGTTTACCTCCTGCTCTGTTTTTATCGTATGTTTGCTTCCCTTCCCCTATGTTCATATGTTGTGTTTCTAAAATTCTACATATGAGTGAAATCATATATTTGTCTTTCTCTGACTTACTTCACTCAGCATAATAATACTCTAGTTTCAACACATTGTTGCAAATGGCAAGATTTAATTTTTTGATGGCTGAGTAATATTCCATTGTGTGTATATACATATATATGTGTGTATATATATATGTATACCACACTATATATATATGTATATATATATGTGTGTGTGTGTGTATATATATACCACATCTTTTTTATCCATTCATCAGTTGATGGACATCAGTGTCTTTGGGCTCTTTCCATAATTTGACTATTGTTGACAACAGTGCTACAAACATTGGGGTGCATGTGCCCCTTCAAAACAGCACTCTTGCATTCTTTGGATAAATACCTAGTGGTGCAGTTGTGGGGTCATAGGGTAGTTCTATTTTTAATTTTTTGAGGAATCTCCATACTCTTCTCCAGAGTGGCTGCACCAGGTTGCATTCCCACCAACAGCGCAAAAGGGTTCCCCTTTCTCTACATCCTCACCGACATCTGTTGTTCCTGAGTTGTTAGTTTTAGCCCTTCTGACAGGTGTGAGGTGGTATCTCATTGTGGTTTTTATTTGTATTTCCCTGATGATGAGTGATGTTGAACATCTTATCATATGTCTGACAGCCATCTGGATATCTTCTTTCAAAAAGTGTCTATTTATGTCTTCTGCCTATTTCTTCACTGCACTGGATTATTTGCTTTTTGGGTACTGAGTTTGATAAGTTCTTTATAAGTTTTGGATACTAACCCTCTATCTGATATGTCATTTGCAACTATCTTCTCCCATTCCATCAGTTGCCTTTTAGGTTTGGTGTTTCCTTTGCTGTGCAGAAGCTTTTTATCTTGATGAGTTCAAAATAGTTCATTTTTGTTTTTATTTCCCTTGCCTCCAAAGACACATCTCATAAGAAGTTGATGCGACTGAGGTCAAGAGGTTGCTGCCAGTTTTCTCTTCTAGGGTTTTGATGGGCTCCTATCTCACATTTAGGTCTTTCATCTATTAAGTTTATTTTTGTGTATGGTACAAGAAAAGGATCCAGGTTCATTCTTCTGCATGTCACTGTCCAGTTTTCCCAGCACCATTTTCTGGAAAAACAGAAAAAAAAAACAATGTTTTTTTTCCATTGAATATTCTTTCCTGCTTTGTCCAAGATGAGATGGCCATATAGTTGTGGGTCCATTTCTGGGTTCTCTATTCTGTTCCATTGACTTATGTGTCTGTTTTTGTGCCAATACCATACTGTTTTCATGACTACAGCTTTATAATACAGCTCAAAGTCCAGAATTGTGATGCCTCCAGGTTTGGTCTTCTTTATCCCCATTACTTTGGCTATTCAGGGTCTTTTGTGGTTCCATACAAATTTTAAGTGTGTTTGTTTTAGCTCTGTGAAAGATGCCAGTGTTATTTTGATAGGGATTGCACTGAATGTGTAGATTGCTTTGAGTAGTATCCATATTTTAACACTATTTTTTCTTCCAATCTATGAGCATGGAATGTGTTTCCATTTCTTTGTGTCTTCTTTGATTTCTTTCATAAGCTTTCTATAGTTTTCACCATATAAATCTTTTACTTTTTTGGTTAGGTTTATTCCTAGGTATCTTATGGTTTTTTGTGCAATTGTAAATGGGATTGATTCCTGGATTTCTCTTTCTTCTGCTTCATTATTGGTGTATAGAAATGCAACCAAATTTCTGTACGTTGATTTTATAGCCTGCAACTTTGCTGAATTCATGTATCAGTTCTAGTAGTTGTTTTGGAGGAGTCTTTCAGGTTTTCCATGTAGGGTATCATGTCATCATCTGCACTTATTCTTTAAATGATTGTATTGAATCCAGTGGCTTTATACATATTAGATCACTGTTGACTTTCAAATTTATATCTACAAGCCAGCCCCTTTCTCTGGACTCCTGTTATATATCTTGCATGTTAACATCTTCACTTGGAGATTTGTAAACATCTCCAGCATGATATGTCTACACTTGAACTCTTTGATTTCCCCTCCAAAGACTACACTTTCTTTCAGTCTTACCCATCTCAGTGGATGATACCACCATCCATCATGTTGGAAAAAAGGGGAAAAGGCAGGCAGGATTCGGGAAGAAAGGAAAGGAAGAAGGAAGGAAAGGAGGTAGATAGGTAGGTAAGTAGGTAGTAAGGGAAAGGGGTTGGAGAGACAACCAGTTAATAGGAGTATAATGTGGTATTGAGAAGTATGTAAGCAGAGACAAAGTTTTAAATAGAATTTAGGGGCACAAAGCACTTTTAAAAACTACCTTGAGAATTGCTTATGTTATATTTATTGATCCAGATTTTAAACTCAAATTTTAAGAATGAGAGACAGGCATCACAGAGGTCAATATTTTAAAAAATGGATAATACGGTCAGCAATGCCATTTTAAAATGTCTCTATGACCTAACACGCAATCAAGCTCATTGATATTCTGCCAACATAAAAAAATCTACAAAACAATACTAGCTGTTTTTGAAACATGATTGTTGAGATACAGAGACTAAGGTCCAGAACAATGGTTTATATTAAGTAAAGTAAGTTTAGGATACAGTCATTTGTGAAATATTGTCTAAATGCGTAATGGGTGATGTTTGCTTATTTGAAAGCACATTTTAAAAGAAAACCTAATGAATTTGAGCTCCAAATTTGAATACAAAGATGTACCAAGAAAGAAGAAAGACAAGGAAAAATCTCTTACACCTTTTCTTTATCTCTCTCTCCATGGGTGTATAATCTTCACTGAATGCATATCCTGCTCATGAATATAATCCCACATGATCACCAACTTTCGATTAGGATCAGCATTTCTACCCTCAGTATAGCAAGACAACAATGGAACACTTGAATTCCCTTAGCTTCTCTCTTGCACCATCAATCAAGTCTACAAAAATTTTTTGGGTGTTCTCTGGTACAAGAGCTTGTGCTGTGTCCTGAAAAACACTTCTCTCACTTCATCTTTGCCTAGAAGTTGGCCCTCTGTATTGTTACTCCATTACTATCATCGCCATCATCATTATCATCATCACCATCATCGTCGTCAGTTATTGATTTTAAACTAAAAATCTGCTGCATAGCATGAGTTTTATCAGACCATGCATTTTAAAAGAGAGAATAAACTATTTGAGAGCATAATTAAGGCTTGGAAGTGGCATTTTCAAGGCTCACCTCCTTTAATTTCAGGGATATTTTTCTTCCTTCGTTTTTGCTCTGTCATGCAGTTGGAGCGCAAGCTGACTCTAGCAGTTTCACCAGATACCACAGACTAATGGCTGTGGGACTGCTGCCAGTTGCCCTGTGGACATGTGCTTCCCATCGGCTTATCTTTACTCATTATTCTGTTCTTAATATCATTGTGCAAAGAATCTGAAGATTATGAAATAACAAGGTTTTCCAATATGTTGCTGTGTTTAAACATGTGATAAATTAACAAGGGGATAGTGCAATGAAAGCATTTGCATTTAATTTCCATTCAAGACACAGAGCTAAAACAGTACTAGAGAGAGAAAGCCATTTGGTTTATTCTCAAGAGTTTGGGTGAGCACAAAACTAAATAAAGCTGAACCACAACATGCTAGGATTTATTAAAACTGTACAACCAAAGAGTAACACCCTAAACAGTGAACCAAACTGCTTTTTCCCCTCTTTAAAAATTGTCAGAGATGCAAGATTTCCATAAATATAGCAAAATATCACAATGAAAAAGTATTTTGTATGTCAGTGTCCCCTGGATAAATATTTGGTAAGGAAAAATTTTATTAAGGGAAAAAGGTTAGTGAGATTTATACAAGAAAAGAAGAAGACAAATGTTGATCCTATGCCAGTTTTTTCACCCAATCATCTTGGTCAACTAAAGTACTTTGGAATGTTCTATTTGCCATTTAAAAATATTACAATAAAATAAAACTATCTTCCATGGTGAAAATGAGAAGTTTTCTGAGGTGACACGTATAAAGCATATTTAACTTTTTAAAGAGCTTTTTAAAAAGACGTATGAGAAGAATAAAGTAGTTTTTCAATTATGTATTAATAATTCAATTGGAAAATCAATATTTCTGTAGATAGTCTGTACAAGATTTGTTGGATAGATATTGCTGTTTTGCTAGAACTAGGCACAGGTCCAAGAACAGAGATTTAAATCTTAAATATGAAACACTCCTTTGTTTTGCTTTTCTCATTCTTTGCAAAGCTCATTTTGTGGCTTTGGAGATATTTACTCAAGGGATACTATCCTCAAAAACTATAACCAAGAATTTGCCAACTTGATAGTATTTGAGGGGATGCCAACAATACCCTTGCAAAAAAAAAGTCTCCCCATTTCCTCCTTGATGCCTGAAATCTCACTAATTGTGATCCACTCCATTGTATTCATGGTTGATATATTTCTATAAGTGAGGAAGGAAGGAAGAAGGTATGACTGCTCATATAACCACACGATCACTGCACTGTGCTATCATTCAGCCTATATTTCTCCCTATTATTCATAAAGACATTCTGATGTTTTCAAATGGTTTACTGAAGCCTTCCTGTATCATCACTATACCATGTGTTTCCAAACTTACTGAAAGGAGATTTCTTGAGAAGTCCTTGGATGAAGCTGAAGGGATGTTGACAACTAGAGTTTTGAGCACAGCAGAGGAAAGAAAGCTACTAACTATACACTGGATATCCTGGGAACCCACAGAGAGAAAAATTAGACTGGCTTTTAGTGACCACTCATTTGCTTCTAAATGCTCATGAATTTGGAAAATCCTCTTAAGAATTTAACCAGACATTTCCCTCTTTAAAAAAAAATAGGATGTTTACCTATCATAGACGTACTCTTTCTCCATATCTCTCATTCTCACTCTCTCCTTTTGGTGGGTACCTGGAATTTCAAAGAATTCTGAAATGAACCTAGAAAGTTTTTTTTAAAAACCTTAAGATTGTTAAAGGCTTTAACATTTGAATTCACCTAAAGTAGGCTGTTATTTTCTCTTTGCATCTTAACCTGCAATAGATTATATTCTTCATGTTATTTAATAAGTATTAATAAACCATTTTATGTTAAAACCATTGTTTTAAAACCACTGTTTAATTTAGAGAAAATAGAAGCAAAACAGGAGTTAATAAACTCTGCCTGCTTTTATTAACTGTTATCACCTATTAACATAATCAGCTTCCCCCAAATTTAGGGGGAGAAATGAGGTCTTTACTTTATCTTAATAAATTGTGTAGGATTAACTGACTCATTCAACTATGTGCACATATAAATTTGATTTTTAAATACTAATCAATAAGAAAATAAAATAGTAGTGGCCCCAATTTTACATCATTCTGAAGGCACAGATCCTATTATTTGAATAAAAATACTTCATTTGAAATCCATAATATTTTTCAGGTTTGGATTAATTTTATTCTTGCAATTTCATTTGGCTCTGGGTACATACAAATAATAGGAGGTTTTCTAAAATTATCTTGATGACTGAAACTTCCCAGGTGTCATTATTAAAAGGTCTCATAAAATTATTTTATGTAAAAAAAGTACTGCTGTAACAATATGTAACCATGTGGAGGCAGCTTTGGGACAGGATGATAGTGATTGGAGGAGTTTGGAGACACATGCTAGAAACATGGATGTTAAGGGTGATTCTGGTCAAGACTCAGATGAAAACGAGGAACACATTACTGAAAATGAGAAAGTGAAAGGGGGCAGGACCATCTTGCAGAGCCATGGGGGTGACCCTGCCAACCCAGTGGGCCTGGAAGGTGGGATATTGAGCCAAAGAGGATTATTCTCAAGCCTTAAGATCCAATGAAATTTGTCTTGCTAGGTGTTGGATTTTCTTGGAACCCATTACCCCTTCCTTCTTTCCTGTTTTTTTTCTTTCAAAATAGGAATGTCTATCCTATGCCTGTCTCACTAGTGTATTTTGGAAACATATAACTTGTCTAGTTTCACAGATTCACAACTGGTAAGGAATTTTGCCTTAGGATGAATCATATCTCAGGTCTCATCCATAACTAATTTAGATGATATTTAGGTGAGACTTTGGACTTTAAAACTAATGCTGAAGTAAATTGGAACTTTAAGTGCTGTGGATCTGGAATGAATATATTCTGCATGAGAGAAGGACATGCATCTGGGGAGTCTAGGTGTTGGATGCTCTGGGCTGAATTGTGTCCTTCTTCAAATTCATGTATTGAGGCCCCAACCCCCTATGTGATAGTATTTGGGATAGGCCTTTTGGTGACAACTAGATTTAGATGAGTTCATGAGGGTGGGGCCCCCACAATGGGATTGGTGCCCTTATAAGAAGAAATACCAGAAAGCTTGTTTTTGGTCTTTCTCTCCACTTGCACATACTAAAGAAAGACCATATGAAGACACATCAAGAAGGTAGCTGCAATCCAAAGAGACAGTTCTCACTAACCAAACATTGATCCAGCTTGGCACCTTGATCTTGTACCTCCCATCTCCAGAACTGTGACAAATAAGTTCCTGTTGTTTAAGCTGCTTAGTCTATAGCATTTTGTTATGACAGCCCAAGCAGACTAATAAAACCCCAAAGAGTTATTCCTTGAGGTTCTTATTATTTTACTCAAGAAAAATAGAGATAAAAACTTAAAATGATAGGGTTAAATAATAGTCAATGGTTGATAAAAAAAGATTCATTTATAATGTATTAATTTATAATTTATCCATAAGTAAATTAAATGTTTCCCTTATGACACAATAGTTACCTACAAATTACTAAACCATTTCCTTTTGTCATCAGCAGAAAAATAAAAACTACAATACTAGTAGTGATTACATTTTCCTTCACCAAAGAGAATTTTCATTTATCTCTGTCTCTCCAGCTTGTTCACTGTTCTCTGTGGCATGAAAATCTGATAAAACCAGAAGAGATAGCAAAACTTAACTTCAATATTTTCCTGCTGAGTTTCAGAGTGCTTTGCAGACCCTAGCAAGATAAAAATCTTAGCTGTAGCATTGGAAAGGATAGCTCACTTTATCCTTTCCTAAATCCCTATCTTTGTCAGGGAAGTAGCTTTAGGAGAAAGTACTGGTTAAGAAATTCAAAGTAGTTTTTCCTTCAAGCTTAAAAGGATTATCTCTGAAAATAAGTTCATTTGTTTCCTACATCAGCTTTTTGTAGACCATACACCTTCACAAGAATCAGGGTTTCTTTTAATCCCCTTAATTTGGAGATCTTGAGGTATGGACAACTTAACCAAAAATGAGCCATAGTGAAATATTGTTAATTATTACATGTGGAATAAATATATTACCATGTAGCTTTCCCCACTCAGGTTTTTCTCTTGAAAGGAAATAGAAATATTTTGGAATTATGCAAATACTGAACACCATGGGATTTTGTTGTAATTGTTTTTTAATTGCATGTGAGAGATTTCACATGACATGCATAAATAGCTTTGGGTGTTTTCTAAATCCTTTCTAAAGGCTTAGTTTCAACAATATGACTGTTCACTCATTTTCTTATGAATGGGTTTGGTACTATGGGGTCTCAACTAGGATGCTAAATCAGTTTTAGAAGATATCTATGATGATTTCAAATATGGTACAATGTTGAATATAGGTCAATTCAAGTGGACATTAGTATAGATGGATCCTGGACTTGGAAAAAGGGGATTACTGAACAGTTGTTGAAGCAGAAGAAAGTAGACAAAAATCCAGTACCAAAAGAAGGATCAAGATATGAACCTGGACTTAGAAATAAGGCAGAAATTCACAAAGTCATAGTGGGACTGATATGAAGGAACCATCAAGTTGAGTCACCTGCTACTAAATCATAAGCCCTTGAATCGCACCTATCTTAACTCAGGATTGACCTCAGAGCTCAGGTGTAGCTAAGACTACAGGAAATGTCAAGGAAGAGGCATAGCACAGGTTGCAAAGCAGACCTTGACTGCCCTAAGCTTTCATTCAGTGATTATTGATACCAAAATCTCAAATGAACACCCATGTAAGAATTTAATCTGAGCTCTGCTTAGCACCAAAGCCATTGGAGAACTTCATTTTAGGGTCAGGAAAATACACAAAACATTTGTTCATGCATTTGACAAAAGCCTACTCTCGTGCTCAGAACTCTGCTGTGGATAAAGTGATGAGCAAGTCAGAAAGTGCTTGTACTGGGGTGCCCAGGTGGCTCAGTTGGTTAAGTGTCCAGCTTGGCTCAGGTCATGATCTCATGGTTCATGAGTTCGGGTCCCTGTCAGTGCACAGCCCACTTGAGAGTCTCTCTCTCTCCCTCTCTCTCTGCCCCTCCCCCACTTTCACTCTTTCTTTGACTCAAAATAATAAATAAAATTTTAAATTAAAATAAAAGTACTTTTACTACTGGGAGAATAGAAGAGACAAAACTAGAGGGGGAGAAAAGGGGACAGATTATGCAGGGTGTATAAACCAGGTTAAGAAGACTTCTTCTAAAGGCAGAGACTTTTAGATGGATTGGTGTTTGGTTCCGAGTTTTTTGTTTCAGGAAATATCACTTGGTCTCTGGGTGGAAAATAGGTTGTATAAGGGCAAAAATAACAATGAGATAGCTTGAATTATTGAACTTAGCACACACTTGACATTTGGAGGTTACTGCAATGATCTCAATGAGAGGTGTTGGTGCCCTACACTAGGTTGAATGTAATGGAATAGCAAACAATTCTATTTACATATTTAGAGGTAAAACTAACAAGATTTGCTGAAAGATGAACAAATGAAGTAAGGAAAATAAAAGATTAATCCAATATTTTGGCCTAAGTAAATTGGATGAATGGTGATACCACAGTCCAAGATGACGAAGAGTAGTGAAGGAGTAGATTTGGGAGAAAAAAATGATAGGTTCCACTCATCACATATTAAACAGAGATGCTAGACATTCAAGCAGAGCTCACTTAAGGACTATAGCAGGATAGGTCAGAGCGAAAGAGAACTTGAAAGATGTCCCATTTTTCTTTCTAGTTCTAGTCTAACCTTGAAACATCATTTAAATATCTCTTATTTATTCATCAGTAAAATAGATATTTTAAAAATATGTTTAAAATAAAATTTGTCACATATTTGTCAATGCTTTAAAATCCTTTTGAAAATTTCTTTCCCTAAGACATGTGAAAATGTGACATGGAAAATCTTTGGTTTTATAAAAATAACTAAGTAGTGCAATGAAGACGAAAGCATAGCCTCCCTAAAGACGTCTAGTTAAAAAAAAAGAAAATCATAAAAATTAATTATATTACCCAATGCTAATACATATTTCTTACTATAAAATTAACTTGAAGTTATCACACATAATTTTTTCACTTGAATCAAAAGCATGTTTTCACTTTAAGACAAAAATAGTTACTGCCAAAATTAGGCAATTATGGGTATAGAGCAGAAAATAAACATTTGAAAACAGTGTGGCATATGCTTATGTCCCAAATTTATATGAGCTCTGAATATTTCGTGCCTCCTTAAGACAAATACAAAGTTTATGTTGAATTATTCCTCCTTTACAAAGGTGCCTCTATATTTAAGCCCAAATCTGATAAGATATATACCTCCCATGTGTAATAATGAATATTCATATGAATCATGCCAAGGAGGCTAGAAAAGAAATTACATCATTCTTTTCTTTTTTTCTTTTCTTTCCTCATGAGATTTTCCTCTAATTGACCACACGGAGATAAGAGTAGCCTGGATGAGGCATGTTACTCGATTTGCCAAGATTGATTTAACTGCTCTAGCTGAGAAGCAGTGGCCTCCTCCCCTCTCCGCCTGTTCATTGACCCATTGTAGAAAAGTAGGCCCCTGCCCAGGACCTTAGACAATGCAGATCAGCTTTCACATCTCAGATGCGGAAAATGGTACTGTTTCTATTGATCAGTACTGAGTGAAATATAGTACTCTAGAAAGCTAAAAAGCCCTCTTATGCTGGTAAGGAAGTTCTGCAGTGTTTGAATAAGTGTGAGGCAGCATGAAAGATGTTGGTACTAAGAAATGCCTGCACCAAATCTTGTGTCAACCATCACAGATAGCCTGCATGATTTAACCACACACCTGACTCAAGGGAATTCTCCTATGACCTTCATTTATCATAAGATGATACCACCTCATCTAAACATTATCATGCATTCCCTATACTTTCTCTTCTTGTGACTGAAAAGATATTTCTTTCCTCTTGATAAAGAAAACAGATAATCCTTTGAATAACATGTCCACTTTTAACTTTTGCTGTAAGATGTACTATGTGTTTATCTACATTTTAACTTGGGAAAAGAAATTTCTGGGGAGAAAGTATTGCTATATCTAAGAATAACATTCAGAGATATTCCTGCTTCAACAGTTTCTAAATCATTTATGGAGTCAAGTTTTAATAACCAGAAATGCTCCAATACTCAAAGTCCTATTTTAATGTAACTAATTTTTTAAAATATTGGATTATAACTGTACTGGTATTAGACACAGTCACATATGATGAGGTTAGAGAGATTTCCCCATTGTCATTGTCAGGATAGATCACAGGAAAGTTTATAAGATTCACCATTTCACTGTACCTTGGAGCGGCTGAAGGGTCTGAATAGCAAAGATATCTTTTCTGTTTACAGAGTTTTTATTAAGTTACACTGTTATCTTTGTGGTCCTAGGGGCCAAAATGGTGGTGGAAATGGAACAAGAATGATATGGGGCAATTTTCCACCTCACCTTCTTTTTCAGTCACCACACATCCACTTTTCTCTTCCCCTTTCACGCTATAGTCTCACCTTGAATAATCTCATTCATTCCTGAAGAATTACCTGCTGCCTATGTATTGATTCCTATGTATTGATTCTCAAATGTGTGCCTCTAGATCTTTTTCTTGCATTCCAGGCACATATATCTGATGATGTGATGATCTGTAGCTCATCTCACCTTGGATCTCCACAGGCAACATGAACATAACCTCACCAAAATGAAACTCATTGTCTTTCCTTCTCCAAACCCTTTTGCCCTATATTCTCTATGGCATACAACATTCCAATCCTGATAGAAACCCAGAAGTGATTCCAGACTCCAAATCCTTCCTCCACCCACATCCGTTCTCTGACTGAATCTTGTTGGTTTGACTTTCTCAACATCTCTTGTATCCATCCCCATACTAAGCTACGATAATAGTATTTGTACCTATGGGTGAAGTCAGGAATAAACAAGAGTATGGCCAGATTCACCCGGGGACAAAGGTGGTTGGGAACACCATCATGGAAAGAGTGATCTCTGAACTGGGGGTTAAAAGGAAGGAGGGATGGAGGCCATTCCAGGCAGTGTTGGTAACATAACCAAGGGTTGGACAAGACAAAATTGCAAGCCTTTTGGTATGGCTAGGACAGAAAGCTGAGTGTTATAGGGAGAACTTGGCAAGAATGGAAAATGAAGCAGTAGTCAGAGCTTAGGGAATGTAGCTTTGTTCCAGGGACTCAAGCAGAGAAATAACAAAATTGGACCTGCCTTTTAGAAAGCTCCCGAAGAAGGGGGAAGGGGAGACGAAAGAGGGGCTAGAAGAGGAGGTTGTTGCTATAATCCCTGTGACAGAAAAGGCTGGTATGAACTACAAGCGATAAGAGAAGTGGTAGTGTTGATCTGTAGAGTAAAATATGGCTCATAGAGTCCTTAGTGATATGATCTCTGAGTAGCTAGTCTACCTCTTCTCTCTCCAACCTGTGCCTCACCCTCCACCTCCAGCTATGGTAACAGTTGTGGCTTCCCACACACACTGAGTGTGCTCTTTTTTAGTGCTGTGCCCTCTGCTTGAAATGCTCTTCCTCGTCCCCCAATCTTTTTCCTATGTGAGTAGCCATCATCTCTTCTAAGGAAACTTCTCTGATCTTCCCCCTCCCCATATCCTTAACTTCCTTCTCCACTTAGCTCATCTGATGGCCTATATCCTCTGAGATCAGAATCTTCCTTGATCTTCTCACACCACAATGAATCCCTGAACATTAACTGTACTTCTTTTCTGATCCAGTTACTCAGTGCTTAACACATACAAGCTTTTCTTTTTAATGTACTTTTCATTTGGATGGTTTTTAGTTCTTAGCTTCTCAATTAAATTCCAAATCCCTGAGGGCAAAGTAAATGTCTTTCTGGTATTTATTTGTTTGTTTGTTATTATAGGGGAGGAAAGCTATGTCTACCATCATCCCTGACTATACATTGTACTTAGCGAGTAGTTTAAAAGAGCTTATTGACTCTCTCTCTCCCTTCACACACACACACACACACACACACACACACACACACACACACACACATTTTGTTACAAATAGTTTATTGTCAAATTGGTTTCCATATAACACCCAGTGCTCGTCCCCACAAGTGCCCTCCTCCATGCCCATCCCCCCCTCCCCCCCACATCCATCAGTCCTCAGTTTGTTTCTCAGCATTCAAGAGTCTCTCATGGTTTGCCTCTCTCCCTTTCCCCCACCATTTACCCCCTACTTCTCCCCCATGGTCCTCCGTTAAGTTCCTCCTAATCCTCCTATATGTGCAAACATATGATATTTGTCCTTCTGTGCCTGACTTATTTCACTAAGCATAACACCCTCAAGGTCCGTCCATGTTGCTACACATGGCCAGATTTCATTCTTTCTCACTGCCATGTAGTATTCCATGGTATAGATAAACCACATCTTCTTGATCCATTCATCCGTTGATGGACACTTAGGCTCTTTCCATGTTTTAGCTATTGTGGAGAGTGCTGCTATGAACATTGGGGTACATGTGCTCCTATGCATCAGCATTTCTGTATCCCTTGGGTAAATTCCTAGCAGTGCTATTGCTGGGTCATAGGGGAGTTCTATTGTTAGTTTCCTGAGGAACCTCCACACTGTTTTCCAGAGGGGCTGTACCAGTTTACATTCCCACCAACAGTGTAGGAGGGTGCCCGTTTCTCCACATCCTCGCCAGCATCTAGAGTTCTCTGATTTGCTCATTTCAGCCACTCTGACTGACGTGAGGACACACACACATTTTAAACTATCCTAATCATATTGGATATTTTATGTCTTTTTAGTCCATATCACAAAAGTAGATCACAGGTAAGATCATGTTATAATGAAATTCTTTCCCATTCTTTCTTCCACATGTGTCTAAAAGTCTGCACAGTGTCCAAAATAGACATATGCTATACTACTATGGAGTGAATTGTGTCTTCCCCAAATTTCTGTGTTGAAACCCTAACACCCAATGTAACTGTACTTGGAGATAGGGCTTTTAGATGATAAAGGCTAAATGAGGTCATAAAGGTGAAGCTTTATGAAGGCTAAAGGTGAAGGCTAATGGTGAAGGCTAAATGAAGTCCTCATCTGATAGGACTGAAGATATAAGAAGAGGAAAATTCTTGCTCCAAAGAAAGGCCATGGGAAGGCACAGTGAGAAGGTGGACCTCTGGAAGCCAGGAAGAGAACTCTCACCAAAACCTGACCATGCTAACCCCCTGATCTCAGACTCCTAGCCTCCAGAACTGTGAGGAAATAGATTTCTACTATTTAAGCCACTGTCTTTTGTAATGGCATCCTGAATTGACTAATATACATACCAAAGTTAGGGCTGTCAGAAATGCTCAGTGTAAGGGATCCCAGATTGTGCAGAGCCCTTGTTATTAGGTGTCCATTTGAAAAATAATCCTGGATGTTAAAATGCTATTAAATTTCTCAGTCTGGCAATTCACAGCTAATACATTCAACACAAATAACAAAAGATGATATGGTCTTAGATGAGAAAAGCAAAATTTTAAGCATAAACTCTCATATAATAGTTAACAAAAATGTTTGAGAAAAAAATGAAAGACAGTTTTGATAAGACACTTAATTCAAATGTAGTCTTTCCTTGAAGGTCAGACTATGGTTTCCCTCTCACTAAATGACAGCAATCAATTCCCAGTGGATAATAGGACATTTCATTATGTTCAAGATATTGGAAAAGAGGCCATAGTTCTCAAGTAAGAGCATCATAGATATAGATATCCAAGACTACACAGAAAATAAATGATACTGGAGAGCTGAAACTCCATCTCAGCACTAATTAAAACCATTCTCTTGGGTGTACATCCACAGGGGAAAAGAAACTGAAAGAAAAGACATCTCAAAAGTTTTCTTCTTATGGACCAACTAAATTCTTGGTATGCTTGTAGAATTTCTGATGCAAACATGTGGTAGAGGTTATCTAGCCACAGAGAAAAGAAATGCTTTCTACAATACTCCAGCCAGATAGTGCAACATCCTCTTCTAGAATATGCCCATGACAGCCAACTCCTTATCTTCTAAGTCAGCCAATTCCATTGTTAAACACCAAATCTTATGATCTTAAATATAACCAAATCACGTTTCAAAAAGAAAACAACGTTCTTTTCCAAATTCCTTCTGAAGCAAAATAAAATGATAATTAAATGGCTGCCACATCTCCACAAATGCCCTTCAAATATTTAGAGAGTGGAATAATGATGATGCCCAGGTTAAACATAGCCTATTCCTTCTCTGCCCTCTAGGCTTAACTTTTTTGTTTACACATTTATGTTCATTTTGTAGTTTTATTACAGTAGGCAAATTTAAGCCTATAAACTATCACTTTAATAAATGAGACAATGAAAATGATTAATAGCTTTTAAAATTGTTGTCAGTAGAGCTCAGCCCTTTTTTTTTTTAAAGTAAATTTGCAAAAGAAAATTAGAAGTAGGCAATGGACTGCCATGAGAGAGGGGAGAGTCTCATTTTCTCTTCTTTCGAGTTTTTCTCTTGATCATTAATTTCTCAGATGGCCTACAGAACAACTCTACATGAGGGGTGGGAAGAGGGGAAGAAAAAAGATCCCCTCAAAATGGACACAGGAATTAACTGTCCCACTGGATTCTCAAAGAAGTCCAGGAATCAAAAAGATTAAGAATCACTGAGAGAAAAATCCTTCAATAAACCTGAGATTCTAGAACAGAAAAGGGTTAAATGTATTAACTGTCACCTAGTTCGTTTAGAAATAGAAAAAGGAGATTTCATTGGACTTTCAACCTCTGTAGACAATGGAAGGTGTTCGTTTAATGGTTCTAAAAACGACTTCCTGACAAGCAGTGGGCTGCTACACTTGCTCACAATAGTCTCCATTTCCCACACAAGCCGCTGAGAAAATCCTGATTTCCGTGGACTGTTTCTGAGGAGTGCCATTATATTACAGTTGAGAAAAGGAGTGGGAGGGAGGAGGAAAACACTGCTTTCAATTCTTTTACAATCTATTTTTAACATGCCTGAGAAGGTTTTGAGCTATTAATGTAATGAAGCTAGATTCAAAAACAAAAAAGAGCAGTAGGGCAGGCAAGGCCCAGCGTGGAGGCAGTGATGGTTGATTCCTTCAGGACACCAACAGCTGTTTCAATATCACATGGATGTTTACAATAATCATCACCATATACTAATCAGAGGAAATCTTGATGAAAAGCAAATGTGTTATATGAATGAGCTAGCTTTCCCCTGATATTATTTTTTTAATGGTCTATGGTGGTGTTTCATAACTGTCTGGTGCCCATCCACTGAATTTTATGTTTTACATGCTTATCAGGGGAAATTTCTACGTTCTTCCAACCTGGTGGTGCTCTAGGTTTTTTTCATGGCTTTTTTTTTTTTCATTAAAAAATAAAATATATAAATTTGATCACCATGGTTGGGATTCAGGAATGGTATTGCATGCTATAAGGGTCAAAGAATAACTTGAACCAGTGTAGCACTATTTAAGGTCAAGATGTACCAAATTTTATGACACTGTAGTATCTATACAGTAATGCTCTGATGTTAAATTTCAAAATGACAATACAATCAACAGCCATCATATAGTTGAAAGCTGAGAATCTTAGGCATATTCGTTTTTAAGTACTATTTTGCAAGTTCTCCCTCTCTTCATTTTCCAGAAGGCCAGCATGCCAGCCTGCCTACTACTTAACTAAACAAATATGATGAAAATGTTAATGGTAGTAGTAATCATACCAACAGAATAACAGCTACATTTGTTAAGTGCTCAACAGTGATCTAATACTGAACACTTTATAAAAGACATCTCATTTAATTCTTGTTTTTTTTCCACTTAAAGATAATAAAAGTTAAGTTCAGAAAAGTTGATTACTTGACAAGGCAATACTGCTAATAAGTGGTAGAGCTGAAATTCAATCAAATTCATCTTACCCATGTCACCATGTCTTTAACTCCTATGTTATATTACTTTCATCCATAGTCCTAGTACAGCCTGTGAGTCACAAGAAACTTATATCAAGCAAAATAAACCACTTTCTTAGAAAACCTTACCTGGCGCTGACTGACTCAGGATTTACTGCTCAGCCTCTCCAATCTTCCAATTGAAGTGAAGATGGAACGAATAAAGGGGATAGGTGAATGGAGAAAACACATCATCCAATGGCTCTTTTCCTGCATAGCTAACATCTTTTTTCATGGTCATCATAGTTTTGAAGCTATCATTCAATCTAGGGGGAGAAACTTCATGCAATTACTCTGGCTCCTCAGAAAGCTGTTTAATAATCTGCCAAACACCCAACCATACTACTAGTATCATGTCTGCTATGATTGTATCAGCATACTGACTGGTACCCTATAGAATAGAACAATGACATTTCTTAACCAACGTTTATTTATCAGATTCTTTAATGTACCTTTATCATAAATGTATTGGTATAATAAAGGGTTCCTGGGTTGGCTCAGTTGATTAAGCATCTGATTTTAGCTCAGGTCACAATCTCATGGTTTGTGGGGTCGAGCCTTGCATCAGGCTCCCTGATGACAGCACGAAGCCTGCTTAGGATTCTCTCTCTTCTCTCTCACTGCCCCTCCCACTGCTTGTGCATTCTCTCTCTCAAAATAAATAAATATTTTTAAATGTATAGATACAATAAAATAATTCATTAAAATGTCTTAAAAGTAAAAGAAAAGACAATTTTAAAAAATGAAGATTGCTCAGATTCGTATAGAGACTTACGGAATGGATTTCTGGGTTGTGAATCTCAGTGTTCGTGCCCCGTGTGTCCTCAGATTCTGACTGTTATGCACAGACTCAATTCTCAACTCTCAGCTTATCAGCATTCTCTTCTTGACCCACTTGTCTTCTTTTTTGAACCACCTTCTCCCTATAGATCCTATGGTAGGACATACAAGCTAGGACAAAAATTATGACTACCAATAAATGGACAATCTCAATAATACTACAATTAGCAGGAAAAAACCCTGAAATATCTATGTCCAGTGAAAATAATATTTTAAGGTTTTGTATTTATTAAATAAATAATTTGAAATAATACAGAAAATATAAAGAAAAGCATCCATATTCACAGAAACTAGAGAAAAGTATTAAATTTTTCTGCACTTCCTTTTGATATTTTTATGTACATACTAATTCATCCACTCATTTAACAAAAATTACTGAGTACCTATTATGCCAAGCAACATTCTAGGTGTTGAAGATACGGCAGTAAAGAAAACAGCAAAAAAATTCTACTTAATGGAGCTTATATTCTAGTTGGGGAAGACAGATGATAATCTCCCAAGTGAGCAAATTATATGAAATATTAGAAGATGGCAAGTACTCTGGAGAAAAATACCAGGGAAGAGGGATAGGGTGTATTGGGCTGGAGTGAGAAAGTGTAAGAGACAAAGCCATGCAGATATTTCACAGAACAACCTCAAAGTAACACAGAATACAAAAATCAGCCTTTATTTATTGCTCAGTTTTGGTGATGACCTGTGGTACCTTTGTTTCAGATAGCCGTCACTGGAGTATTTCTCCTCTAAATATCTCCTATTCTAAGACCAGTGGGATTATGAAGGGCCTGTCCTTTTCATGACAAAAGCAGAAGCATAAAGGGCAAGAGCCACAACTCATGCATATTTTAAGCATTAGCTTGCACCATGCCTGGTAACAGATCACTAGTCAAAACAAGTCATATGGCCAAGCCCACGGTTAAAGTGCAGAGAAGTAGTCATATGGAAAGGTAAAGATAAGGGAAGAAAGTGAATCATTTTAAACAATAATATAATCAATGACACTCCTCCCTATTTTGTTTACAAATATTCATATTACTCTCATATGCAAGTAATACTCATACCCAATGTCAAGTCCTCAACCCTGCCCTGCTACCAATATCATCCATTGATAACCGACATCAGGTCTACACATGCCTTCTCTTGATTCAAAGACCCACAATCTAAATAGACAAATTACCTCCTTTATCTCATCCAAAATACAATACTGGAACGAGGACTGGATAACCACAATAAATGGTCCCCCTTGAAAAGGGAGAAAATGAGGGGCAGACAGCAATCAACGGCCCATTAGCAATTCTTGAAAGCCCATGTCCTCTGAGAGAAGATGTTGCTTTATTTGACCTAAATCCTGATTCTCAGAAGTTTCTACCTAGTCCACTATTCTCGAGAACTGTTGAAGAAACCCTCTGTGGGTAAGGCTGAGATCCTTTCCTTTACATTCTCTTTCTTGGCCACTTCTCAAAAGGACTTTGGAAAAGATATTATTCTTGAATCCTGACTCACTTTCTCAGCCTGCTTCCTGCCTAAAGAAAGTTGAGAGGTCACTTTGTATCTCATATAATCTCAGGCTGGGGTTGTTATACCAATACAATTTTCTCAAAGATCTGTGTATTTGACTCCAGCCAAGGCCATTTGTCAAACACCATATCCACAGTTCTTTCTGAGACACAGCTTTCTTCCTAGACTCAATTATATATACTTTAGGCACATCGGCTTCTGTGAAACATAGTTAATGCAATATAATAATAATCATTTATTTCTCAATGATATGATTGCACGTCATTGAGGCAATGGCTTTCATTGTACAGATTCCCATTATGGGGAGGCTGAGGTGGCTTTGCTCCACGTATCCTGTATTCTTCTCCTGGGACCAGCAGGCTATTAAGAGGTCATATTTCATTCATGACAATGGAAGACAATGCCATCGTGGCTTCCAAGTGCAACCTGGAAGGGAATGAAAGGGTTGGAAAGGCATGCAGACACTTAACCTCTTTAGCCCAGATTTGGCAAATTGCTTCAGCTCCTATTCCGCTTCACCAAAACCAGTGATGTGGGTCTACATAACTGAAAAAGACACAAGTAATCCCTGGCTGGGAAGCTGTGTCCCAACAACTCTACTCTGGGAAAAAGAAGCTCAAGTCTTTGGAACTTAATGAACCTTTTCTGCCATAGTGGAGAAACATTTTGCTGCGGACGAAATGACACAAAGACAAGACACACACAAAAGACAGACACAGACACAACTCCAGCCGGAGGAACAATTCTACGCAAGTCCCTCTTACGGTTTATTTTATACCCTGGTAACTGGATACAAACTGAAATTTACAAGATGCATTCCTTTACCAAATAAGGTCAAGTAGCCAAATACATTCCAAGGACAGGGGGGAGCAAAGGGAGGAAGTGACCACAACATGTTTACTAAGAGGCCTGCCCACAATTCCAGCCTTCTCCTTACTTCTAAGGAGGGCATGTTCCCTCATGTGCCAGCAGATCATTAAACTTGGATATTGTGTGCAGGCCTCTTGACAGAACATCCTGTTTGCAGGCATGATCTGCCCAGGCAGAGAGCCCCGTGTGCAGGCACATCTCCGCGTCCCTAACCACGCTTTCTTGTGGTCACTGTCGGGCTCCCACACATTTCATTACACAGCCTTATGTAGAAGAAAATATGAGATAAAATATATAAGGTGTGATGTCACTTCCATGATCAATACAGAGAACTCATTTGTGGAAGGAGACATAGATATAGATGCAGTTCTAGATCTAAATAAATTGAGAAAAAAAAATCTGCAATTCTCTGATACCAGTGGTTATCAGTGCATAGTAAGATTGCAGGTAGTTTTATTTTTTCCCATTATACAGATATAAAAATTTATGCTTTTTGAAATTAAGTATAATTCGTATGATGAGAATATAATAGTTTTATAAAAAGCTCAAACAAATTTCTTTTTTACAGTATGGTGATATTTGCTGCTTTCTCTGAAGATCTATAGTACAATATTGGCATTCTTTTTTCACTCTTTCCTTTAAAAAATTTCATTCTGAATAAAAAAAATACCCATTTTTAATTTCTGTCATCTCTTTGGGAAAGATGATCATGCTTTGATTTTTGCTCTGCCCCTGCTCTTGGTCATTCTTTTGAAAATTCTCACAAAACCCTACATCACATTGATGGTTGAGGGCATTACCTTTTGGTACAGAAAAAAAGCAGGGATAATAGGTTTTATCCCTGTCATTTTAGAAGGAACTATTTCAGGTGGCCTTGGTGTCAAGTCCTATGTCAGCAGATATGTTCCCAAAAGACAGAAGAGTTCAAAACACATGGAAATTAATGTTCTAATCTTTTACTGGTAGGTCTCTACTCTGAATAGATTCACGTTGACAAATAGCCACTGTCAACTTACATTTAGTCATCCCTACTCACAGAAGTGACTGCACGTGTACCCAAACCATTCACTTAAGTTCTTTCTCATGAGGGTAATTTGTAGACTATACTTCAAGTATATCTTTTAACAAATGATTCCTTTGTAGTAGTGAAACTGAAGGTTTCAGTCACCAGAAGCCTAAATAAATAATGAGGGTTTTTTGTTTTATACCATATTTTACTTGCCTAAATCTAATTTTTTAGGCCCAGAATTTTCTGTCCCAGAACATTTGCCAATGATTTCCTATAAGGACAATTACTTACGGAGTATTATAAAGTGTGAAGGTTGGGGCTGTTGGGGTTTAAGACAAATTAGCAGCAGTCCATTAGCAGCAGGAGGTTAACATCTAATTGGGAAAATAAAGCATTTGTAGAAAATTACTTAGAAACTACAATAATATTATTATCAATATGGTCACATTCCATGTGATACAAAAACAAGAAATCTCCCTTATGGAGCTGAATTATCCCTAATCCGGGAGGTTCATATAGTGCAAAAAGAGATCTGTCTGCCTTCTCCTCCCTACTGGAGGCATCATTTATATCCACAACATGCATAGTGGCTAATAATGTGGTCTCCAAAAAAAGACTGCCTGGGTTTGAATTCTAGTTCTGTCACTTTCTAAACTGAGTAATTTTCTACTTTGCTTGGATTCAGTCCCTTGCCTATCAAATATGTAGTGAGAATTAAATAATTTAATTCACTTAGGAGCTTAGAACAGTGCATCATAATAAGTGTGTGATGGATGTCAGCTATCAATAGGTTGCTTCTAGAGGCGCCTGGGTGGCTTAGTCGGTTAAGTGTCCAGCTTTCGCTTAGGTCATGATCTTGCGGTTCGTGGGTTTGAGCCCCGCGTCAGGCTCTGTGCTGACTGCCAGCTCAGAGCCTGGAGCCTGTTTCAGAGTCTGTGACTACCTCTCTCTCTGACCCTCCCCTGCTCACACTGTCTCTCTCTCTCTCTCCTAGAAATAAATTTAAAAAAAAAAATTAAAAAAACAAACAAACAACAACAAAAAAACAACAGGTTGCTTCTAGCAGCCATGTGGTGTTATTGTTGAAAACTTGTCCTCCAAAGTCTACAGATGAAGCTGCCTCCTCTATGATGATCCACCACTAGTTATTACCATGCAGGTCACCTTAGTTCTCCAGTATAGGACCATCCTACCTTGTCTAAAAGGCAAAGTTTGTCAAAGGATGTCTCACACTTGGGCTCCCAGGGTTGCAGCTTTGACTTATCAGCTCTTCAAAGATCACTCCCAGTCACCTTACATAAAAACAGCCAGCATTTATAGTGCTTGATTAGAAATAGATTAGATAGTTACCCTTCAAAGACCCAAACTATTACCCCTCTCCCTTCCTACAACTGACCTATGTAGAGAATGAAGAAAGCTTTTTTTTTCTTTCAAATCAGAAATTCATGATACATGGAGAATGTAATGATAGCCCTCTTTCCTTGGAAAATGGGGTTACTCACAAATCCTGACAGAAAAATCACTATGTCATTCAGGCTATGAAGATGTCAGAATGGAGCTGTCTTCTGTGATACAAAGATTACTGCTCCCTAAAGAAGTCTCCCCTAAAGATACTCCTTCAAGTACCTCACATTTTCATTTACAGAGTGAGGAGCAAATAGGTGAGCTACTTTTGGTGATTCTACCATTGTGTTACCTCTCATGAAAACAAAACAAAATAAAACAGAAAATAAAACTCAAGTTTAATCTCTGGTGAGGCATATCACTACCATAAGAAAAAACACTTATTTATTAAGTACTTATAATTTATTAGCAACATGTTAAGTACTTCCCGGGTGTCATCTCAATCCCACCACAACCCTCTGAGGTAAGCACTATTGTTATCCTATTTAGAGAAGAAGAAACTGAGAAGATAACTTAAAATCATATAGCTAGTCAGCAGCAGAAATGATATTCAAATGCCATAATCTGTCTACTCATCCAATCTGAGACATCCACAGAATAAAAGAGTGGGGCTAGTCTATTTAAATTAACGAAAAATGGCTTCCTTTACATTTACTGTAGATTTTGAGAGTGGAAAAAAAATGGTTTAGGAGAAGATGGCCATATTACTGTTGAATGTCACAGGTATTATGTATATAGAAAAGGATCCATGTTCATTTGGAAAATGCAGGTTGAATTATAAAATTAATCCAATAACTTCCATAGATGTTAAATAATATACTCTTTCCTCCTTTGTAAAAATTATTTGAAAATAATTAGCTTGGGGGGGGACACCTGGGTGGCTCAGTCAGTTAAGCATCCAACTTTGGCTCAGGTCATGATCTCATGGTTCGTGGGTTCAAGCCCCACGTCAGGCTCTGTGCTGACAGCTAGCTCAGAGCCTGGAGCCTGTCTTCAGATTCTGTATCTCCCTCTCTTTCTGACCCTCCCCTGCTCGCTCGCTCTCTCTCTCTCAAAAGTAAATAAAAAACATTAAGAAAAAAAGAAAAAAGAAAAACGGAAATAATTAGCTTGAACTAGAGATGATAAAAATTATCCACCTGACCAAAGCCTCCAGGACCTGTTTGAACCACATGACCTGCCTCCTACCCCTGGTTATAACTGCTGACTGTGAAATCAACAACTGATCCAAAATGAACAGGTCTATAGGTTAAAATAAATCAATCAACTCTCCACTCTTAAAATATGAAGAAATATGGCAACAGAATCAATTGGTAGTTGAGTCACATTAATGGTAGAACACAAAAATAAAGACCTGTGTATTCCAGCTGGAATGACTCTGTTCCCCACCCTTCCAAGAGAGGCTTGATTATTGAGCTTTCACAATAAACTCTTTATTCATTGCTCACAAGAGGCTCCTATTCTTATAATCAAATAATCTCTGACCAGGAAAAGATTTACTATGCATCTGTTACATAGCAAGATGGGTCTGTAGTATCCCAAAAAACATCCAAGTGTATAGGCACTTCTCTTTCCATTTCCATAAAGATGAGAAAAACTGAGATTCAGAGAGAAAAAAATGTTTCCAAAATCATATAGCAAGAATATGATGAGCCTAAGATTGAAACCAATGTTTATCTGATTCCAAAGCAATAATCTCAGTAATGCATATTCCAAGTGTTCCTAAATATACTTATTGTAAATTTATTATATATGGTATTATTTAATTTATTATATATGATTAGGTATCATGTTGTATATGAAATAAAAGTAAACAATGCTTAAATCAATGCTAACATGACTTAACAAAATTAAACTTTCCAAAGTCATATTAATATAACAAGAAACTTTTCTTGCATAATAATAACTCACAATAAATTGAATTTAGGCTTCTATTTAAAGTTTAGTAATCTGGAAAAAGTACTGCTCCCATCCTTTCAACAACAACAAAATATGTCAAGTAATCTGCAAATTCATAACTTTCTTCAGAGATTTGAGTCTCAGGGCAACAAATGAACTCAAAATATACAGAAACACAGGGGATAAGAAGTGCAAGCCCTAGTTTTCCTGGAGAAGATACTAGGCAACATACAAGATGAAGAAGGCAACCAAAATTTTTAGCAAACTGCTAAAAGCCGCCTGTAACCTATTTTGTATGAGTATAAAAACCTTAGGAGACACAAACACAAAGGGAATTTTCACCTACTCTCAGGCTCTTCTCCAGGGACCTCATCAGGTACTCACAAGAAAGATTTGGGACAAGTAAAGAATTAAGATAAAGCCTTTCTTGTAGAGAAGGCCTGAGGGATGAAACTACCCACTGGAACAATGGATTCTTCTCCTCATGTTCCTTTCCTTAATTAACTGAGGGAGGATACAGCAAACTCTGTCACTCTTGGACAAAATGTCAAGACTTTTTGCAGCTGTAGAAAGGAAATAGGAAAGAATTAATGCTGTCGCTTCAGGAAGGGCAGGAAGTCACCCTGGGCTCAGATGTTTAGTGACTCCCCTGCAAGTGGAGAGGGAGAGAATCACTGAAAATGTCCCAGCCCCAAGCTCAGGGACAAAGTACTTGCCTATGATTGTGGCTCTACTAGGTCAACAGAGAATGCCCTGTACACTCACCCAGGAGGACTAAGCGAGCAAGCACTAAAAAGTAACAGCAGTCTATTGCTGAAAGAGTGACAAGAGATTGGAAAGTGAGCAGGCACAAACGGAAGACCTAAAGCTGAAGGTGGAACAGGTATTGAGAAAAATTCCCCAACAAACCAACCATGACCCTAAGCCCAGCTCTGTCTCTATTTTAACCATAGAGCCTTCCTTCAAACATTTGGGTCCACAAAGAATACTCACTTCTGTGAGCTTTTATTCCACACATAATCAATACTACATTTTAAAACTTATATGGGAATTTAAAACATATACTGTCCTAAGGGTCATAAAGCAATAAAACCACACCCAGCTCAACTCTCAGTTAGACTGACTCAATATTCCCTTCCCTTCTAAAACCAAGCAAGAAAAAGAGATGAACATTTCCTAGCACCAAATAATAATAATTTCAGTCTCTACTGTACTACCTTAAATGCTCACCATCTTGGTCCGTCAGCCTTTGACTAGGCTTAGAATCTGTCAGCACAGCCACTACCTGACAGCCACAACTAATCTAAGAGAATTGACATGCGAGTTGAAACTTATTTAACATCCTAGAGTTACAACACCAAGTCCAAATTCCTTTGGGAGTAAGCCTCCAAAAACCAACCTATCCTGACCTCCCCACCTGTCCAGCCAAGTTTTCTTTGGTCCTCTCTCTGCCTCCTCCGAATCTGTCCTTTCTCCCATGCCCAGCTCTGTCTCTACTTTAACCATAGAGCCTTCCTTCAAACATTTGGGTTCACAATGAATACTCACTTCTGTGAGCTTTTATTCCACACATAATCAATACTACATTTTAATACTTAGCCTGTCCTCTTTAGGTTCATGAATTATGGCTTCGACTCCCCAAATTAATGAAAATCCCATCTTATAATTATTGTATTGTCTTCCCTCACAGAGCTGAGAGCAAAAGAGGAGCTCAACAGCTACCATAGGGGGTTTGTTTTGTTAAAATGGGAATGCCTAATAAAAAGGACCCTGCTGAGTGTGTGTAAATAAAGAACTGCTGCTGTTTAGTGTTCACTAACCATTTAAAATACTCTACAACAACTCACTCATATAGCTCTAAATTATATATTTTTTTCTTTTCCAAGCAATTTCTCATGTCTTCCAAATTTCTTCACAAACATCATTTTAATGGATATTCTGTATCTCATATATATATACATATATATGTATATATATATCATGTATTATATATGTATGCCAGGAAATTTAAAAAAAAGGATTGGAATGAAGTGAACTAAAATGTTAATGATTAACTCTGAGTGGCAAATTTACTATGATATTTATTTGCATCTTTACTTTTTGTATTTTACAAATTTTTAACACCTAGAATGAATGATTTTTATATTTGAAAAAGGTAACTTAATTTGAAAAATATTGTCATTCCTCACTGCTGGAGGGCTCAGCTCCTTATAGTAAATATATAACGAATCCTTATAAGGATTCTGCAAAACTTCTATTACTTTTTATGGTGAGAATAAAGAGCAAGATGAGATGCTGGTCACTTCACTAAAAGAGTACCTACCTAGCACTTTAAGTGCACGCGCGCGCACACACGCACACACTTCTACTTTAATTCTAAAATTAGGGTTTCTATGTGGAACAATTAAAACAACAAGGATTTTTTTTGTTCAAACCCTCCTTTGACAAATTTTATATGTCTCTTTCTATTTTATAATTTTTGTCCCTTTTCTTTCATTTTATTTTTTTAAATGTTCTATTTATTTCTAGGAGAGAGAGAGAGAGCGTGAGCAGGGGAGGGGCAGAGAGAGAGGGAATCACAGACTGAAACAGGCTCCAGGCTCTGAGCTGGCCGTCAGCACAGAGCCCGACGCGGGGCTCGAACCCACGAACCGCGAGATCATGACCTAAGCGAAAGTCGGACGTTTAACCGACTAAGCCACCCAGGCGCCCCCCTTTTCTTTCATTTTATAAATGTCACATCACTTTTCTTCTGCTTACTCTTTGATAACAGGGAAATATATCCTAGGTTTACTTAAATCAGTTGGCAAGTTACATCTAATGAATCTAAAGAAAAATAATACAATTAATTTTAACTTGGAAATATATAAAAGAAATATTCATACCACTTACTCCTTTGTTCCATAAAGCTCACTAGTGATTATTTAAATAGTAGTGCACAGTTCTAATTTATAAAGTACTATGTGTGGCACCTTAAGATAGTCTTGTATTTATTTTTTAAGAAGATTTCACTCTTACGTAATCTCTATACCCAATGTGGGACTCAAACTTACAACCCTGAGATCAAGAATTGCATGCTCCTCAGACTGAGCCAGCCAGGCACCCGTAATATATTTTCATAATTAAGGTCATTTGTCTTTTGTGTTAATTTTACTAATATAGAAGTTTTTGACAAATACTGATCTGTCCTTTAAACAAAAACATAAATTGAACAAACAGAAAAGCTTAACTTTATTTTACTACATTGACTTTACCCCTTTATATAAATGGACATAATATAAATTTAAGTCTAAGACCCTTAAACTAAAATAAAGTAAAATTTACCCAAAGAATTCTTTTCAGTTCTGCCTTTGTCTGGTTCCTTGTTCCACAACTGAGTTTCTAATTTAGTTTATAATTTTTCTATTAACAGCAGAACCTGCAACTTTTTGAATGATCACAGTAATCCCCTAGAGCCATTGTTTACAATGATTTTTTTATTCAAATGATAGCACCGCAGGGAGTTTTCTTCTCTAGTACATTGAACTTTTGACAGTCCATATGGTCTTAACGAATTTTCCAGGTGCTGAACACCATCCAACCTGTATTTTTGGCAGCCTGCAGAGGTACTTAAGCCTGCCTTTGTCATTCTTCCTAATGCTGCTTAAGACGTTTTTCAGAGAAGAAAGTTTGAAGTGGTTGGTGGAAACAATCAACTTTTAAATGCTTATATTATCAGCACAAAAGTACTGTCAAGGAGAATTCACTTTTGAGAGAGGAAAACAAAAGGTGTTTATTTAATATCTACAGAGAACTATAACTGCTATATGTATTTGAGTTGTTATCATTTGTACTTCTAGATTGTGGGGACTAGTTTGCTGTCTTGTTATCATTTGTACTTCTAGATTGTGGGGACTAGTTTGCTGTCTTTAATCCACTACAAAAAGTGGTGCACAGTATTTTCTTTACCTAGCTTATAAATATGGATAAGTTTAGGGTGAGCACCAAATCAGCCCAATTGTGAACCGGGCTTATTAAGGGATTCCAAATTGATTTTAGAAAGTCAGCTGAATTGAATAATGGCTAATTAGTTACAGATATGGATGGGTGGATAATATTAAGACTGACAAGAAGAAAGTATTTTTTAAAATCTTCCAATTATATTTAAAAGTTAGTGTGCTTATCTTTCTCCTTTTTCCTCAACTTATTAAGCATCTATTTTACATACATTGTCCGCAAAACCCTAGGAGTTAGGCATTATGAATACCTTGATTTTACAGAATAATGACTAGTACCCAATTTTCTCTAACTCTAAAACCACACACATAAGCACTTATGCTATGCTTGTCCCATGTGAAAAATATATTAGTCATTATAGTGCGCAATTTGGGGATTAAAAAAACAAACAAACAAACAACAACCCTTTTTATGCTTTGGGTCCACAATTGTGTAGGTCAAACTTGTGGGAGACAGAATTTCATCTCCCATTGCTGATGTCTACAAGGTCAAATACTCGTGTTCCTGAACTCCGGCACCTAGGATGCAGCCTTGTGTGATAAGCTCAAGAAATTGGTCCCTGCTCCAACTGGGATTTTGAGTCTGGCACAAATATTCAAAGAAGGAAAGACAGTTTAAAGTTCATTTCCATGTGGCTACTAGTCTAAGATGGAGTGCAGGAAGATTCTGAATTCAGCTCCTTCCACAGACATATCAGATCTACAGCTACCTGTGGAATAGTTCCTACTGAAAAAGAACTGAAAACCAGCTGAACAACTATTTCACGACAAGAAATAAAAGGGCTACATTGAAAGAGATGGGAGAGGCAGAGATGCAATCTGACAAACCCCATCCCCAGTGAGTTGGCCCACAATGGTGGGGGGATATCACTGGTCCATAGCGTCTCCCTGAGAAGTGAGGGGTTTGTGCCCCATATTGGGCACCTCAACCCTTTGGACCTGCACCACAGAGATGAGGGCCCCAAGACATCTTGCTTTGGAAACCAATGGGGCTTTCATCCTGAGGACCCAGGAGGCTGTGGGGATCTGAGATACTCCTTTTGAGGGGTTTACACATGAACTCATTTTCTTGGGACCCAGTGCAAAGGCAGCAATTTGAGAATTGAGTGAATTATTTGTGAAGAAAATTTATTTGCTAATCTTAAAGCATCTTTCAGAGGGGCAGAGACTAGTTGGGACTCTCTTTGGGGACACAGGCACTGTTGAGGGCAATTTTTGCACTCTTCCTATACTTTGTTAGTGCAGGTGAGAATACACATGCACACACACACACACACACACACACACACACACACACACACACAGCCTTGCTAAGGCTACAAGCATGCCCTGCCCAGGGGTCAACCGTTGATTGCCTGACTCTGGTGGCCGGAGGGGCTTGCATTTCTTGTCCCTGTGGGACTATAACAATCAGGAAGAGAGTTCTTAGCAGGCAACCACACCCAGGGCACTGCAGAGACAGCAGACAGGAACCTTCCCTAGCCCCCCTATAAAATAGGCCCGCCTATTTGTTCTGTAGCTTCAACCTGAGAGATAGGATTCAGGGGTGCCACACATCTAGGGCTACAGAGAGCTCTCGGGGAACACAGGCAGGGACACACCATCTTTAAGCCCTCCTTTAGCCTCCACACAACCCAATGATACCTCTCAGAAAGGAACTTATACACTTATCTGAATCCCTAATTTAGTAACTGTTGCCCAGAAGACACCTCCAGATCTCTTAGTCTTGAGGCCAGCAGGGTTTACAACTGTGGTCCCACAGGACTATATATATTTACATACTTTAAAAAGCTGCTGCCTGAGGATCTGGTTTCCAATCATCCTGAACCTGGGTACTGACTAGAATCCCAAGACAGTGTCTGACTGTCTGGTCTTAGCACATCCTCATCAATGGAGACCTAGGAAGAGTAAATCAAGCTATTTAGACAATAACAGACATTTAAAAAACAACCCCAAACTAGGGTAGGTTTGAACAATATGTTTCATCTCCTACATGACACCACTCCTTCATGACTAAGAATTAGCTATTTCACCCAATACATGGAAACAAACACAAAGAGTCATGCAAACCAAGAAAACAGAGGAATATGTTCCAAACAAACAAATAAACAAAGAAAGACAAAACCTCAGAAAAAGATCTTAGTGAATAAGAGATAAATAATCCATGTGATTAGAAGTTTAAAATAATGATCATAAATATCCTCACCAAATTCAGGAGAACAGATGGGCACAGTGAAGACTCAACATAAAGATAGAAAACATATAAAAGTGTCAAACACACATCACAAAGCTGAAGAATACAATAACTGAACTGAAAAATACACTAGAGGGTTCAACAGAAGATTAGATGAAGCAGAAGAATAATCAGCAAACTGTAAGATATGGCAATGTAACTCCCCTAATCAGAGGAGCAAAAAGAAAAGAATTAAGTGAAGATAGTTAATAAGGGGTTTATGGGACAACATCAAGTGGAATAGCATTCTCATTATAAGGGTCCTAGCAAGGTAAGAGAGTGAAAAACGAGCACCAAGCTTATCTGAAGAAATAATAGTTGAAAGCATCCCAAACCTAGGGAAGGAAACAGATATCCAGTCCAGGAAGCACAGAAAGTTCCAAACAAGATGATCCAAAGAGATCCATACCAAGAAACATATAATTAAACTGTCAAAAGTGAAAGAGAGAATATCAAAGGAAATGAGGAAAACAACTTTTTACATACAAAGAAATTCCCATGAGACTATCAGCTGATTTTTTCCAGCAGGAACTTTATAGGCAGAAGGGAGTTGCACAATATATTCAAAGTACTGAAAGAAAAATTCTCAACCAAGAATACTCTACCCAATAAAATTACCATTCAGAATTGAAGGAGAAATAAAGAGTCTTCCACAGAAGCAAAAGCTAAAGGAATGCATCACCATTAAACTGGCCTTAAAAGAAATGGTAACAGGACTTCTTTAAGCTGAAAGGAAAACGCAATGATTACTAACAAGAAAACATATGGAAAAATATGGAAGTAAAAATGTCGCTAGAAAAGGCAAATATAAAGTAAAGGTGGTGGATTAACCACTTATAAAGCTAGTATGAAGGTTAAAACTAGTAAAGTGAACTATAGCCACAATAATTAAGGGATATAAAAAATTTTAAATGTAAAATATGTCATAAAAAACAAAAATGTGGTGGGAGGAGGAGCAAATATGTAGTGTTTAGAATGTGTTCTAATTTGAGTTGCTATCAACTTAAAATAGATTTTTATATTATATAGGCTATTGTATGTGAACTACATGGTATCCACAAACCAAAAACTTACAGCAGATATACAAAAGATAATGAGAAATGAATGTAAACATAACATTAAAGAAAAGCATCAAACCATAAGGGAATGGAGCAAGAGAAGAAAGGAACAGAGAGGAGCTACAAAAACAGCCAGAAAATGATTAACAAAATGATAATAAGTACATACCTTTCAATAATTATTTTAAACGTAAATGGACTAAATGCTCCAATCAAAAGACAGAGATGGCTGAAAGGATTAAACAAAACAAAACAAAACAAGACCCACCTAGATGCTGCCTATAAAAGACTCACTTCAGATCTAAGGACACACACAGACTGAAAGGGAAGGGATAGAAAATGATATTTATGCAAATGGAAATTAAAAAGGAAGCTGGGGTTGTCGTGCCTGGGTGGCTCAGTCAGTTAAGCATCCTACTTTTTGGCTTAGATGATCATCTCACAGTTCATGGGTTTGAGCCCCACATTGAGCTCTGTGCTAACAGCTCAGAACCTGGAGGCTGCTTCAGATTCTGTGTCTCCCTCACTCTTTGTGTCTCACTCAAAATAAATAAACATTAAATTTTTTTCTTCAAATTTTTAAAAAGAAAGCTGGAGTAGTTACACTTATATTAGTTGAAATAGACTTTTAAAAAAAGACTGTAATAAAAGACAAATAAGGGTATTACACAATGATAAAGGCATCAATCTGAAAAGAGGATATGCCATTTATAATACTTCTGTACCAAACACAGAAGCACCTAAATATGTCAAGCAAATACGAACAGACCTAAAGGGAGAAATTTATAGCAATATAGTAGAGGACTTTACCACCCCATTTACATCATGGATAGATCATCTAGACAGAAAATCAATAAGGAAACATTGGCTTTAAATGACACATTAGACCAGATGGACTTAATAGATATGTACAGAATATTCCAACCAAAGGCAGCAGGATAAACAAGTACACATAGAATGTTCTCCAGGATATATCACTTGTTAGGCCACAAAACAAATCTCATTAATTTAAGAAGAATGAAATCATATCAAGGATATTCTCCAACCACAATCATATGAAACTAGAAATTAATTACAGAAAGAAAACTGGAAAAATCACAAATGTGTAAAGATTAATCAATATGCTACTAAACATCTAATGGCTCAATGAAGAAACCAAAGGGGAAATCAAAAAATGCCTTGAGACAAATGAGAATATAAACAATCTAAAATCTATGGCATGCAGCAAAAGCAGTTCTAAGAGGGAACTTCACAGCAAGGCTATCTCAAGAAACAAACAAAAATATCTCAAAAAAAAATCTCAAATAAACAATCTAAACATACACCTAAAGGAAGTAAAAAAAAGAGCAAAGCTCAAGTTTAGTACAAGGATTGGAATAATAAAGATCGGATTAGAAAGAAATGAAATAGGGACCAAAAAAATAAAAAACAAAAAATTTCAATAAAACTAAGAGTGGGTTCCTGATAAACAAAATTGAAAACCCTTTAGCTATAATCACAAACAAGAAGAAGGTTCAAATTAATAAAATCAGAAATGGAAGAGAAATTACAACTGATACCTCATAAATATAAAGGACTGCAAGAGACTATTATAAACAATTATATACCAACAAATTGGACAACATAGAAGAAATGGATAAATTGCTAGAAATATACAATCTTCCAAGACTAAACCAGGAAGAAATAGAAAAACTAAACAGTCTAATTACTAGGAAAAAGATTAAATCAATCATCAAAAACCTCTTCCAAATGAGTCCAGGAACAGAGAACCTCACTGGTGAATTCTACCAAACATTCAAAGCAGCATTAATACCTATCCTTCTGAAGCTCTTGCAAAATATTAGACAGGAAGAATACTTCCAAAGTCATTTTACAAAGCCAGCATTACCTTGATATCAGAAGCAGACAAGAACACTACTAGAAAAGAAGTTATAGTCAATATCCCTAATGAAGAAAGATGCAAAGATTCTCAACAAAACATTAGCAAACCAAATGCAACAATCCATTAAAAGGATAATATGCCATGGTCAAGTGGGATTTATATTAGGGATACAAGGACAGTTCAACATTCACAAGTCAATTGGTGTGATATACCACATTAACTAAATGAAGGATAAAAATCACGTGATCATCTTAGTAGATACAGAAAAAGTATTTCACAAAATTCAACATCTATTTATGATAAAGGCTCTCAACAAAGAGAGTATAGAGGGAATGTACCTCAACATAATGAAAGTCACATATAACAAACCCCACTGTTAATATCATACTCACCCAAGATCAGGAATAAGACAATGATGCTCATTCTCACAACTCTTATTCAACACAGTATTGAAAAGCTTAACCACAGCAATTAGGCAAGAAAAAGAAATAAAAGACATCCAAATTGGAAAGGAAGAAGTAAAACTGTCACTACTTGCAAATGACATATTATATATAGAAAATTCTAAAGACTCCGCAAAAAGCTGCTGAAACTAGTAAACAAAGTCAATAAACTTGCAGAATAGAAAATCAATATATAGAAATTGATTATATTTCTGTATACTAATAATGAACTATCTTAAAGAAAAATTGAGAAAACAATCCCATTCATAATTGTGTTAAAAAATACCTAGGAATAAGGGCACCTGGGTGGGTCAGTCAGTTAAGCATCTGACTCTTGATTTTGGTTCAGGTCCTGGTCTTGCGGTTTGTGAATTCAATCCATGTCAGGCTCTGTGCTGGCAGTGTGGAGCCTACTTGGAATTCTCTGTCCCCTCTCTCTTTCTCTCTCTCTCTCTCAAAATAAATAAATAAACATTTTAAAAAATACCTAGGAATAAATGTAACCAAGGAGGTAGAAGAACTGTATGCCGAAAACTGTAAGACAATGATGAAAAAAACAGAAGAAGACATAAATAAATGGAAAGGTGTGCTATGCTCATGGATTGGAAGACTTAACATTGTTAAAATTTCCATACTACACAAAGCAATCTATATATTCAATATAATCCCCATCAAAATTCCAATGACAATTTTCACGGAACTAGAATAAATAATTCTAAAGTTTGTATGGAACTAGGAAAGACCCCAAATAGTCACAGCCAACTTGAGAAAAAAGAGCAAAGCTGGAAGTGGCATGGTCCCTTCCTGATTTCAAACTAAACTACAAAGCTACAGTAATCACAACAGTATGGAATTGGCATAAAAAGAGACGCATAGATCGAAAGAACAAAACAGAGGGCCCAAAAATAACCCCATACATATATGGCCAATTAATTTTTGACAAAGTTGGTAAGAATATACAATGGGGAAAGAGCAGTCTTTTCAATGAACAGTATTGCAGGGTGTGTGGGTGGCTCAGTCGGTTAAGTGTCTGGCTTTGGCTCAGGTCATGATCTCATGGCTCATGAATTCGAGCCCCATGTCAGGCTTTGTGCTGACAGCTCAGAGCCTGGAATCTGCTTCAGATTCTGTCTTCATCTCTCTCTGTTCCTCCCCTACTCATGCACTGTCTCTCTTTCTCAAATATAAATAAACATTAAAATACTTTTACAAATGAATGATTTTGGAAAACTGGACATTCATATGCAAAAGAATGAAACTAGACTACTATCTTATATCACATACAAAAACTAACTCAAAATATATTAAAGACTTGAGTGTAAGACTTGAAACCATAAAACTCCTAGAAGAAAACATAGGTGATAAACTCCTTGACATTGGTCTTGGGGATGAATTTTTTTTTAAATGTTTTATTTATTTCTGAGAGAGAGAGAGAGACAGCGTGAGCAGGGGAGGGTCAGAGAGAGAGGGAGAAACAGAATCTGAAACAGGCTCCAGGCTCTGAGCTAGCTCTCAGCGCAGAGCCAGACGCGGGGCTCGAACCCACGAACTGTGAGATCATGACCTGAGCCGAAGTCGGACGCCTAACAATCTGAGCCACCCAGGCACCCCGGGGATGAATTTTTAATCTGACCCCAAAAGCAAAGGCAACAAAAGCAAAACTGAAGAAGTGGGACTAAATCGATATAAATTTCTACACAACAAAGAAACAATCAACAAAATTGAAAAACAACCTACTGAATGAGAAAATATGTTTGTAATATCCAAAATATACAGAGTTAAAATCCAAAATATATAAATATTCAAACAAATCATTGGCCAAACACAATCTGATTTAAAAATGGGAAGATGATCCAAATAGGCATTTTTCCAAGAAAGACATACAGAGGGCCAACAGACACATGAAAAGATATTCAGTATCACTAATTATCAGGGAAATGCAAGTCAAAACCATAATGAGATATCATCTCACACCCCTCAGAATGGCTAGCATCAAAAAGATAAGAAATAACAAGTCTTAGGGTACCTAGGTGGCTCAGTCGTTTAAAAGTCCGACTTTAGGGGCACCTGGGTGGCTTAGTTGGTTAAGCATCTGAGTTTCGCTTAGGTCATGATCTCGCGGCTCGTGGGTTCGAGCCCCGCGTTGGGCTCTGTGCTGACTGCCAGCTGGGAGCCTGGAGCCTGTTTCAGTCTGTGACTCCCTCTCTCTCTGACCCTCCCCTGCTCACGCTGTCTCTCTCTCTCTCTCTCTCTCCCCTAGAAATAAATAAAAATATTTTTTAAAAAAGTCCGACTTTAGCTCAGGTCATGATCTTGCGACTCATGGGTTCAAGCCCTGCGTCAGGCTCTGTGCTGACAACTCCAAACCTGGACCTTCTTCAGATTCTGTCTCCCTCTTTCTCTGCCCCTCCCCTGTTTGTGCTCTGTCTCTCTCTCTCTCAAAAATAAGTAAATATTTAAAAAAGAAGAAGAAATAACAAGTCTTGGAGAGAATATTGAGAAGAGAAAACCCTTGTACACTATTGGTGGGAATGTAAATTGGTGCAGCCACTATGGAAAACAGTACAGAGGTACCTCAGAAATTTAAAAAGAGAACTACCATATGTTCCATCTATTTCATTTCTTAGTATTTATCCAAGGAAAACAAAAATATTAATTTAAAATGATACATGCACTACTGTGTTTATACAGCCTTGTTTACACTAGCCAAAATATGGAAGGAAGCTAAGTGCCCTATGGATCAAAGAACAGATAAAGAAGTTGTGGTGTACATACACACACACACACACACACACACACACACACANAAATCTTATGACAACATGGATGGACCTTGAGGGTATTAGGCTAAATGAAATGCCAGACAGAGTATGACAAATTTCATATGATTTCACTTATATGTAGAATCTAAAATACAAAACAAATGAGCAAACAAGACAATACAAAACTCACAGAGAATAGATTGGTGGTTATCAAAAGTAAAAGGGGATGAGGGGGGGTTGATGAAAAAGGGAGTCAGTTATATGGTGATGGATGGTAACTAGACTTATTCTGGCAGTTGCTTTGTAGTGTATACAAATATAAAATTATTATATTGTACATCAGAAACTAATATGCCATGGGATGCCTGGGTGGCTCAGTCGGTTAAGCGTCCAACTTTGGCTCAGGTCCTGATCTCATGGTTTGTGGGTTCGAGCCCCAGATCCCCAGATCAGGGTCTGTGCTGACATGTAGCTCAGAGCCTGGAGCTTGTTTCAGATTCTGTGACTCCCCTCTTTCTGTCCCTCCCCAACTCGTGCTCTGTCTCTCTCTGTCTCAAAAATAAACTATCAAAAAATTTTAAAAATAAACAAATAAATAAAATTTTTAAAGAAACTAATATGCCAAATACCAATTTTACCTCAATTAAAAAATTATTTCTAACTTTGGCAGCATCCAGTACCTAATTTCCGGTAATGAAATTGGCAACAGAATTAAGAACCTAAGATTTCAAGGATGATGTCACTAATGGCACTATATTAAGCAGATCATTCCATGATATGATGTGTATATGTTTGTAGCTGCATTGTCTTCAGCCTCATTTTGTGCCTGGTTCTCCAAACTTTTTGGTTAACTTTAGTTAACCACAATTGGTCTCTGTGTCTTATATACTTATAGGTTGCCAGAAATAAAGGTTGATCACCTAATTATCCCTGTACCATGTTACTTTGCTTCTCAGTTTCACCAGCAATGAGTGTAGCATTATCACTTATAAATCCATTCTTCCTTTTTTCCTTTTATTGTAATACTTCTGATATTAGCCAGGCAGATGGTCACTCAATCAAAGACTTACATTTCCCAAATTTCCTTGCAGCTAGGTTGGTTCATGTAGCAAAATTCTGACTTATGGGATGCAGAAGGAAAAAACTGATACAAATTTTGTGTCACGATAGTAAAAACAAAGCAAAACAAAAGGAAAAAGAGAAAAAAAATTCCCTCCACTCCAACTTCTCCTATACTGCTGACTTCAAAAGGAGACATGATGGTGAGCATATGGTGAAGCAGCTACTTTAGACCAGAAGATGGAAACCACAAGTTGAGAATGGCAGAACAATGGTATAGAAGGAATATGGGTACTGGGTGATGTACAGGCTTTAGCCCTGGTCTGCTTACCCTTAGACCATTACATGGACTTTGTTGCAGAGCCAAACCTGCATTCTAACTAACTAATGTGGCCATCAGCACTTTCAACTGCATTACACAACTTCTTGTTAGTCATCCTCACCTTGGGTTATGTTGAAGATTTCTCATGCAAAAAGGAACACTGCTTCATGCTCATCCCAATCAAGATTTTTTAAAAAATTAATGTTTATTTATTTTTGAAGGAGAGACAGAGCGTGAGTGGGAGAGAGGCAGAGGGAGGGGAAGACCCATAATCCAAAGCAGGCTCCAGGCTTTGAGCTGTCAGCACAGAGCCCGACATGGGGCTCAAACTCATGAACTGTGAGTTCATGACCTGAGCTGAAGTGGGATGCTTGACTGAGCCATCCAGACACCTCCAATCGAGATTTTTTTACATTCAATCACTTTGTCAGACACATAATAGCTACTCATCAGAAATAGAAGTGAGAAGGACTGACAGGGGATTGCTTGGCCACTTTTGCCACAATGGCAGAAATAGGAGCCCCAGGGTTGCATGAAGAGACAGAAATTTCTTTTTTTTTTTTTTAATAGTTTANTGTGTGATGTATGGGCGCGAGTGCAAGTACGGAGCTCCTTACTTCTCCGCCATCTTGCCCCCTCCGAGAGAGACAGAAATTTCTAATGAGTGTGGAAAGGTCAGGTTGTAGTTTTACATGTTGCTTGGAAAGTGGTATGAAACCTTTTAGTAGTACTTAAATAATATTGTCATGCTGGTTTTCATTCTGAGGTCCTTGCCACACTACCTAAGTAGAAACACAAATAAAATAAAAACAGCTGTGTTGTGGTTTATGATACTCACATTTGTTATTGACAAAATTGCAGTTGAGGCTATTTTTTTATTAATCACACTGAACAAATGTTCCAAAAGTAAGTCTCTCTTTTTCCAATTAAACATAATCTCTATTCCATAAATTAAAATTAAGCAAATCAAATGCAATGCAGTTATGAAGATCTTCCTTTCTTTTCTCAGCTCACAGTTGACCATTCCCATGTGCATAAGATCAAAGGATAGAGAAACAAGTAGCTTTGCTAAACATTTTGGTATGTGAAGACACCATCACAGCACTGATGCTATGGGACTGAAATCACAGTCACATGCCCACGAACCCTGCTGACTATAATCAAAAGCTGTGCATGTTAGAGCCTTGATTTGACCCAACGTGCTCCACAATGGGTGTTTTACTGTGCATATATCTCTACTTTTGGTGGCAGGGGGTGGGGGAGGTAAAAAGAAAAACCTGGAATCCCTTTCTAACTATGGTTCATGTTCCATAGCTACAGGGAGAAAGAAAAAAAGAAAAGAAGAGGAAAGGAAAAGAAGAGGAAAGGAAAGGAAAGGAAAAGAAAGGAAAGGAAAGGAAAGGAAAGGAAAGGAAAGGAAAGGAAAAGCAAGCAAGAAAGAAAGAAAATGAGGAAGGAAGGAAGGAAGGAAGGAAGGAAGGGACTGTTTCCTTTTTCTATTTCTGCATTGCTGCAAGAATGTAAAAGTTTACTGCTACCAGGAAGTAAAATCAAGTCATTAGTAATTACAAGCAATAAAATAACTAACACTGTTAATTTTCTTTATCCACTCAAAATACAAGAAAAATTTTAAGTGTAGTTGAAATTGTCAAAAAAAAGGCTCACATATATGACATATCATAGAGCTATCTTTTTGAACCATATCAATTTCCTTCCATACATATTAGAAATCCAAGAGATTTGATAACTTCTTCCCTCTGTTCTGATACTTATCTAGACAAGTACGTATCTCTTAATAGCATGAAGATGGCCTGCTAAGAGCTCAGCTGCCAAAGATGATTGCTTTAAAGTCCTTGTATATCAGCCTAAGGCAGCCTAAGAGATGAGCAAAGGGATTAATCACAGACCTTTGAACACGGGTAAGCAAACCACAGCCAAATGGATAATGTTTCACAAAGAACGTGTAATCTTTGGATGCTGGGGCTTCTTCTACCGCATACATTCCATAATGGCTATAAATTCCATTACCACTAAATACCCACTGAGCTCTAAGCCAAGAGGAGAAATGAAATCCTGTCTATACAATGTCAAGACAGCCAATTGATTCAGTTAGTGGCAATAAATATTTAAGAGGAGTTCTATATGCCAGCCAGTAGGGTAGGTCATAAGAATATAGCAGTGACTAAGTTACAGTTCCTAAAGTCTACATACTTACAGTCCTGTGATTATAGTCCTTGAAACAAATCATTTTAATGTGTAAATAGCACAGTGGTCAGCACAGAGACAAGTAGTAAAAATGTCTGAGTACAAATTCTAACTCCACCATGTTTTTATGTGCTCTTTAAATTCCCAGTGCCGGGGCGCCTGGATGGCTCATTTGGTTGAGCAGTTGAGCATCTGAAGCCGGCACAGGTCGTGATCTTGGGGTTTGTGGGTTCGAGCCCTGAATCGGGTTCTGTACAGGCAGCTCAGAGCCTGGAGCATGTTTCAGATTCTGTCTCCCTCTCTCTCTGCCCCTCTCCCGCTCACGCTTTGTCTTTCTCTGTTTCAAAAAAAAAAAACAATTATAAATTCCCAGGACCTCACTTTCCTTATCTGTAAAATGGGAATAATAGTTGTATCTACCTTAAAGGGCTGTTTCAAGGATTAAATGAGAAAATATAGTTAAAACACTTGAAAGAAACCTGGTTAGAGTAAATACTCAATAACTGTGAACTATGGTGATTTTTTTTTTAAATTGCAGAGTTCTTTGGAAACTCAAAAGTGAAACTTTACCACATGTGAACGTTAAAGGAACACTTATGGGGAAGAATAGGGCAAGCAAAGAAGAGGGAGGTTTCTAGCAGAAAAAATAATAATGACAAAAGACATGGAATGTGAAACCACAGGACTAGTACCTCTTGGTATTTCCAAAATGTAAATTCAGAGGAAGGCCCTCAAAAGCTCAATCTGACCACTTGCTGTTCTATACATGAACGCTGGATGAAAGATTTAGCATTTCCCTGGGTATTCTGACACCACAGAGAGAGCAGGAGAGGGGCAAATCCAGATCACGCAGACCCACAAGCAGTGGGAATCCAGTGAGTCATTTCATGAAGTAAGCTGCAGGATCTGATTTGTATCTTTAAAAGATCAGACTTAAAGTGATCTTAAAGTGATCACTTTCAGTTATCAGCTGAAAGTGATAACCAAATCAGGAAATTTGAGTTTCATAGAATGCAAGGAAAAAGCATGTTTGTCAACAATGGGTTCATAAAATACACTAAAAACTAAAGAGGGTTCAGGTAAGGTGGGAAATGAATATTTTCCTTTAAAATCTTTAGGTCCCTGGTGGTCTTGACAAGAGCCAATCGATGAAATGGTATGAGTGGAAATAAACAGTGCTGAAATGAAGAGTCCATGGTTGAGGAGGAAATCTGGCTTGAAGCAGAGAAGCCTGATGGGGCAACAGCTGAAAGGTCTTAGAGGAGCCCAGGAAGACTTGGGTGGCTTCTTTTTTAAGATAAAGGGGACTATAGTATGTTCAAATGCCTGAGATCTATGTTTGGAAGATGCTGGAATTCTGAGCACATTCTCAACTTTTGAGGCATAGAGCAACTATCCCTACTTGCCAGGAACCTTAGGTGATGTGACTATAGACAATAGTCTGCAAACCTCTATTGAATCGCTTATCATGCTATAAATATTGGTTTATTTTTTGTTTTACTCACTAAACTAGAATGCACTTAAGTGCAGGGATTACTTATCTATTACCATGCCTGACATGTTCAATTTACTAGTCCAACAAGAAGGTGAAGCCCATGATTAAAATCAGTTCCATTTATTTGTTAAATACAAATTTCAAATTCTCCCCTATTTAAAAAAAAAATCTGGCTAGAGAGAGAGACAGACTATCTGGTNCCGACTAAGCCACCCAGGCGCCCCATCTGTACTTTTTAAAAGGTCTAGATAAAAATATTTCTAAGCTCTATTTGAATTTAATTTATTAAAATGTGTTAGAGCAGATAAAGCTATATGGACTAAATTTTCCTCTAACCTTCCTATAAGTATCACATTTTATGCATTTTTTTGTATCCTTCACTGAATCCAGCAAGGCACTGAACATAAGCTAGAGGGTTCAATAAATATTTATTGATTGATATTTCATTTACCTGCATGGAGTTTTGTATATACAAAGCAAAAACATTACCAGTGAATATTGTGGAAAACAATAATTTCTCTTCGGTGTTAGTGGAACAGCTTGTGTCACTCATCAACTTGACAAAAAGAATGTGCACACAAAACAGCACGTAAATGAATCATGGTGAACCAAAACATCCATTTGCCACATAAAATAGATATATTGGTCTCCCTACAATATGCAATCTTCTTTAGCTGTCAGGTGATTAAATTACCAGCTTAGGTTCTAATTGTTTAAATTTGTTGGTGTTGGAAACAAACGATAAAGTTAATCTGCTCTCAGGAATACTTCCAATGGGCCCAGAAGCTGTAGAGCAACATAAAATCAGGATCTTTCCTAGTAAGAAAAATTTACAAGGTGACCAATCTATTGTTCTCTGTGATGAATCTATGCAGGATATTTTCCTCCTTTGCAAATTACAGTTGTTTTATTTTGTGGCTGCCCCTATTGCCTCAGGCACAGATGGACTAACAGGACTAAAAAGTCAGAAAAACAGCTAGAACCCCAATGTTCTGATATTCAATGTTTCCTGACTAGAGAAATCTAGCAAAGGATGCTATTTCCTTTCCCAGTACATCAGACAAATATCACTAAGTGTACCTTTCTGTGACAGAGGTCAGTGATTCATCTATCCCTGTGTTTTCAGAAGTGAAATAATAGTTTGTGGAAGACAAAAAATGAATAGGGCACATTTCAAGCTATGAATCCAGGACAATGCTTGGTTAAAAACACGGGCCATAGGGGCGCCTGGGTGGCTTAGTCGGTTAAGCGTCCGACTTTCGCTTAGGTCATGATCTCGCGGTTCGTGGGTTCGAGCCCCGCGTCGGGCTCTGTGCTGACTGCCAGCTCAGAGCCTGGAGCCTGTTTCACAGTCTGTGTCTCCCTCTCTCTCTGACCCTCCCCTGTTCACGCTGTCTCTCTCTCTCTCCTAGAAATAAATAAAAATATTAAAAAAAAAAAAAACGGGCCATATACTTACGAGAACAATACTTTTAGATTTAAGGCAAAGGAAAACCTTTCTGTCATTCATTCTGGCATGACAGGGACCCAAAAGAATTGAGAAGTGTACCCTTATTTCAAGCTATGAAATAAGACAGTGTATTAGGCTAGGGCATTTAAAATCAATGTGACTTTTGAGAAAGAGGACTACGTGAGCACACAAGTCTAGTGTTCCTTCCAAAATATCACTAAAGTGACCAATAGAATATTCAAATTGGAAATGTTGCCTTAGCACTGGACACTAGAAGAGATCTCCATTGCTCCATACCAGAAATAAAAAAAAGGGTGGAAGTCTCCCATGGAAATGAAAATAATAGACAATAAATAATAAGATACTTCAACCAATCCTTATTAGCTAAAGGACACATCCAGAGACAAGGATAGAAAACATTACTACGGCTTCTTTCCTATCTTTGAGGTCTAATAGCACAGGATTACACAACCAACACTGGAGGGCTCCATGGTTTGCTTCTAGCAAAGGGAGAACCAAAGTAGGCATGGAATTAGGCACATGAAATATGGGAGACAATGAATCTATAATATGGCACAGAACATAGCTCTATGCCATGATACCTCACAGCATTGGCTACCTCCCTAATCCTCTCATCCTGATAAATTACTGTGACATTTTTGTTGATTTGGTTGTTTGTTTCTTCCCTACTTTCTTCTATCTAGACTCAAAGGACCTCTGTGTAACATTTGGAAAGAACAGGAAGCAAACCAATTTCTAACAGAACCCACTCAACTCCTACAAAGGCTGGCAAGCATAGGCAACCTTCTGGAAGTAAAAGAAAACTGAAAAATCATAAAACCTAAAAAAAAGTGTCAAGTATAATTGAAAGAAACACTTAGAAAACTTATACTTCTCCACTGATTCAACAGGTACTTTTTGGGACACTTATCACATGTTAGGCATTATATTAGGTTAAAAAGAGAAAACAAAACAACACTGACATCTTCTTTTGTGAAAGAAACTGGTTACCTCTGATATTAATTTGCTGCCAGAATTAAATAAACCTTTAGAAAATCACCAATCCATGTATCACCAAGATTCAGGGGACAACTGAGTTGACGGTACAGTTAAGCACAGATCGAAGATTAAGAATTAGTTGGAAATGAGAACATAATCACTAAATTAAACCCACCATGGAGGCAGTCAAAAACAGAAAATCATATCAGTAAACTCTAAGATAACTTTGAGAAATTTGCCCAGAACCCCCCTGAAAGCTCTAAAAACATTTCTATAAGAGAAAATAAGACAAGAGAAAGAAATAAGTGCTTCAGACTACTCCTTCAACCTTCCTTTCCTATTAATCATAGGTTGCAGCATAGGTTGAATCATAGGTTGAAGAAAGGAAGGAAGAAGGAAAGAAGAAAGGGAAGAATTAAAGCAAATAAGAGAGGAAAAAATGCTGAAGAAAGACCTTACTTCTTTGTAAAATTGACAAGCTATTTATAATATTTATATGAAAATTCTAAGGACCTAAAACACCCAAAAAAGGTTGAAAAAGAACAACAAAGTTGGAAGATGAACACTACCTGATCACGACTCCCTTTAAAGCTTTAAACAGTGTAGTGTTGGTGTAAAGACAGACATATAACGCATTGCAACAGAATGGAGAGTCTAGGAGGGACTTATTTATGTGTTCAAAAGATTGAGACAGAGGCAAAAAAAAAAATCAATTCAATGGAGAAAAGGAAATTTAAAAAAAAAAACAGAGCAGGAATATTGAGGTATTCATATGGAGAAAATGAATGTTGATTCTTATGTGCCATACCATCCCCAAAATTAATTCAGAACAGATTACATGCCCAAATTTATAAGCTAAAATTATAAAGCTTCTACCAGAAAACATAGAAAAATATTTTCACAAGTAAATTTGAGGTTAGCCAACATTTTTTACAAATATCAACCATTAAAAAGATTGAAAAATTAGTCTCTATCAAAATGTAAGATAGAGACTTACTCCACTGCTCAAAACACCCGATTAAGTAAATGAATAGGCAAAGCACAGGCTGGGAGAAAATATTCATAATAATTTATAGCAAGGTATGTATATCCAGAATACATAATAAAATCCTATAATTCAAAATAGAAACACAAACAGTACGATAAAAATGGGCAAAAGATATAGATACCTCACAAATAAGATACACAAATGGCAATAAGAAAGAGAATTTTGTTCAGTACTGTTAGATATGAGGGAAATGCAAAATAAAACCAAATAATAAGTATATACTACATGTTGGAGTAGCTAAAATAAAAAATACTGACACTAAAGGTTATTGATGATACAGAGCAACTAGAATTCTCATACATTTGTGATGGGGGTACAAAATGGTATAACTGCTTTAGAAAATAGTTTGGCAGTTTGTTATATTGTTAAAAAATATGCCTACCCATTCTCCATGTATTTTTCCAAAAGAAATAAAAATGTGTGTCCACAAAAAGACTTGTATAAGAATGTTCATAGAAGTTTGGTTTATAGCAGCCCCAAACTGGAAACAACTCAAATGTTCATCAACAGATTTTTGCATTTCACTGTATATAAATTATATATAAATAAAATTAAAAGTCATAAAAGGAAGAAAGTTCTGAGTCTGAAAATTCATGATGTAGGTCATGTCCTAAGAAAATTCAGTTAATAAAATCATACTTAGTATAATTTTCAAGTTACAAAAATAGAGAAGTCGACTAGCCCCAAATGGAATAAAATCAAGTTGCATACAGTTTTCTTTCAATAACACTTAAAAATAGAACAGTATGTAACAGTATCTTTACCATTATAAATTAAAAGGTAACGGTACCAGAATTTAATATCTGGCAAAGTTATCATTAATGTATGAAGACAACAGAAAAGACAATCTCAGATATGGAAGGATTCAGAAAATATACCAGGCACCCAAATATTCTTCCAGAAAAAGTTTTACTTTAAGCCAGTGCAAAAAAAAAAAATAGGATGGGAATGAGAGATTAAGTATTAGCTATGAGAAAATTGTTATAAGAAACAATTAGCTGATATTAAAATTAGTTAGAAATTGAGTTATACATACATCTAAATACCAGTAGTTATTTTAGATATACATACGAAACTGATCACCAAACACAATGCTTTAAAGTAATAGGGATAATTTACATTGAAATAATTGAAAAGGAAAGAGAGAAAGCAAGAATCTAGGTGTATAATACCAATTTGAGTTAACAAATATTTGGGAAGAAAGAAATAAAAGCACCAATCCCCATTTTTCCAGGTAAATTGGTTATAATTTTTAAGGTCACCAGCAATTGAACTAAAAAGTCTCCTGTTCTTCCGAATCACAGACTGGATTCCAAATCACTGTAGAAAATAACTTAAAACAACTTGTACAAACAAAAACATATTTTTTTCTAAAAAAGTCAAGAAACACATACACATGTAAAGGAGATATGACAAAAAAGGTAAATAACTCTTAATCCCTTACTAAAAGAGTCTATGAAGGACTGAGTAGCTGGCACATACAGGAAATATGAAAGGCAGCTCTTAGTGCATAGAAGAAACAGAAAAGCATACTAATTTCCTGTTTCCCACTTCCATGAAATGTAAACAAGATTCTTCCACTGTAGATTATAGCTGCTCCTGTCCCTCATAAGACTGATGCTTGGATGCTGTGCATTTGACCCTTCAATTTCAGTTTCAGTATCTTTTTTCTGCCTTTGATTCCCCTGAACACTCAACTTATATCTCATTCTCAGAGGACCTTACCTTCTCTTAGCTGTAGACTGTGATATAGAGGAAAGAGAATGGGTTCTGGGATTCAAGGAAATCAGAATGTCAGTCCAGGCTCCATCATTTTCTAGCTTCTACTAACATGTATACAATTCTCTCTAAATCCAATTTCTTCCTTTAAAAAATTAAGGTAATATACCCCTCAAAGAGGTGTTATGAAAACTGAATGAGCGATATAAAAGTATCATTTCTCAAATACTGTGGTTAATGGGAAAATGTATTAACTGGACACTGGTCTGTTGGGAAGATGACAGAGTAGGAGAACGCTAAGCTTGCTTTGTCCCACTGATACAACTAGATAACACTCACATCAGTGTAAATAGCATGGAAAACAATCCAAAGACTGACGGAATAAACTCCACAACTTAAACTAGAGAAGAGGCCACATAGGAGAAGGTAGGAAGGGCAAACATTCAGTGTGGGAAGGAGATGGACTGTGGCTGTCCATGGTGGGGAGGAAACCAGTGGTGCAGAGAAGGGTGAAAAACCAACACGGAGGAGCCCATGAACGGAAAGGATGAATCCCCCTAATATTTGCCTTTGAAAGTGAGAGGGGCCAGATTTTGTGAGTTCTTACAACCAACAGGACTTAAAGCCTAGAATTTTAAAAATTGGTTGGCTCAACCCTGGTAGAGTCTTGAGGGTATTAGGAAATCGAATCCCTACCCTTAAAGAGACAGCATGACAAACAGCCCTCACAGACAGAGTGTAGAACCAATGGTTTGAAAAACATCAGGGGCAGGAGGAAGGGAAAGTGATTTGCTCATCTCAGAGCATGGTTAGGAGAGACAGGGATCATGGGCAGATCCCTCCAGGAACAGAGGAGCTGGCAGCACCATTTCCCTCACCAGCCTCCCAGCATAAACAATGGCCACCTGCGGGAACCAGCACACTGCCAACACTTGCTACTTAGCTTGCTTATACCAACACCCTGCTCCACCCTGCACTTCAGCAGATCCGCCCTTCCCAGTCACACTTGCCTTAGTCCCTGCACTGTGGGTCCCCTCCTCCAGAAGACTGGCACAAACCCTGCCAACACCGCATCTCCTGACCTACACATTATGTAGGGCATCAGTTCCAGTGACAGCAGGGCCAGGCCTCATTCACGAACAGACCACTACACACTTTGTTAAAACACACCTCACCCCTGTTGGGGACCAAACACTACCCATAGTAGGCAAAGAGAATCTCTACAGATAAAACTGGACTGAAGGAAAAAGAGGCCAGGACTCAAGAGCAGAGCACATGCAACACACATAGGAGACACTCCTTGAAGTGCCAGGCTCTGGGGAATAGAAATCACTGCTCTGCAAGGCACTGCAGGACCTCTTCTTCATAAGGCTATTACCGTTGAGATTAAGAAAAGTAGGGGAGGGAGGCAAGATGGCGGAGAAGTAGGGAGTTCCATACATTTCACTCACCTGCATCTCTCAAACAGAGAAGGCCTGAAGGCATAGGACACTGAACCGCAGGAGTCTGGGAGGAAAAGAGACAGACTCCACTAAGAAGAAGCCTCATAGGTGTGTGATTGTGAACTGGGGAAGATAAAAACCGGCCGGGACCTGGAGACATGGAGGGGAGGGAGTCCACCTCTCCTCAGGGAAGAGAAAGAGCTGCTGAAACTGCTCATAGAACTCTCCATGGAGAAGAGAAAAACCTTACCCTGGGACGGAGATGGTCTTAACATCACATCTTTAACCACAGAGAGTGATCCTGTTTCTAGCTGTGGCGCTGACTTTGGGCTGGGTGCCCCGGTCCCAGGCAGCACCAGGAGAAACTGCTCGAATGCTCTTCCAGCTTGATTCCCCGGCTGGGAAGCAGCCTGGCCTGCAGGATTACATTTTGGTGGTATCAATAAAGCGTGCAGACTAAGACCTGGAAACGAGGCAGGGCTTGAGACACAGAACATGGCCCACCTTGGCTACTCCCAGGCAAAGGAGGATCAGACCCAAAAGAGTGATTTGCAACAATTGGTTTGAGAAGGGACTGGGGCACTGCCATATTTTGCCCCACAACCATCAAGGCAGGACTTCAGGGAGCAGCCAGCAGGACCACAATGGAGGCAGGACCTGCCTACACCAAACCACACCCATCACAGCTAGAGAGCTGCTTAATTAATCTAGAGTGCTTAATTCTAGATCAATTCTTTCTATTGAGATATATTTTCCCTTGTCTCATTTGTATCCCTCCCCTCTGCTGGACTGGGCACTCTGGTCATTGGTTTGCTTAAACAGTCACATTTAATCCATTCTCTAGATGTATATTCTACACCTCCATCGTTACCTTCCTATCTCTCTGTCTCTGGAGTAAATCAGACTATACAGTTTCTTTGGATAACATTACCTTCATTTCTTTCTCCTTACCTCCTACCACATTCCCCTCTTTCTCTCTCTGAATTAAGCCTCTCACTCTCTGCCTGGTCATTGTGCAATTTCGCTTTCTCTCCACCCTGTCATTTCTTTCTTTGTATATGCTCTTCCATCAGCACTGCATACACCCTGCCCTTTACTTATAGCTGGGAATTCTCATTTTATCCTTTTAGGCTGTCCTTTGTCTTTTGTTTTTTTCTTTTTCTTTTCCTTTTTTCCCTTTCAGTTTCCTTGTTTGTTGGGTTTGTCTGTGCATTTGCATGCCTTTGTTCCCTGTGTGTTTGTCTTTCTGTTTTCCTTTTCAGGGCTACCTCAAGAAACGAGCCAAAGCACAGATGGTGGAGGGTCCCAAATACCACTACGAGTAGGGAAATAAAACAACCAAAGTCTCAACAAGAGAGACCAAAAGACAACATTCAAAGAACACTTCCTGAAGGACAGGCCCTTGACAGTCAATGAGCCTTCTTTAATATAGCAGTATTCGCAGGTGCAATGCATATGACAAGCTTTTAAAACTGACAAGAGACAGAAAGCTAGCCAAAATGACTACATGGAAGAACTCTCCTCTAAAGAAATTCCAGGAAGAAGTGACAGCTAAAGAACTGCTAAAACAGATATAAGCAACATAACTGAACAAGAATTTACAACAATAGCCATAAAATTAATTGCTAGGCTTGAAAAAGGCATAGAAGACATCAGAGAAGCTATTGCTACAAAGACTATGGGACTGAAAAATAGTTGTGATGAATTAAAAAATGTTATAAATGAAGTGCATAATAAAATAGAGATGGCCAATACACAGATTGAAAAGGTAGAGAGAATAGGTGAATTAGAAGATACAATTATAGAAAAAGAGGAAGCCGAGAAAAAGAGAGATAAACTGATCCAGAGGAGGCCAAGAAAAAGAGAGATAAACTGATCCAGGAACACGAAAGGAGTGTTCGAGAATTAAGTGATACAATCAAATGGAAAAATATCTGTATCATAGAAATTCCAGAAGAGGAAGAGAGAGGGAAAAGTGTTGAAGGAGTACTTGAACAAATTATAGCTGAGAAATTCCCCAATCTAGGGAAGGAAATAGGCATTGAAACCCAAGAGGCACAGAGAACTCCCCTCAGACGTAACTTGAATTGATGTTCTGCACAACGTATCATAGTGAAACTGGCAAATTATAAGGACAAAGAGAGAATTCTGAAAGCAGCTAGGAATAAAAGGGCCCTAACATACAAAGGGAGACAAATCAGAGTGGTTGCAGACCTATCTACTGAAACTTGGCAGGTCAGAAAGGAATGGCAGAATATCTTCAATGTGATGAACAGAAAAAATATATGTAGTCAAGAATCCTCTATCTAGCAAGCTTGTCATTCAGAATAGAAAAAGAGATAAAAGTTTTCCCAAATGAACAAAAATTGAAAGACTTCATCACTACTAAATCAGCCCTACAAGAAATCCTGAGGGGGACTCTATGAGGGAAATGCTGCAAGAAACACAAGGTACCAGAGACACCACCACAAGCATGAATCCTACAATGAAGTCAATGACTCTAAACCCATACTTTTCAATAATAACACTGAATGTAACAGTGGACTAAATCCTCCAATCAAAAGACATAGGGTAGTGGAATAGATAAAAAAACAAAATCCATCTATTTGCTGTCTACAAGAGACTCATTTCAGACCTGAGGACACCTTCAGTTTGAAACTAAGGGGATAGAGAAATATCTATCATGCTACTGGAAGTCAAAAGAAAGCCGGAGTAGCCATACTTATATCAGACAAACTGGACTTTATTTTTTTTTTAAATATTTTTATTTATTTCTAAGAGAGAGAGAGAGACAGCGTGAGCAGGGGAGGGTCAGAGAGAGAGAGGGAGTCACAGACTGAAGCAGGCTCCAGGCTCTGAGCTGGGAGTCAGCACAGAGCCCGAAGCGGGGCTCGAACCCACGAACCGCGAGATCATGACCCAAGCGAAACTCAGACGCTCAACCGACTAAGCCACCCAGGCGCCCCCAAACTGGACTTTAAAATAAAGGCAGTAACAAGGGACGAAGAAGGGCATTATATAATAATTACAGGGTCTATCCATCAGGAAGAGCTAACAATTATAAATGTCTACACACTGAGCACAGGAGCACAAAATACATAAAACAATTAATCACAAACAGAAAATACTATGGCTAAGAATGTGCTAATAGCAGGGGACTTTAAAACTCCACTTATAGCAATGGATAGATCAACTACACGGAAAATCACTAGAGAAACAATGGACTTGAATGACACATTGGACCAGATGGATTTGACAGATATATTTAGAACTCTACATCCTAAGCCTATGGAATTCACTTTCTTCTCAAGTGTGCATGGCACATTCTCCAAGATAGATTACATACTGGGTCATAAAGCAGCCCTCAATAAATATAAAAAAATTGAAATCATACCACGCACACTTTCAGATCACAATGCTATGAAACTTGAAATCAATCACAGGAAAAAGTCTGGAAAACCTTCAAAAACATGGAGGTTAAAGAACACCCTACTAAAGAACGAATGGGCCAATCAGGGAGTTAGAGAAGAAATTACAAAATATATGGAAAAAATGAAAACAAAAATACAACAATCCAGACTCTTTGGGCTGCGGCAAAGGCAGTCCTAAGAGGAAAGTACATTGCACTCCAGTCCTATTTCAAGAAATTAGAAAAAGCACAAGTACAAAATCTAACAGCTCACCTAAAGGAATTAGAAGGAGAGCAACAAGAGCACCCNNCCAGCATCACTTTGATTCCCAAACCAGACAGAGACCCACAAAAAAAAGAGAACTACAGGCCAGTATCCTTGATGAATATGGATACAAAAAATCCTCAACAAGATACTTGCAAATCTAATTCAACAGCACATAAAAAGAATTATCCACCATGATCAAGTGGGATTCATTCCTGGGTTACAGGGCTGGCTCAATATTTGCAAATCTATCAGTGTGATACATCACATTAACAAAAGAAAAGACAAAAACCATATGATCCTGTCGATAGATGCAGAAAAAGCATTTGACAAAATACAGCATCCCTTCTTAATAAAGACCCTTGAGAAAGTCAGGATAGAAGGAACTTACTTAAACATCATAAAAGCCATCTATGAGAAGCCCATAGCTAATATCATCCTCAATGGGGAAAAACTTAGAGCTTTCCCCTGGGATCAGGAACACGACAGGGATGTTCACTGTCACCACTGTTGTTTAACATAGTGCTGGAAGTCCTAGTATCAGCAATCAGACAACAAAAGGAAATAAAAGGCATCAGAATTGGCAAAGAAGAAGTCAAACTCTCACTTTTCTCAGACGACATGATACTCTACATAGAAAACCTGACAGACTCCACCAGAAGCCTACTAGAACTGATCCATGAATTCAGCAAAGTTGCAGGGTACAAAATGAACGTACAGAAATTATACACCAATAATAAAGCAACAGAAAGAGAAATCAAGAAACTGATCCCATTCATAATTGCATAACAACCATAAAATACCTAGGAATAAACCTAACCAGAGATACAAAAGATCTGTATAATGAAAACTATAGAAAACTTATTAAGGAAGTTGAAGAAGACACAACGAAATAGAAAAACATTCCATGCTCATGGGTCGGAAGAATAAATATTGTTAAAATGTCATTACTACCCAAAGCAATCGACACATTCAATGCAATCCCAAACAAAATTGCACCAGCATTCTTTTCAAAGCTAAAACAAACTATCCTAAAATTTGTATTAAACCACAAAAGACCCCAAATAGCTAAAGTAATATTGAAGAAGAAAACAAAAAACGGGAGGTATCACCATCCCAGACTTTAGCCTCTACTACAAAGCTGTCATCGTCAAGACAGTATGGTATTGGCACAAAAACAGACACATAGATCAATGGAATAGAATAAAAAAATCAGAATTGGACCCACAAATGTATGGCAAACTAATCTTTGACAAAGTGGGAAAGAGTATCCAATGGAAAAAAGACAGCCTCTTTAACAGATGGTGCTGGGAGAACTGGACAGCCACATGCAGAAGAATGAAACTAGATCAGTTTCTCACACCATGCACAAAAATACACTCAAAATGGATAAAGGACCTGAACGTGAGACAGGAAACCATCAAAACCCTAGAGAAGAAAGCAGGAAATAATCCCCTTGACCTCCACCGGAGCAATTTCTTACTTGACACATCCCCAAGGCAAGGAAATCAAGAGCAAAAATGAACTATTGAGACCTCGTCAAGATAAAAAGCATCTGCATAGAAAAGGAAACAATCATTAAAACTAATAGGCAACTGAAGGAATGGGAAAAGATAGTTGCAAATGACATATCAGATAAAGGGCTAGTATCCAAAATCTATAAGGAACTCACCAAACTCCACACCTGAAAAACAAATAATCCAGTGAAGAAATGGGCAGAAGACATGAACAAACATTTTTCCAAAGAGGACATCCAGATGGCCAACAGACACATGAAACGATGCTCAGCATCTCTCCTCATCAGGGAAATACAAATCAAAACCCCATTGAGATACCACCTCATGCCAGTCAGAGTGGCTCAAATGAACAAATCAGGAGACTATAGATGCTGGCGAGGGTGTAAAAAAAATGGGCACCCTCCTACACTATTGGTGGGAATATAAAGTGGTGCAGCCCCTCTGGAAAATAGTGTAGAGGTTCCTCCAAAAATTAACAATGGAATTCCCCTATGACCCAGCAATAGCACTGCTAGGAATTTACCCATGGGATACAGGAGTGCTGATGCATAGGGGCACATGTACCCTAATGTTCATAGCAGCACTCTCAACAATAGTCAAAACATGGAAAGAGCCTAAGTGTCCATCAACTGACGAATGGATCAAGAAGATGTGGTTTATCTATACAATGGAATACTACATGGCAATGAGAAAGAATGAAATCTGGCCATTTGTGGCAATGTGGATGGAACTCAAGGGTGTTATGCTGAGTGAAATAAGTCAGGCAGAGGACAGATACCATATGTTTTCACTTATAAGTGGATCAGGAGAGGACTATGGGGGAGGAGAAGGGGAAGGAAAAGTTGGGCAGAGGGAGGGAGGCAAACCATGAGAGACTCTCGAATGCCGAGAACAAACTGAGGGCTGATGGGGGTGGGGGAGAGGGGAAGGGGAGCAATGGGCATGGAGGAGGGCACTTGTTGGGATGAGCACTGGGTGTTATAATGAAACCAACTTGACAATATACTATGAAAAGAAAATAAAAGTAACTGATTTTCCTAACACAGAGAAACAGAATGATAAACAAAATGAGAAGAGAGAGAAGTATGTCAAAGGAAAAAACAGGACTAAACCACCGCAAGAGACCAAAGTGAAATGGATATAAGTAATAGGCCTAATAGGAAATTGGAAATAATGACCATAAAGATACTCACTGGACTTGAGAAAAGAGTGGAGGACATCAGTTAGACCCATAACAGAGAGGACAAAACAAACAAACAAATAACAATTAGAGATCAAGAACACAATAAACAAAATTAAAAATACATTTGATAACAGGTTAGATGAAGCAGGGGAACAAATTAACAACCTGGAAGACAGAGTAATGGAAAGTAACCATGCTAAGCAAAGGAGAAGAAAGAAAATTATGCAAATTGAGAAATGTCTTAGGAAACTAATTGACCCCATTAAATGTAATAACATTTACATTATTGGAATCTCAGAAGAAGGGAGAGAAAAGGGGACAGAAAATTTATGTGAAGATATAATAACTGAAAACTTCCCTAATGTGAGGAAGGAAACAGATATCCAGATATAGGAGGCACAGAGATCCTCCCAAAAATTCAACTCAAGGAGATCCACATCAAGACATATAGTAACTACCATGGCAAAATGTATTGATACAGAAAAAATCTTGAAAACAACAAGAGAAAAGAAGACAGTTGCATACAAGGGAAACCCCATGACGCCATCAGCAGATTTTTGAGCAGAAATTTTGAAGGCCAGAAGGGAGTAGATGATGTATTCAAAATGTGGAAAGGGAAATATCTGCAACGAAGAATACTGTATTCAGCAAAGCTATCATTGAGGACAGAAGGGGAGATAAAGAGTTTCTCATACAAACAAAAACTAAAACAGTTCAAGAATCCTAAATGAGACCAATAAGAAATATTAAAAGGGACTGGAAATATTAAATATTAAAGGTGACTAGAGTGAGAGTAAAAATAAGTATTTCTATAAAAATTAGTGAAGGGATTTATAAAATAAAAGGATATAAAATATGATACCATATACCTAAACCATGGAAGAAGAGGAGTAAGGAATGGGCTCAAACTTCAGAAACCACCAACTTAATATAGACTGCTACATATAGATACTATATACAAACCTAATGATAACCACAAATCAAAAAGTAGTAATAGATATGCAAGGTATAAAGAGAAAGGAATCCAAGTATATCACTAAAGAAAGTCACTAAACCATGAAAAAGAGCAAGAAACAGAAAAACAATAGAAACAACCACCGAACAAGAAACAAATGCCAATAAATAAATATCTATCAATAGTCACTTGGTTTTTTAAAAATATTTTGGAGAGCACATGTGCATGAGTTGGGGGGGTGGGGTAGAGAGAGAGAGAAAGAATCTTAAGTATGGGCTCAACATGGAGCTCAATCTCACAACCATGAGATCATGACCTGAGCTGAAATCAAGAGTTGGACACTTAACCAACTGAGATACCCAGGACCTCCTATCAATAATTAATTTGAATATAAATGGACTAAACGCTGCAATCAAAATACATAGGGTGACAGAGGGGATAAAACACGAGACCCATCTATCTGCTGCCTATAAGTGACTCATTTCAAACCAAAAGAAACCTGCAGACTGAAAGTGGAGGGATAGAGAAATATTTATCATGCAAATGGATGTCAAAAGAAAGCCAACACTTATATTGGGCAAAATAGACTTTAAACAGACTGTAACAAGAGAAAAAGGACACTATATAAAGGGGACAATCTAACAATAGGAAATAACAATTATAAATTTTTATGCACCCAACAGAGACAGCCAAATACGTAGAGCACATAATGATAAACATGAAAGAAGTAATCGATAGAAATACAATAGTAGGAGACTTTAACATCCTTCTTACATCCATGGATAGATCATCCAAATAGAAAATCAACAAGTAACCAGTAGCTTTGAATCTTTGAATGACACCTTGGACCCAACAAACATATTTAGAATGTTCCATCCTAAATCAGCAGAATACATATTTTCAAGTGGACATGAACCATTCTCCTGAATAGATTACATATGAAGCCACAAAAAGAAAACTTCAACAAATTCAAGGAGATCAAAGTCATAGCATGCATCTTTTCTGGCCACAACACTATGAAACTAAAAATCAACCACAAGAAAAATATCTAGAAAGAGCACAAATACATGGAGGTTAAATAATATGCTACTAAACAATAAATGGGAAAACCAAGAAATCAAAGAAGAAATAAAAAAATTAAATGGAAAAAAATGAAAATGAAAACACAACAGTCCAAAAGCTTTGGGATGCAGCAAAAGTGGTTCTCAGAGGAAGTTTATAGCAATACAGGCCTACATCAAGAAGGAAGAAAAATCTCAAACAACCTTATCTTACACCTAAAGGAGGTAGAAAAAGAAAAACAAAACCCAAACCCAAGAAAAAGAAGGAAATAATAAAAATTAGAGCATAAATAAGTGATACAGAAAATAAAAATACAATGTAACAGATCAATGAAACCAGAAGCTGGTTCTTTGAAGAGATGAACAAAACTGATAAACCTCTAGTCAGACTCATATAGAAAGAGAGGGAGAGAGAGGACCCAAATAAACAAATTCATTAATAAAAGAGAAGAAATACCAACCAACACCACAGAATAAAAACAATTGTAACAGAATATTTAAAAACCTATATGTCAACAAATCGGACAACTTAAAAGAAATGGATAAATGCCTAGAAACATATAACATACCAAAACTAAAACAAAAAGAAGTAGAAAATTTAAACAGATCAATTTCCAGCAATGAAATTGAATCACTAATCAAAAAACTCCCCAAAAAACAAATCTCCAGGACCAGATGGCTTCACAGGTTAATTTTACCAAAAAAATTTTTTCATGTGTTTTTTAAAATTGTTGATGAGGGGAGGGGAAGAGGGAGAGGGAAAGAGAGAATCCCAAGCAGCTTCCATGCTGTCAGTGCAGAGCCCAGGATGAGAGGCTCAATCTCACTAACTGAACCATGATCACTAACTGAAACCATGACCTGAGCCAACATTAAGAGTCAGATGCTTAACCAATGGTGCCACCCTGGTGCCCCTCTACCAAACATTTAAAGATGAGTTAATAGTTATTCTTCTCAAAGTATTCCAAAAATTAGAAATTGAAGGAAAACTTCTAAGTTCATTTTATGAGGCCAGCCAAAACCAAAGACACCACACACAAAAAAACGTGCAGGCCAATATCTCTGATGAACATAGATGCAAAAATCCTCAATAAAATACTAGCAAACCAAATCCAACAATCCACTAAAAAATTATATACCACAATCAAATGGGATTTATTCACAGGATAATAGTACCCTCCTCCATGCCCATCATCCACCTTCCCCTCTCCCCCACCCCCATCAGCCCTCAGTTTGTTCTCAGCATTCAAGAGTCTCTCATGGTTTAATTCCCTCCATCTCCCCAACTTTTCCTTCCCCATCTCCTCCCCCATGGTCCTCTGTTAAGTTCCTCCTAATCCTCCTATACGTGCAAACATAGAGTATCTGTCTTTCTCTGCATGACTTATTTCACTCAGCATAACACCCTCGAGTTCCATCCATGTTGCTACACATGGCCAGATTTCATTGTTTCTCATTGCCATGTAGTATTTCATTGTATAGATAAACCACATCTTCTTGATCCATTCATCAGTTGATGGACACTTAAGCTCTTTCCATGTTTTGGCTATTGTTGAGAGGGCTGCTATGACCAATAGCATTTTTCACACAACTAGAACAAACAATCCTAAAATTTGTATGGAACCACAAAATACCCTAAATAGCCAAAGCAATTTTGAAAAAGAAAAACAAAACTGGAGGTATCATAATTCCAGATTTTAAGTTACATTATAAAGCAGTAGTAATTAGAGTAGTATGGTACTTGCATAAAAAAAGACACATTGATCAATAGAACAGAACATAAAACCAAGAAATAAGCCCACAATTTTATGGTCAATTAATCTTTGACAGAGAAGGAATGAATATACAATGGGAAAAAGACTCTCTTCAACAAATGGTGCTGGGAAAACTGGGCAGCCCATGCAAAACAATAAAACTGGACCACTTTCTTTCACCATGCACAAAAATAAACTCAAAATGGATTAAAGACCTGCATGTGAGACATGAAACCATAAAAATCCTAGAAGAGAGTACAGATGGTAATTTCTGTGATATTGGCCACAGCAACATTTTTCTAGATGTGTCTACTGAGCCAAGAAAAATAAAAGTAAAGATGAACTATTGGGATTATATCAAACTAAAAATATTCTGCACAGGGAAGAAAATAATCAACAAAAGTAAAAGGCAACCTTTGGATGGGAGAAGATATTTGCAAATTACATATACAATAAAGGGTTAGTACCTAAAATACATAAAGAACTGATATTAAAACAAAACATCCAATTAAAGAATAGGCAGACAAGAGATTCCTGGATGGCTTAGTGCGTTAAGCATCTGACTCTTGACTTTGGCTCAGGTCATGATCTTACAGTCCACGAGATTGAGCCCTACATGGGTTCTGCACTGACAGCATGGAGCTTGCTTGGGAGTCTCTGTCTCCCTCTAACTCTGCCCCTACCCTGTGTATTCTCTCTTTCTCTCTCTCAAAATAAATAAATAACCTTTAAAAAAGCAGGCAGAAGACATGAATAGACCTTTCTCCAAAGACATATAAATGGCCAACAGACACATGAGAAGATGCTCAAGATCACTTATCATCAGGGAAATACAAATCAAAACCACAATGAGGTATTACCTCACACCAGTCAGAATGGCTAAAATCAACAACACAAGAAACAGCATACACTGGCAAGGATATGGAGAAAAAGGACCCCTTGTGAACTGTTGGTGAGAGTGTAAATTGATGCAATCACTGTAGGAAACAGTATGGAAATATCTCAAAAAGTTAAAAATAGAATCACCCTACAATCTAGGAATTTTACTACTGGGTATTTACGAAAAAAAAAAACACAAAAATACCAATTCAAAGGGATACATGCACCCCTATATTTATTACAGCATTATTTACAATAGCCAAAGTATGGAGTCAGCCGAAGTGTCCATCAACAGATGAATGGATAAAGAAGATGTGGTGTATATATTTATATACCATAAAAAAGAATGAAATCTTGCCATTTGTGGCAATGTGGTTAGATCTAGACAGTATAATGTTAAGTGAAATAAGTCAGAAAAATACAAATACCATATGATTTCATCTACATGTGGAATTAAAGAAACAAAACAAATGAGCAAAGGGAAAAAAAAGTGAGAGAGGCAAACCAAGAAATAGACTATTAACTATGGAGAATAAACTGATGGTTACTAGAGAGGAGGTGGTTGAGAGATGGGTGAAATAGATGATGGGGATTAAAGAGTGTATCATAATGAAAAGAAAAACAATAATGAAACAAAACAAATGAAATAATAAAATAAAAATGTATTAACTGAAAATGTTTTGGGGGCACCTGTGTGGCTTAGTCGGTTGAATATCTGACTTCAGGTCAGGTCATGATCTCACAGTTTGTGGGTTCAAGCCCTACATCAGGCTCTGTGTTGACAGCTCTGTGTTGAAGGCTTGGAGCCTAGAGCCTGCTTCAAATTCTCTGTCCCCCTTTCACTCTCTGCCCCTTCTCAGCATGCTTTCTCTCTCTCTCTCTCTCTCTCTCACTCTCGCTCTCTCTCTCACTCAGTCACTCTCTCCCCAAAATAAATAAACTTAAAAATAAAGAAAATGTTTTAAAATTTAGTTTTCTGTGGGACATTTGCTTTTCAACTGAAGAGTTTTGATGTGTATCAGAAAACGTGTTAAGGCATTTCACATAAATTACATCATTTAATTTAGTTACTCAGAACGAAATGAATTTCTAAAGGCAGAACTTCAGTTTATGACTGAGTCCTAAAACTTGAGTCACTCTATGATACTCCATGCTCCCTTGATTTTTGTAAAATCACATGGCGTGGAATTTGGGCCTTGAGAGTTGTCCAAAATGTACAATTATTAAGTATGAAAGCAAACAACAAAGAACCAAGTTTGTGTGGACAGAATTCAGCTGCTCCTAACAGAAATAAAAGATGTGTAGATTTTCTTCACTTTTGTCTGCACTATAACTTTACTGCCAATCTTTAGCATAATGATACAGCTTAGAAACAATCAAGTGTTTTGTTTACATAGCTCAAGGAAGGAGATTGTAAAGAAAACTATTGCAATTAGAAATAAAGTGGATTGGTCAAAGATCTTGGAAAAAGTCACAGTATTCCCAAACTAACTGGACTTCAGGAAGCTCCTTTACTTGAATTTACACCACTATGTTAACATTTAAAGTTAGACAGAGTTTAGAAAAAGGTTGAACATTCCATTGTCCCAATTCCTGAAAGTTATTCAAATAAGGCCCAAAGAGTCCACATGGGGCAAAGTATTGAAAACCTCCTTGTGATCATAGTAACATCTCCTCACTTATATGCTTTCCAAAATATATTTGAGCTCATGCCACTTCTAGCATTTGTGATCCAGTAACAAATCTCAAAAAGTCACTGTCCTTAGTTTGTCTCTTTGTAAAAAGGTAATTTTAATACCTGTACTTCTCACTTCTCTGGGTTATTTGGGGTATCACAAAGGATAATGTGAATGTGAGCACTTGATAGTCAGCAACACACTATTGCAAACTACAAAAATGTCCACAGTTTTTTCCTTCCTGTGTCCATGACTCTTTACTATATAAATTTGTAGCCTCCACCATCAAGCAGTACATTTTCCCATGTTTAGAATCTTGGCTGACTTGGTGGTTTGCTCTGACTAATAGAATGTTTCAGAAATAACTTCACAGTTCTGATCTACACATCAATAAACTTTGTAGGTACCTAATCCCTCTCTTGAAAACCACAAGAGAGTGTGTGGATCAGGGCAGAGCCATCTGAGCCAGAGCCATCCTGAACAAGTGAGGGGAACATGACAGTCACAGACCCCATGAGCCAGGCCAGCTGAGAGTAGCTGAGCCCAGATCTGCAGAAAGCAGGTCAACTCTGAAACTTGAGCTCAACATGGCATCTACAGAGCTGATGACAGGGCAATTTTAGTCATTTTTGCTTATGCTTTTTTTTTTTTAATTATGAATTCAGTCACCAAGGAGTGAAGTATGAGTCTGTAGAAGTTGAGACACACAACAATTTATGGGATCAAATCTGAGTTAATTCATTAAATTACAGACCTTCTAAGGTCTAAAGTCATGAACTAACTCAGATTCTATCCCACAAATTGTGTGTCTCAACTTCTACAGACTCATACTTCACCCCTTGGTGATGGAAGACTTATTGTTAAGCCTTCCATATAACTCTCCCTAGTCCTATGCTTCTGTCCGTAAGGTATTGTTGATAATTCAATTATCTTATCTGGGAAATAGTTCTTTCCCCCAAAAGTACCTAAACTCATGTAGTAGAAGCAGGGGTTCCAGGTAAAGACTTAACTTGTACTTTTTCCCCGTTTGATAATGAAGTATCAGAAATTCCTGTCACTATAGAGAAACACATAAGATAATCTCCCAAAAATGAGAAAATAAGTGTCTTTATGTGGTTTCTAATGTTTGTACTTTTTCTGATAAATAGATCAATCATTAGAGAAAAGAGATAGGATGACCATTGCTTATGAGTAAGTCTTGATCAGGATTTGGCATGGAGGTAGCCAAGGGGGAAGACAGGAAAAAGCAAGAGCATGGTGCTCTGGTCTGAGAGGCAGCAGACAACCTAAGCCCAGTTCTGGGATCCCTCAAGCTTATGGGAGATGTCCAGGCCATGAACAATGGGAAGGATTGCCATGAACAAGATGCTGCTGCAGGGACTCCAGCTGAGGCCAGCCTAAAGGACCCACCCCGCACCCTAGTTTAGAAAAAGCAACAAACTCAGTCAAGCGTCTACTCTGCCTCTCACACTGATTCTCTGGTCACTGCCTCCAGCATGCTCCCTCATCATCTTTTAGCCCTAGAGGACATGCTGGACACCTAATGGAAGGAGAGAAGAACACATCAGAGCTCCTGCTCCACCTATCTGTTAATGAGAAAGTCCAGGAACTCAGGACCAGACTCGACACTGGTGTACTCCAAACCAAGGGCAAAAAGGAGTCAAGTCATGACTATACTCTTACAAATGGAAAGTACTCTCTCCCTTCCCTACACCCAGTAAAGTCCCCTAAGCCATTCAGGGCAACCTTGAATCCTATGATGAATAAAACCTACCCTCAATCTGGTCTCTGTACCTCATATTCAATCCTTCTTGCAGATGACAGGCTTTAAAATACTTGACGGCAGCTATCATGCTCCCTCTGTCTTCTTTCCTCTAGGCTAAACTTCCCTTGATCCTTCAATTAGATAATAAGTATGCCTGAATGGAGCCATTTGAACAAAATTCCCAGCAGCCTCATTGAAGCAGGGGACCCCATCTGTAACCATCAGCATAAACATTAAATAAGGAAATCCCTTTATACTGTCTACAAGGCAGCCATCAACACAGTGGGCCCTCTTAACCAAAGTCATCAGTGTAGGAGTGATGAGGATTACACAAATTAAAAAAGCTGCACCCAAGTGAAAAAAAAGTGATTGTTTTGTGTTGTAAATTAACTGTCTGGAATTGCTCACAATGGTTTGGTAGGCACTGATCTCACTGTCCATGAAATTGTAAGCTCTTTGAGGCCAGGATTTCCCATTACTTCCCAATCACTTTCCTATCACTTTCCTTTCCTTCAGACTTCCCAATTTCCTACCACTTTCCTACTTGCTCAGACATGGACACACAGTTTGCACTTAGTACATCCCTAGCAAGATGTTTATGGATTGAATACATAATTTACCTTTATCCCATCATCTTTAATAGCCAAAGGATAGAAGTGTCTATCAAAGCCTGCACTGGGACATACAGTTTGTGCTAAGAAACTGACAAGCTGAATGGTGGAACTCCAACACGGAATAAATTCATTTTTATGCATAACAACCCAATTCACCAAATGCCACACAAACCTAAAGAAACCACACCTCTTATTTGATTGACCTGGGATTATAGATCTGAAAATGTGAATGAAATTTAATTGAAGTGTGTCTTCAAATCTTGTTTTCCAAAAAAATCTATATGAACAATGAGGTATCATTTTTAGAAAAATCTAACATGGCTTAATACAAGAGCAAATGAGAAGGATACAGAATAAGTTCAAAATGTAGTTACCCACCATAAAACTAATTTAACCACATGGATGGACCTTGAGGGTGTTATGCTGAGCGAAATAAGTCAGGCAGAGAAGGACAAATATCATATGTTTGCACGTATAGGAGGATTAGGAGGAACTTGACGGAGGAACAAGGGGGAGAAGAAGGGNAAAATAAAAAAAATAAAATAAAATTATTTTCCTTTTTAAAAAAAACTAATTTAACCATTAGTATCTTTATTTATTCAATAGATATTTAATATCTGCTGTGTGCCAAAATACTAGCCTGAAAACTTAAATAAGATTATTCAACTATTGGCTAATTATTAGCTAATTATAATTAGTCAAATATTAGTATAATAATTCTGCATTAGAAAAATAAACTCAAAATCTCAGTTAGTTACAACAGCAAATATGTATTTTGCATGCTCATTGTTCTGGATATAACTAAGGGTTCAGCTGGGCTTGAATCTAGGTCATGTTGAGCTGTAGTTTGCATCAAGAGTTTTCTGAGACCAGGCGCTACTCATAGTACAATCTTCACACAGAGCATTGCAGGAGGGACAAAGAAGAAACCTAATCATGTCTTTCAAGGCCACTTTCTGTTGGCCAAAGAAAGGCAAATATTTGAGTACAACGTCAGAGCAATAAGAAATAAAATCTGCCTGCTCTAGTGGAGGGACTGAAAGCTCACAAAACAAAAGACATGGGTATATAATTCCTATGCAAAGAGGGAGAGAAAATTAGGAAAAATACTCCAGTCTACCATAAAGGTATGACTTACGCTTATGAGTCTAAGTGGGAAGGAAAAAAATAAACCAATAACTTAGTGGGAATTCAGTAAATGGAATTACGTATACTGAATATATTTTAGGGTCATATTTGCTATTATTTCAGGAAGAAGGGGAAAGAATGGCCTCAGACCATTTAGCAAGCTGTAACAATTGTCTGAATAAGAGATATGGTGGCCTAGGCTACGATGATGAGAGAGATGACCAAGAGCCGTGGATAGAGTTAAGGTATATTTTAGCAGACTTGGTCATTATGAGATATTGTAGGTAGGAAAGAGACATGTTTGATGAAGGTCACTTCAGTTTGTGGCTTGAATAATAAGGGAAGTGATGCTGAAATGGGGGAACATGAAGAAAAGAGTGTCACAATCTTTGTAATTAATCCACCCAGTTCATTCCTTCAAAATGATTAATCTAAGCCAGTCATCCTAAACAGGACATGCTGCTCCCCACTGTGGACTCTTGGGAAATGTCATATAGGGACATTTTATGTTTCCCAGTAACCAAGAGGTATTTTTCATTAAGGGCCTCAAAATTGTGAACATCTTAAAATGCATGGGAGAGTCTCACAAAACAAGGTTTGAAATGTCCTACCTGAAGCACCAATATACCCGTTGAGAAAGTCTGGTCTACGCCTATTATGATAATCCCATTCCACTCGCCAATGATTGGGTCAAGAATAGACATGTGACTCTGTCCTGATAAGTAAGACATAAGAAGAAATATCCTAGAAAGCTTCTATGAAAGATTTCCCTAGTCATAAGACAGAGAAATGGAAAGAAACAGTACTTTTTTCCTCCTTAAGACTGTATATGATGCCTGAAATGCCTGCAGCAGACATCTTATGAATAAGATAGAAGCCAATCTGAAGATAAAGCCATGGAAGATGAAAGAACAAAACAGTGAAAAAATAAATAAAATGGAACTTTGCCACATCACTGAGCTGCTGAATGAAACAACTCTGGTTCCTTCTCATCCCCAAACTGGATATTAGATGATATATCCTCATAGTTTAAGTCAGCTTGAGACAGATTTTTTTTTTTATTACTTGAGAATGCACCCAAAATAACACAAGGAGGAAACAGGTTTAGGAGACCAAAAAATACAAGTAACATTTTGTGTAAGAGCTGGATATTTTAGTCTAGACTTCTCAATATGTGGATTTGGAGTATATAAGCAAGACTGGACCTACTCTGGGTATCTACACTGGACTGGAAGTGAAGCGTATATATTTGTGGAAAGTGCAGTCAATAAGACCCTCACAGTCTGCACCATGAAAAATTGCATACCTAAAATCACTGAGCACTTTGATGAATTATTCTGCCCTTTTCCTAAAGTGTAAGCAATAAAACTCCTTATCTCAAAGTCATGAAGTACACACTTTTTTAAAAATTTCATTTCCTACCTATCAACAACAAGCTGGAGCTGAGAAGAAGGTACGGCCCTCCATCTTCCAGGCTCCAATAGCCAGCACCATTTGCAGTTTGAGTGAGTGCACCTTCATCTCTTTGGGATTAGGGTTTACGTTGGTAAACCTATATATTCAGGGGGTTGAACCAAGTGACCTGGTTCCAACATTATGTGATCCTGAAGTCTGACATTTACAATGATACAGCAAATTAGTAAAATTTAAGATTGTTCTTCCTTTCCTGTTCACCGTGCCTCAGTATTTATCCATCATACTGGCCAATCCTTGTGTTAGTCTACATGTACTGCTTGGTGAAAACAGACTAGTCAAAGTTGTTCTGTTGAGCCTCCCTGTGGTTTAGTTAAAAATAAAACCTAAACAGTTTCCCTGTTTATCAAAAGAGAGCAGCTTCCATTAGTAAGGTGAAAATCTAACAGATTGGGTAGTCAAATGATGCTGCTCTCTAGTAAAATGACTCAACCAGCAAGAACACTGACTCATAATTCATCTTAATACAGAAGAAAAGAGCTACAGGTTTTTAAAAAATAGTTTATTGTCAAGTTGATTTCCATATAACACCTGTGCTCATCCCCACAAGTGCCCTCCTCCATGCCATTGCTCCCCTTCCCCTCTTCCCCACCCCCATCAGCCCTCAGTTTGTTCTCAGCATTCAAGAGTCTCTCATAGTTCGCCTCCCTCCCTCTCCCCAACTTTTCCTTCCCCTTCTCCTCCCCCATAGTCCTCTGTTAAGTTTCTCCTGATCCACTTATAAGTGAAAACATATGGTATCTGTCTTTCTCTGCCTGACTTATTTCACTCAGCAAAACACCCTCGAGTTCCATCCATGTTGCTATACATGGCCAGATTTCATTCTTTCTCATTGCCATGTAGTATTCCATTGTATAGATAAACCACATCTTGATCCATTCGTCCATTGATGGACACTTAGGCTCCTTCCATGTTTTGGCTATTGTTGAGAGTGCTGCCATGAACATTGAGGTACATGTGCCCCTATGCATCAGCACTCCTGTATCCCTTGGGTAAATTCCTAGCAGTGCTATTGCTGAGTCATAGGGGAATTCTATTGTTAATATTTGGAGGAACCTCCACACTGTTTTCCAGAGGAGCTGCACCAGTTTACATTCCCACCAACAGTGTAGGAAGGTGTCCATTTTTTTTTACATCCTCACCAACATCTAAGGTCTCCTGATTTGTTCATTTGAGCCACTCTGACTGGCATGAGGTGGTATCTCAGAGGGGTTTTGATTTGTATTTCCCTGATGAGGAGGGATGCTGAGCATTGTTTCATGTGTCTGTTGGCCGTCTGGATGTCCTCTTTGGAGAAGTGTCTATTCATGTCTTCTGCCCATTTCTTCACTGGATTATTTGTTTTTTAGGTGTGGAGTTTGGTGAGTTCCTTATAGATTTTGGATACTAGCCCTTTATCTGATATGTCATTTGCAACCAACTTTTCCCATTTCATTGGTTGCCTTATTAGTTTTATTGATTGTTTCCTTTGCTATGCAGAAACTTTTCATCTTGATGTGGTCCCAATAGTTCATTTTTGCTCTTGATTTCCTTGCCTTGGGGATGTGTCAAGTAAGAAATTGCTGCAATTGAGGTCAAGGAGGTTGTTTCCTGCTTTCTTCTCTAGGATATTGATAGTTTCCTGTCTTATGTTCAGGTCCTTTATCCATTTTGAGTGTATTTTTGTGTATGGTGTGAGAAACTGATCTAGTTTCATTCTTCTGCATGTGGCTGTCCAGTTCTCCCAGCACCATCTGTTAAAGAGGCTGTCTTTTTTCCATTGAATACTCTTTCCTGCTTTGTAAAGATTAGTTGGCCATACATTTGTGGGTCTAATTCTGAGCTACAGCTTTAAAAAAAAATTTCACCTGCCTGTGATCCATTCAAAACAAACAATTACTTACATTTTAAGATACTAGATAATAATAGATACTTCTAACTGGATATCATGAACTTCATTTAAGATTTCTTATTTTCTTTCTCAGTGAAGGAATCTTACCTGGTTTTGACTCCACCAAGATACATCAAGAATGTATTTCTCAGCTCGTGCGGCATCCTGTCGTTCTATTCACTCTGTTGCGCTAACCAACAGACTTCCCTCGTTTAATCAATTTGAAAGCCAAACAAAGAGGTTAGGCATCAGAATTTCAGCTTATTTTCCCTTCTCATCTAAGGTTTACTAAAATAAAATGGACCCAAAGTCAACAGCTTATTAAGCAACAAATGTAAATTTTGTACAGGGTTACATATAACTTACCCTCTTCTAAACTCTAGAAACGATGTATCTGAAATAGTCTTCTGCAAAGCACTATATTTAAAGGCTTTGTATTGACGCCCAATCCATGATAATAATGTAAAAAAGCAAGATTTTGTGTCTCCAACTGCAGAGAATATAGGAAGCTGAGTCTCCTGAGAGCTGTGAATTTGGCAAATACCCTTTATGTCATTCAACCAAGGCAAGAAATGTACTCAAGAAGAAATGTAAATTAGTTGCTCAGACAGTCATGGAAACACTATGACTCTTATGGTTAGCCTATAATAAGGATGAAAAATGAGATCACATCTCATTTGTCTTCAAAAATTTCCTTTTCTCTTGAACATATAATATTCTGAAGGCTTTGCTGCACAAATATAATGCATTCCTTTTTATCCTCACTCTACAATGTGTTTAAAGAGGATGTGCAATTAGAGACAGACAGGCAGCCATACGTAGTAATGGGGAGAATGATCTTTTATTCATTCCAAGTGTCAAAGAAAAGATGACTTAAATTTTAAGATTATGTTGACTTGGGAAGTCTTTTTCATCTATAAAGGAACATAGTTAAAATAGTAGAGTACATTTAAAAGTTTTCAAATGTGATTATACCAAGGACTAATTATACAAAGCAAGTCTCAACTTCCATATATAGGGAGAGATACATTTTGCTAACATATTTGGAAAAGATGCTTTAGGTTCTGCATTGTCTAAGGAGCACAGCTGGTCTGTGATGTGATTCGTGAGTATAACAGTATCCTGAATAAGGCTTCACTTTGCTATATACCACTTGCGCTCTCTCCTAAAGAGACAAGAGAATTCTCATAAAGCTTAAATCAACATAATGAGACAAATTAGCACTGGCCTAAAGTCGGCCTGTCATTGTCTCAGAAGTAGATAGCCTCAGGATGCTTACTTGATCTAGATTTTGATAAATTCTATTCTTATTCTAATCTTATTTTTTTACTACTTTTGGCCAAAGTTCCAGCTTTGTCTTTAAGCTTCAAAAATAGAATTTGAATTCCATTATCCCAAATTGATTACTTTAATCTATTCCACTTACTTTAGAAGAATATAAGTATACACTCTGAGCATAAATAAAGCATATATTATTATATATTAGTGATGTAATCTAGAATCTAGGAATGGAGTCCATTATTATAACTTTATTCTGGAACAAATTACCATATGGCATGTATAGATACATGTGTTGAAATTAAAAACTTGTCCTGTGAATTCTTTGGTTAAGAAATGTCTAAATGTGAAATTGGGTGATTTAATAATTTCAAATGTAGATGAGAGATCATTTAAAACTTAGGGAGTAGGTTCAAAAGTAAGGTTATATAACTATAAGAAGACAGTGAACAAGCCCATAAGTGTTTAATTCTTTGGATAAAACATATAAGTCAAATACTTAACAGCTTTCAAACTCATTTAAAAAATAAAATGGGGTAAAACATTGAAACAGAATTCCTTGCATTGGCTACTTAATACTTTTATTTCTTCACACATTCATTCCTTCATTCATTCATTCATTCAATATTTATTGAACCCTTACTACATACTAGCACCTGACAGAGGTTTCAAAAGTACTAAGTGAATGGGGGCGCCTGGGTGGCTTAGTCGGTTAAGCGTCCGACTTTTGCTTAGGTCATGATCTTGCGGTTTGTGGATTNGAAGCAAAAAAAAAAACCCAGAAGTACAAAATGCATGACATTTTCCATAATTATTATGTATATATAATTTCATATATATAACTATATATCTATAAAGCACTATTCTTATAGTTCTTATATTCCTATGTCTATTTATTAAAAACATAAAACATATATTGATCTAATTAGTCAGATGGGGAAGTAAGCATGAATAGTGTCTGGGCCACTACTTCTACCTAGGAGAAAAAGCTTTGGAGCTGTAATCTCCCTGGGGGAGATGCTGTCACATATGCCTTTCTGGGAGGGATTAAGAAAGCCAGAGCAGCTGGGACCCATTTTCAAATATAAAACTGACATGAAAGGCTTTACATGAATGACTAAAACTCTAACTTCAGATAAGCTGGAAGAGCCTAAGAAAGGGATGCATTAGTCTTGGTGTTAAACCAAAGAAAATTGATTAGATCACAAAATGGGCAGGTTTAAATTATGATCCTATAAGCCTAGGAAAATGAAAAACAAAGATCTGCGCCCTTATTTATTAGTCCTCTTGCATATCATACTTAGAAGATAAGAATGAAAGGTTATATAAGAAATGTCACAGGCTGAACGAAACTAATGAAGACTATAACTTGTGTTAAAATTTCTCACTTTTCAAAATTTGAGATAACTTTCTATGTATGCCATTCTTGAAATTTAACACATCAGTAGCTTTCTGCTAAAACAAGGTGGTATTTGCCACTTTGTGTTCTTTTGTCATCTCCTGTTAGGAGTGTCCCTTCATTGGTTAAGTGGTCCTTTTTCTTGAACATCTTCATAAACGGGAAGAGTTAATACCAACCTAAAACAGGATCTTATGTTATATTCTTAGATATCAAAGTGTATTGGTTCGCTGTGTAAATTTGGATTATAGTCACATGAGATTATAAAAGTCCCAGGAATTTAGGGTGGGATCAAATTAAAGTGAAAATAAAGAGCCAATCCTATTTTATTTCTCATCTCTCAGTAAAGAATATCAAATGATGATAGTGATGGTTAAGTTTCTAGACATATGGAAACATAGCACCTATGCACCAGCACTTTGATGTTTATGAAGTGTCAATTTCTAAAACAAACATAGAAACCTACTAGTTAACACAAGCACTTTCCAACATTAAATTGCAGAAATATATAGAATTAGTAAAAATAAAAAGAAACTGTATATTGCTTAATAGTTGACAGCCAGGAATGTTTGCTTGTTAACCTTTTGCTGATTCTAGTCAAAGACAGCCTTTTCCTGGCTTGGCTGTGGATTTCACGTGGCAGGACTACCATCGGACTACAGATATTATTTATTTATCACAACTTCAGGTTCTGAATTAAAGGCATTTCTAAATTCCACACATTTCATTTACTTAGGAAAATTATTATCACATCGTTCTTTAATGGTAGAAACATGTAATTCTCATATTCTCTAAATGTTTTGTTTAAAAACTCAAAGAAAGATTCTCTTTCATGAAGGAAACAGAATTATTGGTGTTAGCATTTTTAGAAAGCCTACTCTCTTACCCTTTTTCCTGTAGGTTCCAATGAGTTTGAAAAACGGATAAAGCAGACTAAATTGGGATCAAAATATACTATGGAATGTACTTGGAACTCTCTGGTATTGGCTGCATTAGAGCAGTAGTAAAGATCCCTAATAGTGATCCCAAAATTTCCCAAAATTTAGACCTTGTAAGCCTCTCTGGGGGGAAACTAAATCTACAAAACTCTCTTGCCCAAACACTTGCATCGACCATCTTGCAGAATGCCAGAGAAGAGATGTGCATGGTTATTTCACCCACTAAATACCATGAGCCTGCCCCAGTCAATGTCATTCTCCTTCACACAGAAAGAAGCCAGTGAGGGGTACAGAGAAAATCAGCACATTTTCCTTTCAATACTATCTTCCTTTCAGGGTTTAAGGCACAGTCCCTCCCAAGAAATTCAAAGAGATGACTAAGTAGTCCCCCTGAAACTAATTTTGTAGAAATGTATTATAATACTTTCAGATTACTCATGTTCTTTAAAAAAAAAAAAAAAGAAAGAAATTCTATTGTTTTGCCATAAAACTTTCCAAAATTAATAGATAACACAAGATCATTTGGCCAGTTTCTTTCTGCCTCAGTGAAAGTCACTAACAGTTACATTGATAAAACCAGCCATCTGTTCTATTGACTTGACAGAAAGTCATAATAGGATGTGCAAATTTTATCAATTATATCACCTCACATGTGCTTTTGAATATTTGTCTAATGAGAACCTTTGTTAATGGCAGTGGGGATGATCCTGAAGGATATTAGCCCACCTCATCATGTTGGAGGAAGCTCTCCTATAAGGGTTACTCTGTACATGCATTTACCCACCACATGACAGGCAACGTTCAAAGCACTGAAGCAACAGGCAAGGCTCTGTTCTCATAACTTCCATTCTGGAAGGTTCTTATAATCAATAAGAAAATAAATTCATAAGAAAGATAGTTTTATGGAGTGATAGCTACAATCGAAGACGCTAATGCTACTTGATGTGAGTTATTGGAGAGCTCCAACTAGAGACAGGAGATGGGGACGACGCTGGACTAAGTAGTGAAGAAAACCACCGGGTCCGAGACCTAAATTAGAAGGAGCCACACAGCCCTGAAAGGGAACATGTTAAAGGGAATAAGACACAGAGTCCTAAAATGAGAGGTTACAGTTTCAGCTTTTACAGAATCTAGCCTATTTCATTCCAAGAAAATTTTATGATGTTATTACATATAGTTCAACAGCTTACCCCTTTATGAATAACACATGGTAAGCCAGTGGGAAATGCCATACAACTAATGATGAATCCCATGGTGCTGAACCATGACAAGGGAGGAATGAATGTATACCCAGTGCCTACTAAATGCCAGGCACTGATAACAGTTCTTTTATATTCTACTCACTTTGAACAAATACATCTGTTGTTCACTTAGTGAATTTGTATCAAGTTCCTCTATGTGCCAGGCACCATACTTAACATTAGATCCAAATAAGAACTTGACACAGTACTCCCTGCAGGGTGCTTGTGCTCAGTTGAGGAAAGTTGACAATTAAACCAGCAATTGTGATTTGGCTTAATCAGTGCCCCATCAAATGAGTAAAACCCAGGTACTAACAGGTGCACATGAAGTTGCTTTTAGGCTACATGAGGAAAGGAGTCAAGAAAATCTTCCCAAGATGAAGTGACATTTAAACAAGATTTTACAGGTGTATAGGAAATAGCCAGGCCACAGGGCTGAAAGTAGCCTAGAGAAGAAAAAGAACTACAAGTTCTTGTCCACATCTGGAGCCATTGAAGGTGAGGAAACTGTCAGGAGATACCAAATGCAGAATCAGCAGGGACAAATCTCACAGAACCCTGTCTGCAGAGCTAAGAAATTTGGACTTTATGTGGCGGCAACAGGGAACCACTAAAGAGCTTTAAGCAGGGGGATGACATGAAAGATTTGTGAGGTGTTTTTTTTTAAATCTCTCTAGCTTAAATGTGGAGATTCCAAGGTGGGGAGGAAGAAAAGCAGATTGAACACAAAGCGAACATAATCCATCCAAGTAGCTTGCTATGAAAACTGGAAAACCCCCCAATGAGCTAGATTTCCCATCCAAATCTCGCAGTTGCACTGCTTTAAATGAGCATAAACCTTACTTAGAAACTTCACTCACATTTTTAATACTCAGGTGGTAAATTTAATCATAAGGTTGCAATGTATTACTTACTTCATGTATTTTGAAATGTGAGTTTTTTCACTGAGTCAGCATGGCCATACCGCTTAGCTCAGGAAAACATGTCAATCCTTATGCCCCTCAAAACTGCCACTAACATGCATGACATCAAATTCTTCTAGGTGATGTGAAATTAAATCATGACTCTTTGCAATGTATTCTAATCAGCTACTCCATTAACTGTCTTCAAATGGCAATCAACTAGGCTCTAAATGAACAGCTACATATTCAGCTTGCTCCATGAATTCTATGAATGCATAAACCATAACAAGTTGTAATTATATTACTTTCAGAAGTCATTTACAGCAATTGAACAAACTAAGAAAAATTCTAAGATTCTTGTGTGACAGTGCAATTAAACAGTATGAACTGTAAGACTCCACTTCATATTCTAAAATTTAGTTATGATGCATTTTCTGAGAAAGGATCTCTTTGGAATATAGACATTTAGGTTAAGGCTTTATAACTTTAAATTATGGACCACCAAGTGAAATTATCAGATAATACATTATATTTTGTTACATGCCATATTAAATAAATTTCTCTAAAAGAGAGAAATCCTCTCTTTTAATAGGGAGGAAGGTGGCAATGTCTGCAACAAAAAGACTACTTGGGAAAAGAAAAGGTACTTTTACAGTACCTACTATGTGCCTGGTGCTGAGATACAAACTTTATGTATTTTGACCTATATGTGTTTCATACTGAATATTTGATAGAATCACCCATCTCCCTCGAGTCAGAATCCTTCAATTTCAAGTAGTTAGGTAGTTATAAAAAGACTAGTATCATTTCAATTACCCATTTCTACATAACACACCACCCCAAAACTTTAGGAGTTTAAAATAACAACCACCATTTATAATCCTTCATGATTCTGTGGGTGACCAGGAAGTTCTGCTCTGTGGTGATGGCATGGGCATTGGGCTCACTGCTAGGTTTTTGTGGCCTCGCTCCCATGGCAAGGAGTTGGTGTTGGCTGCTAGCTGGGAGTGTTGGACAGAGGCCTTGGTTTTTCCCTAGGAAGGCCCCTCTCCATTGTTGCTTGGACTTCCTCATTTAAGTTCCAAGAAGAAACATTCTAAAAGTGGGCATTCTAAGAGCAAAAACCCAGTATGCAAATACTTCCTGTGGTTGGTAAAATAATGCCACTCACAAAGATATTCATGCTCTAATCCCTGAAACCTGTGAATGTTATGTTTATGGCAAAACAGACTATACAAATGTGATTAAGTTAAGGTAAGATGGAAAGATTAGCCTGGATTACCCAGGAGGGACCAATACAATCCTAAGAGTCCTTTTAAGAGGGAGACAGGAATAAGACAGATTTGAAGATGTTAAACTGATGGCTTTGAAAATGAAGGCAGGGGCCATGAGTCAAGGAATGCAGGCAACTTCTAGAAGCTGGACAAGGCAAAGAAATAAATTATCCTCTGGGGCCTCCAGAGGGAAGGTGGTCCTGCTGACACTCTGATTTTTGCCCAGTGCAACTTCTGAACTATAGAACTATAAGGGAGTAAATTTGTTTCTTTTAAGCCAGGAGGTTGGTATAATTTAAAACAGAAATAGAAGGGGCACCTAGATGGCTCAGTCAGTTGGGCATCCAGGCTCAGCTCATGTCATAATCTTGCGGTTCATGAGTGCAAGCCCTGTGTTGGGCTGTGTGCGGACAGCTCAGAGCCTGAAGCCTGTTTTGGATTCTGTGTCTCCCTCTTTCTGCCCCTCCCCTGCCCATGCTCTGTCTGTCTCCCTCAAAAAAAAAAAAAAAAAAAAAAAAACATTAAAAAATGTTAAGTAAATAATAAAACAGAAATAGGAAATCAATACATTTGTAAAGCTTCTGCTTTTAACCCACTTATTAATACCCAATGGCTAAAGCCCAGAATCATTGGATTAAATTCATCACGGAGACATGATTCATTGTAATAGTATACCACTACAGTGACAATTCAACATGAATACTATTTTCTTCAAAATATCTCCTGTGACTTCGTTTTCTGTTGCCGCTGTAACAAATGAACACAAACTCAGTGACTTAAGACAACACAAATTTATCATCGCACTGCTTTTGTAAGGCATAAGCCTGACATGAGTAGGCAAGCTAAAATCAAAACGTTGGCAGGACTACACTCCTCACCAGTGGCTCTGCAGAAGAATCTAATTCCAAGGTCATTCATGTTGTTGGCTGAATTAAGTTCCTTGGGGTTATGCAATTGAGGTCTCCATTTCCCTTCAGGTTGTCAATCAAAGGCTGTCCCTCACTCTGAAGCCTTCTGTCCAGTCCTTGCTTGTGACCCCTTAGATCTCAGAACCATCAACAGCACACTTGGAATTCTCTGACTTCTCCTTCTGCTACATCTTCCTCCAGATATAGAAAGTTCTCTGCTTTTAAAGGATCATGTGATTAGATCAGGCCCACTCATGATGATGTCTCTATTTTAATATCTATAACCTTAATTTTCTCTGCAAATCCTCCTTTTCCCATACAATGCAACATATTCATAGGTTCCAGGGATTAGGCACAGACAACTTGGGGGGTCATTATTCTGCGACCATAGTTCTCTAAAACCCAAATCTTTGTCACAAGGAGAGGTGAGAAGTACAGCCTCAGTCTATTCTGTGCCCTGTCTAGGAAAAAAAAAACCCCTCAAAGGAGCAATTAGCACAGATAAATCCATCATCATTCTGCCGTTCACTGGCTCCAACAGCATTTCCAAGAGACAATTTATTTGAGATGTTACTCCTCCAAAATTAGTCACAGTTGGGTATTTCATAACCAGCTCTGCTCCATCATTAAAGGGAAAGGCTTCTGAAAAGAGCAGCAATGCCGTTTTTACAATAACCACATAAACTGCCTTCCTAGACAATGAAGAACAAACTGAAAATCAATTGATTCAAAATGACTTCACGACATCACATAATGGACTGTATACCCACAATGGTGGGTACATCTTCACATCCCTCTTTACTCGCCAAAGACTTTGCACTTTTTATGTCTGTTCTGAATCTATTAGTGGCTTTTTCATTGCCAAAAGCAATGTAGTTAGAGCTTTTATGGCGAATTGTGATTATCCTATGTATTAAACATGTGTCTCTTACTTATAGATAAGAGACTAAGATAAATAGGTAGACAGAGACAACAACTATACTTTTTAAAAAATCCAAGTGCCTTACTGTTTATGTTAAAATACTGTATTGGATTTTGGGTGCCTGACTGCCTCAGTCCATAGAGCATGCAACTCTTGATCTTGAGGTTCTGAGTTCAAGCCCCACACTAGCCATGGAGCCAATTTAAAAAATAAATAAAATAGGGGTGCCTGGGTGGCTCAGTAGGTGAAACATCCAACTTCAGCTCAGGTGATGACCTCAGGGCCTGTGAGTTCAGGCTGTGGGTGGACTCTGTGCTGACGCTCAGAGCCTGGAGCCTGCTTCAGATTCTGTGTCTCCCTCTCCCTCTCTCCCATTCCCCTACTCATACTCTCAATCTCTCTCTCTCTCAAAATTAAATAAACATTGAAAAATAAATAAAAAATAAAATAAAATGTTATTTAAAAGTATTGTATTGGACAACCTTGATAAAATAAAGCCATAAAGAAAATAAAGCTTAAGAATTAAGCTAAGGAATCATGACATATCCCAGGTGAGGNCGGGTGGACTCTGTGCTGACGCTCAGAGCCCGGAGCCTGCTTCAGATTCTGTGTCTCCCTCTCCCTCTCTCCCATTCCCCTACTCATACTCTCAATCTCTCTCTCTCTCAAAATTAAATAAACATTGAAAAATAAATAAAAAATAAAATAAAATGTTATTTAAAAGTATTGTATTGGACAACCTTGATAAAATAAAGCCATAAAGAAAATAAAGCTTAAGAATTAAGCTAAGGAATCATGACATATCCCAGGTGAGGAAAATTTTATCCCAACATCTTTGCTTATTGTCATCCAAGGAGGAGAAAAACAGCGCAAATATGAATGAGCTGGTGTAAGGAAAAGGCACTTTATACTCACTGAAACCTTTTTATTCATGATGCAAGTTTAAGTTCTGCTCCCAAAAGGAAAATTTCAGAGTACTACTCCTACCACCATCAGTGATAGAGACAGCCTGGGGAATATTAGAACCACCTGGGAAGAATTATGTTTGGAAGCTTTCACTCTAACTTCATACAGTGAGGTGGAAGGGAGCCTCCTTCTGGTCAATTACATAGGAGAGAATTTTGGTTTGTATTGAAAATCCTTCTCTGCCTGTTTTACAGCTGAAATTGCAATCTTATTGAAAAAGATTCTGCAGTATTAATCAAAAAGAACAAGGAAAATAATCATTCTCTACTAACTCAAGAGAAATGTGCCCAAACATATATGCACTTCAAAGTAAAGGAAGTTCTGCATTGTTTCAAGTATTAAATACTCATTTTACACAGTAGTCAAATTCCAAAGAAAACAAACCCTACACATTAAATAAGTCCTCAAATTATGGCTAGACTTAGGACAAATCCTATTAGCTAAATAATTTGCAAGTGAATTTTTATTTTATTTATTTTATATTTTAATGTTTATTTATTTATTTTTGAGACAGAGAGAGACAGAGTATGAGTGGGGGAGGGGCAGAGAGCCAGAGATACAGAATTCAAAGTATGCTTCAGGCTTTCTCTGAGCCATCAGCACAAAGCCTGACGCGGGGCTTGGCGAACTGTGAGATCATGACCTGAACTGAAGTCGGGTGCTTAACCAACTGAGCCACCTAGGCACCCCTGAAAGTGAATTTTAAATGACCTTTGCTTTTTTATTCATTAATTTAATGTAGTCTATATGTAAACTGTCTCACAATTTTGCATGTCTTCTTTGCGAGAGGGCCATGCTCATTCTTTTAACGTTTATTTAATTTTGAGAGAGAGAGAGAGAGAGCATGAGCAGGGGAGCAGAGACAGAAGGGAACAGAGGATCTGAAGCAGGCTCTGTGATGACAGCCCTATGCAGGGCTTGAACTCACGAACCGCAAGATCAAGCCCTGAGCCAAAGTCAAACGTTCAACCAACTGAGCCACACAGGCGACCCCATCTTTAAGATATTATTTCAATTTTAGTATATGTGCTGCCAAAGCAAGCACTAGACTTTAGTATTTATTATAATAAACGAATCATAGGAGCATAAATCCTGATTCATATATTTTAATGTACAAATCCATCAGTTTGATTACTGGAGTCATTTTTTTTCCTCCAATCATGTTAAATTACATCCATAGCCAAATCCCTGAAGTAAATTATGAGCTCATTCAGGAAACATCCTGCCAAGAGAGTATTTGGCACACAGTAGGCAGTCAATAAATATCAAAAATGATAAACATTTATTCCATCAAGGCATACATGGTAGTATAGATTTTTAACCATGTGTAAACTCTCCAACTGAAATATTAACAACAGTCTGTCAGTCCCTCATTCAACACACCTGAGAGTTGCTTTTCCTTCCGTTAATTGAAATGCATTCAGGAGAGAAACATTAATTAATATTCATGAAGCCTACCATGAAAGTAAGGCAATGCTACCGGCAATATACTCTGAGACCAAATAATAATGATTTTAGAGTCACTGGATTCCTTGTTCTCTCAGTTTATGTTGATATTTAATTGCATGTGATCCTATAGAAATAATCACTGATCACCCTCCTACACTGTTGGTGGGAATGTAAACTGGTGCAGCTCCTCTGGAAAACAGTGTGGAGGTTCCTCAAAAAATTAACAATAGAACTCCCCTATGACCCAGCAATAGCACTGCTAGGAATTTACCCAAGGGATGCAGGAGTGCTGATGCATAGGGGCACATGTACCCCAATGTTCATTGCAGCACTCTCAATGTGCTGTTTGTAGCCAAAACATGGAAAGAGCCTAAGTGTCCATCAACAGACGAATGGATCAAGAAGATGTGGTTTATCTATATGATGGAATACTACATGTCAATGAGAAACAATGAAATCTGGCCATGTGTAGCAACATGGATGGACCTTGAGGGTGTTATGCTGAGCGAAATAAATCAGGCAGAGAAGGACAAATATCATATGTTTGCACATTTAGGAGGATTAGGAGGAACTTAACGGAGGACCATGGGGGAGAAGAAGGGGGGAAATGGTGGGGGAGAGGGAGAGAGGCAAACCATGACAGACTCTTGAATGTTGAGAACAAACTGAGGACTGATGGATGTGGGGGGGGAGGGGGAAGATGGGCACGGAGGGGAGCACTTGTGGGGATGAGCACAGCTGTTATATGGAAATCAACTTGACAATAAACTATTTGTAAAAAAAAAAAGAATAATGGCTATAATTGGTTGCAAGATCCCTACACTTGTATAAAATTTGAATAAATATTTTCTATTGCTTCTAAAAAAAAAAAGAAAATGAAAAATCAGGGTGGGAGGAGTTCAGTTGTATCCTTTTCTGTAATCTGGAAAGGCTTCCTCAATTCCAATTCACAGATATTGAATGGGGGGTTTGCCCTGCAACAAGTGCTGTACTAGGCACCTGATACACAGAAGTGAAAAGAGGTGTGCTTCCTCTCCTCAAGAAACTTATAATCCAGTACCTATAAGTTCAAACTCCTAAGTGCAAAAATATTCTAAGTGTTGAGATAGAAGAATGAGAACATAAATGAGGAAGTTGTCATTTTAGATTCATGTCTATGGGAGAAAAGCTGGAAACAGTTCTCCCATCGTACCTGAACACCTCAGTTCCCTGCTATAAAAGGCATCTGAATGACTCCATCTTCCTGTGAGAGCTGTAGGAAATGTCAAGGAAAATTGAATGCAGGAAAAGAAGGCCCAGGGACAACGTGAGAAAGACTCACAATCAAAGCATTGTTTGCAATAGGCCAATCCTTAACCAACAGGTATGAACCTTCAGATGCCTGAAAACAAATACTAGAATGTACCTCCCTGCTGAGTGCCAACACAGACACACCTATACACACTAATATACTGCCTTATACTGTAGATAACTTTTTCACCTCGACTTTCAGTCACCAGCCCTAGGAATAAACAAGGGCTTGGGAACCTGACTCACCAGGGCCAAAGCCCTCTCTCTTCCCCAGACAGGTCTCCAAAGAGATTTCCATGCCCTGTATAAAGGGGATTCCTGGAGGTTTGTTTAGAATTCCTAAATGATCTGAGTTCAAGGAGCCAATGAGCCCCCTCTCTCACCAGTACCTCCTTGAAGGCCCTTCCCAGTCAGCTATCACCATTACTAGATGGGCATGTCATCTCCAACATGGACTATGTCTCCTACTTCTTTCTTGGAATCCTCCACAGCTCCTGCCACAGTGCCTCGCAGGTAGGTCATTAGATGATTGATAATAATGATGACGATAAACAATAAAACAGAAACTCTCCAAAGATGACCAGAATGGTAAAATTCCACGATTTTGCCATGTGTTAAAAGTTATGTATGGCTGATTGACAGAACAACCTATTAAAAATATTCTATGCATTTGAGGTGCCTGGGTGGCTCAGTCAGTTGAGCATCCAACTTCAGCTCAGGTCATGATCTCATGGTTCATGGGTTCGAGCCCTGCATTGGGTTCTATGCTGACAGCTCAGAGCCTGGAGTCTGCTTCAGATTCTGTGTCTCCCTCTCTCTCTGCTCCTCCTCTGCTTGCACTCTGTCTCTCTCTCTCTCAAAAATAAGTACACATTTAAAAATTTTAAATATATGTGTTTTATATTCCCATTCTCATTCCCCCCAAAGTATTATAAATAATAGAGGGTACACTATCATGTGTGTTCTTTATTTGTGCTGCCCATGAAGAAATAGAGAGGCTCCTGTTGATGCCAATAAGGCATTTAATCTGCCTATCCTAAGTCACCATATGGAGCAGATTCTCCCTGAAGCCTGCCCGGGTGAGGTCCAAGTCACTGTGACACTTTATGTCCAATTTATCCAGGGTTCTGATTTACCAAGTAACATCCCAAGGTGCTGCCATAGATGCCAGGTATGTGTTAGTAGACCCAAACATGAGGGCTCTAACCTGTGTCCCCTAAGCAGAAGGAAGCCTTTGATCTCACTGGGAGGCCACAGTTCTGTTGCTTGCACCCTCTTTTAGACCCATCAAGCTCCTATTTGTTGCAAGAGTGTTTATTTGGAAAATTAAGAGACTCTTTAAGAAAAGCAAAAAACAAGCTCAATAATTTATGAGACATTTTATTTGACTACTGGGTCAGTGGCATAATTTTGCATATGTTCTCATGAATGTAACTGCTGTGTTTTATGTGAGGAATCATCTTGTAAACGAAATGTGCTGCCGAGGAAAATCAGTCTGCAGCACCCAAGACACTAGAGAAATTCGCTGCTGTGGAAAATACCTGTAAGGCTTTCCTCCCCAACTTCACAGCTAACCACAGCAGAAAGGCATGCCCTTTGCCCAACCACTCTCCTCTCCAGTGGTTAGCTCCCCTATCTACCAATTACCTCTGGCTAAACTTCAACGTGAAGTAGAAGCTGGAAGTAGTGACTGGCTCTTACCCAAGTGCTGTTTTGTTGAAGAACAATATTCTCTAACTTAGTAATCAGCTTCTCATGTCTCATGTGCCCCTAATCAATGGCAAATTAATTTAGACTAAGAAGAGAAAGTCTCAGGGGCTCCTGGGTGGCTCAGTCAGTTAAGCGTCCGACTTCGGCTCAGGTCATGATCTCACAATTCATGGGTTCAAGCCCTGCGTTGGGCTCTGTGCTGACAGCTCAGAACCTGGAGCCTGTTTCGGATTCTGTGTCTCCCTCTCTCTCTGACCCTCCCCTGTTCACACTCCCTCGCTCTCTCTCTCTGTCAGAAATAAATAAAACATTAAAAAAATTTAAGAAGAGAAATTCTCTAAGGGGTGTGTATGTGTGTGTGTGTGTGTGTGTTCATGTGTGTGCATGTGCAGGTTGACATGCTTTGTTTTCAAGTGGCCAAGACCTACACCTGAAAGTATATTTATAGGAAATTTAGAGCCTCTATATTTACCTCAATCCCACTAGGGATGGGAAATCCAACAGTGCAGACAATCCCCATCTGAAGTTGCTATTACGATGCAAGTGGATGCTGTCATTAAACTCAAGACAGCCTTCTCGGCTTTGTAAGCAATCCTGGACACTGTGGTTCCTTAATGTGGTTATCAAAGGGTTATGATAGCACTTAATGGCTGCAGCTACTATGTGTGATTATAACCTACCAGATGACACTGTATTCGGCATATTCCCTTTAATCTCTTTCCCATATTGCTGAAACCATGAAGGATATATATTTTTATCCCTATTTTATAGATCAGGAAACTGTACTTCTGAGAGATTTAAAAGTGGAAAAAATGACATGTGAACCTAAACTAGCCTGACACTAAGGTCAAGCTTTTTCTACTGCATGCATATTCACCGATTTTATACACCTCTAGGATTATAGCCTGCTACCCAACCTTATTTTCTAAGAAGCCCTGCTTTTCTGAGTGGTTAACACTCTTGAGAGATAAATTCTATAATGTGGCTTTCTAGATAGAGGTAGACACAGTCATTTATGCACTCTGCTGAGGTAAGGCTCAAAAGGTATCCTTCCACCCATGTGAGATATCAAGAAGAGTAGGAACAAGGTTTATGGGACACAATACAAATAAAGCTTCTCTCAGCCACTCCTATGAAAATATGATGTGCATCACTCAATCATCCATTCAACAAATATTTACCGAGTGACTAGGCACTGTATTTACCACATATTTACCAGGCACTGTATTACGTGCTGGTCTTAAAATAGTGAGTAAGAGATAGTGTCCACTCTCAGAACACTGGCAGTATTAGGGAGGCAGACTAGCAAAAGAGCAATTTCTATGTACAGTGATTAAAAACTACTATCAAAACAAGCATGAGATTATTAGACACAGAGCAAGGGCAACCACTTGTCATGGAGTGTTTAAAACAACTTCCAGAAGAAAAATAGCATCCTGTAGAGTTCTAACGAATAAATACTTGGTGAGCCTGGCTACTGAAGTGAGGCAGTTAGTTTTCCAGGCAGAAAGGACAGGATATACACTGATCTAAAAGTGAGAGGGAACCTGCATGTTTCAAATCTTGCAAGGTCTCCTGTGTTGCCAGAGGGGATAAGAGTAGAAAATAATGACATTGGACAGCTAAAAACAGAACAGATCATGAAGGTTCTGGTAAGAAATGTTAGGACTTCATCCTAAAGAGAACATATTCCCTAAACAACAAGCTATGGCTTAGATCTCTTAGCCATCCAAATAGACAGTCAGGGAGCCAGAACATTGCTCACATAGCTGATATTAGGAGCAAAACACTATACTTGTAAGATTTTTTTTCCCTTTGTGCTCTTCACTCAGCCCTAAAGAGTGATTGTGTGTCTTTCTCCTTTGCAGTGACATGATTCTCTAGCAGTCTTATGAATACTTATGAGGCTACTGGAGGGACCAAAGTAGGGGAGGGCCGGTGGCAAAGAGGGTGTCATTCATTCATTCATTGGTCCATTTGTTGTTCAGTCATTCATTTAACCCAGGCAATACAGCAATAACAATTTAAAGCAGGGGTTGGCATGGGGCGCCTGGGTGGCTTAGTCGGTTGAGCGTCTGACTTTCGCTTGGGTCATGATCTCGCGGTTCGTGGGTTCGGGCCCCGCGTCGGGCTCTGTGCTGACTGACAGCTCAGAGCCTGGAGCCTGTTTCAGTCTGTGACTCCCTCTCTCTCTGACCCTCCCCTGTTCGCGCTGTCTCTCTCTCTCCTAGAAATAAAAAAATAAAATAAAATAAAAATAAAAAAATAAAGCAGGGGTTGGCAGTCTACAACCTGTTAAGTCAAATGTGACCAAGCACCTATTGTTGTAAATAAAGTTTTATTCGAATACATACGTGTGTTCATTTATGTACTGTCTATGATCACTTTCACACTACAAGAGCAGAGGCGGTTTGTTGTAACAGAGACAACAAATGGAAAATATTTACTATGTGGTCCTTTACAGCAAAAGTCTGCTAACCTCTACTTAGTTGATTTCAGTATCAACTCTGCCATTTGAGCTCTGAACCTCAGTTTCCTCACCTGTAAAGCAGAGAGATGATAATAATGGTGTTACCTAATAGATTTTCTGTGAGGATTAACACATTTTTATGCAAAAGTAATCACTGAATGAGTATTTGTTGCTGCTGCTATTGTTCTTGTTACTTATTCCTTCACCAATACTGCAGGAAGGGCTGAGAAACTGGAGCAAGGGCTACAATGAACGCTATCTGATCTCCATGGCTGCTGAGCTGTCTGAAATGCCTATTAGGTAGCCACTTAAAGAGTAGGGTATCAAGGTGCAGATCATGGAGAAAGAGTTAGGGCAGGGTATACACATTTGGGAGTTAATTGCATATAATATATTTAAAGCCACAGATCTGGATGGAATCATCAGAAAAAGGGTATGTGGAAAGTAAAGGTGGGCCAGACAACAAGTCCAGTTGAGGTTTGTGATCATAAATTTAAAGTTAGCCTAGTAAGCACTTTTGCATTTTTCCCAGCTACATTTGCTGTATCGATCCAGTGATGGAATAGGAACAAAGTTGAATTTACTGAAGCTTGAAATTTTCCCAGGCAAAAACATTAGGGGGGTGGGGCAAAGAAGCTGAATATGCATACATGGGAATTACTTAACAATACACTGAGAAATTTTAAAGACAAATGTTGGCCGGTGATATAACAGTAAAGTCAATGGACTGGAGTTCCTAATGGTGCCCAAGAATAATTGGAGTAGAGTAATTCCCTTCTCACACTAGAGTAAGTGAACTGGAGAGAGAGAAGTGGTCAAAGAATAAACATAAATAGCGATGGTGAGCAATTTAGTAAACTAATGGCTAAAATCCATAATGCATGGGGGGAATGGTGGAGAGGAAAGTAGATTACTGTAAAAAAAGAGGAGAAGGGCAGGAAACAGCCTCCTTGACCTCCACCGCAGCAACTTCTTACTTGACACATCCCCAAAAGCAAGGGNATGGAGAGGAAAGTAGATTACTGTAAAAAAAGAGGAGAAGGGCAAAGTGTATTGTCTAATTCCACCTGCTTCAAAGACCAGAGGGATTGAAGAGGAAACAGAAGTAACGGTATAAAAGCAGCCTTAAAGAAAAAGGTGGGCACCAACACTAAATAATTTTAGTAACAGATAAGCACCCAAGAGAGAAATGCTTACATGGTAGAGGCTACAAATAAATAATGTAAAGAGAGTACATCACTAAGGGAACATTAGCTGCTGTAAGAAATAAATAAAACCCAAATGCTCAGTGGCCTAACTTAATAAAAGTTTATTTCTTGCTCAATAAACTCAATAGAAATGATCTCTTGGAAGAGGAAGTGCTCTTTTCTATGTAGTTACTCAAATACTCAGGTTGATGGAGACTCTCCTATACTCAACATGTGGTTTCTAAGGCTGTCATGGATGTTGACACCAAGAACAGTAAGAGAGAGGGAGATGAGCATTGCATTAAGGACCAGACCAGGAAGTGGTCAACATATTTTCTCCCATTTAGTAATGTGGCTAGGAATGGAGTCTGTATTTTGTGCCCAGAAATAAAAGGAGATAAATTTGGTGACTTGCAGTAGAAGTCTAGGGAATACTTTAACCAGTATGCTTTCATGGAACTTTATCAGAAAAATAAATAAATAAATCATGGTATACTAAAAAATATCATGGACTCCAAAGTATTTGATTTAAATGTATAGTTTTACCATATATACGAACTTGAACAAATCATGTAAACATTAATCCTTATTTATAAAATTGTGATAAATAGTAGTGATCTTGCCTTAAAAGGTAACTTAAAAATATCAAAATAAGATACCATGTATCAAAAATGTTCTTATAAATTCTGAAGCACTGCATAAATGTCAGCTATTATCATTACTACTAAGAACATAGCAGGTATCTTCCCCAATTTTGCTCCTTTAAGTTAACTACATATCCCTGTGCAAACTGGCAGTATAATTCTATAAAATGCCACGTCAAATACCTGCATTCCCTATCCAAAATCCTCACACATACATTCCACTTATCCACCTAAGTTCTGACTTTTGGCAGCCCCAACTTCCTGCTTCTCCATTTTGTTATCATACTTAACTTTCATTTTCTGCCTATCTCATAATGTCAAGACCAAAGTTTTGGATTTCCATCTTGTTTTTGCCCTCTGACATAACTACAAGGCAAAATCCACACCTGTTAACACCTACACCTTTCCAGAGAGTGACCCAGGTGCACTGCTCCACTCCCTGTTGACTGTCATTGTGCTTTTGAAAAGCTTTTACATAGAGTTGTGCAGGCTGTATACTGCATACCCCTACAGGCCATTGTTCATATAGGTGACCAAATTATTACAATGTTCTAGCAGATGGCAACAGATATCTATCCAGACAGTATTCCATAAGATAAAAGTTATGTGTCTTGAAGAAAAGGTCCTTTTTCCTAATTCACATTAAGGTATCATATGGACTTGTGGTGGTCCTTTATATGAGGTCTTTTCCTATCCAAATGTGTAGAGTCATGTGACCTGTCCAATAAGATTAAGCACAAAACTCAAGAAGACACTGCACCTAAAAGTCTCAGAACTATATCAGAGCCTTGTCTCCTACAAACTATAGGTAAAAAAAATTTTTTATGGTTCCTAATGACATGGAATTGTTGATTAAAAGAGCAACACAACAGTAAAACACATGTTGAGATTTGTTATACATGTACCTGTGTTCATTACTATATAAACCTGTATGTGGATTTCCTATCTTCATTAATTGGTTCTTTATTTTTTTTTTAATATTTTTTTATTTACTTCTAGGAGAGAGAGAGAGAGCGTGAGCAGGGGAGGGTCAGAGAGAGAGGGAGACACAGACTCGGAAACAGGCCCCGGGCTCCGAGCTGGCAGTCAGCACACAGCCCGACGCGGGGCTCGAACCCACGAACAGCGAGATCATGACCTAAGCGAAAGTCAGACGCTTAACCGACTAAGCCACCCAGGCGCCCCATTAATTGGTTCTTTAAAAAAAAAAAAGAAAAAACCTTTGTTTCAAAGCCAAATCCAAATACTCCATTCCATCATAGTTAAAGTGAAAACAATGAACGCAAGCATCCATGCTCTTGGACCTAGGTGCTTTCTTATCTTCTGGACCACAATTTACACTGACAAGTCTATATAACTGATGCCCAAAGATCCTCCTTGAGTTGAAAACCACAGGTAAAGTCAGATATAAATATACAAAGTGAAAAGTAGACAAAATATCCATAACCTATGAGGACTTGCCCCAAGGAAAAGAAATAAAAAACATGATGTCTCATCTTCTATCTCAGTACATGTTAAGGAAATGTATCCTTTCATGCTTTACTAATCCATATACTTTATGTATCTTAGGACTGCCTATGAAATCACATTTATCTTTATTAAAAATTTTTTCAATCTTTATTTATTTTTGAGAAAGAGAGATACAGTGTGAACAGAGAGAGAGGGCAACACAGAATTCCAAGCAGGCTCCAGACTCTGAGCTGTCAGCATAGAGCCTGATGTAAGGCTCGAACTCATGAACCATGAATTCATGACCTGAGCTGAAGTCATAGGCTTAACCAACTGAGCCACCCAGGTACCCCAGTCACACTCATCTTTAAAGACATAGCTCAAAATCTACATTATTCTTAAAAAGACAAATAGTGTATGACCCCACTCATATGAGGGATCTAAGGTAGTCAAATTCACAGAATCAGACAGTAAAATGGTGGTTATCAGGGGCTAGAAGGATAGGGAAATGGGGAGTTGCTGTTCAATAAGTACAGGAGTTTCTGTTTTGTAGGACAAACTGTCCTAGAGATGTTATATCGTATTGTGAATAAACCTAACACTATTGACCATACACTTAAAAATGGTTAAGTTAGTTGGTTAAGTTAGTAAATTTTATGTCATTTTTTACCACAATTCCAGACTTCAACTTATATTATTTCAACTTATGTTATTTCTTTTACCACAATCTCAGACTTCAGCTTATATTACCAGTACGGTACTGGCACACAAAGAGACATAGATCAGAACAGAATAGAAACCCCAAATGAACCTACAGTTGTATGGCCAACTGATCTCTGACAAAGCAGGAATGAATATTCAAAGGGGAAAAGACACTCTCTTCAACAAATAGGGTTAGGAAAACGGACCACTACATGCAAAAGAATGAAACTGGACCATTTTCTTATACCTAAACACAAAAATAAATTCAAAATGGATGAAAGACCTAAATATGAAACAGGAAACCATAAAAATCCTAGAAAAGAACACAGGCAGTAACCTCTTTGACATCAGCCATAGCAGCTTCTTTCTAGATATGTCTCCCAAGGCAAGGGAAACAAAAGCAAAAATAAACTCTTGGGACTTGATCAAAATAAAAAGCTTCTGTACAGCAAAATAAACAATCAACAAAACTAAAAGGCAACTTATGGAATAAGAGAAGGTATTTGTAAATGACACGTCTGAAAGGGCTAGCATTCAAAATATATAAAGATTTATAAGACCCCAAAAGTGAATAAACCTAATTGTAAAAAAAATGGGCAGAAGACATGAATAGACATTTTCCCAAACAAGACATACAGGTGACCAACAGACACATAAAGAGATACTCAACATCACTGATCATCAGGGAAAGGTAAATCAAGGAGTTATCACCTCATACCTGTCAGAATGGCTAAAATCAACAACACAAGAAACAACAGGTGTTGGCAAGGATGTAAAGAACAGGGAACCCTCTTGCACTGTTGGTAGGAATGCAAACTGGTACAGCACTGTGGAAAACAGTATGGAGGTTCCTGAAAAAGTTAAAAATAGAACTACTCTATGATCCAGCAAATATACTACTAGGTATTTACCCAAAGAATACAAAAATACCAATTCAAAGGGATACATGTAACCTGATGTTTATAACAGCATTATCTACAATAGCCAAATTATGGAAATGGCCCAAGTGTCCATCAACTGGACATGGATAAAGATGTGTGTGTGTGTGTGTGTGTATGTGTGTGTGTGTATCTCAGAATGAAATCTTGCCATTTGCAATGACATGAATGGAGCTAGAGAATATTGTAGTAAGTGTAATAACTCAGTGAGAGAAAGACAAATACCATATGAATTCTCTCATATGTGGAACTGAAGAAACAAAACAAATAAGCAGAGGGGGTTGGAAAAAGAGAGGTAAACCAAGAACCAGACACTTAATCGTAGAGAACAAACTGATAGTTACCAGAGGGGAGGTAGGTAGGGATTGGGCAAAATAGATGATGGAGATTAAAAAGCACACTTGTTGTGAGGAACACAGGGTGGTATATGGAAGCCCATGTCAGGTGGGCTCTGTGCTGAGAGCTCAGAGCCTGGAGCCTGCTTCAGATTCTGTTTATTCCTTTCTCTCTCCTTTTCCCCATTTCATGCTGTGTGTGTGTGTGTGTGTGTGTGTCTCAAAAATAAATAAACATTAAAAAACATTTTAATTAAAAGAAATTAAAAGGATTTAGGCTTTGGCCATTGTCTGAAACAGGATACTCATAATTCTCTCTTAATGCATGCATTTCCAAATATCATACGTAGGTTCACAAGGGTTAAAGGTCCAGAGTCAAGAAAAATGGACAAGTAGATCAAATTAAAGCAATCAAATTAAAAATACCAAGTGCCATGGGCAGGTATTAACTATTATAACATATAGCATAGCCATTAGCACAAATACTGATTACAGAATACAGAATATGCCTCCGTTTTCTCATCTGTAAAATAGGAACAATAATTATACCTGCCTTACAGGTGGTGTCATAAGAATGAAATGAGTTAATTTATGTAAAAGGTTGAAGAGAGTACCTAGCACAGAGTCAGCTACATAAAAGTGTTATCTATTAGGAGTTAAAAGCATGAATCATCACTTCCAGATGTAAGGGCTAGGGAAAACTTTGTATAGGAACTGACATTTGGGCTCACTCTTGAATGATAGGTACAACCTGAATGCACAGGAAGGGAGTACAGGAGGAGGTCAAAGTGGTATGAATGTTCAAACTATGTTTAGAGAAGAAAGAGAGAAGAGAAAAAATAGTTGAAATATAGGGAACACATCAGAGTATAACAGGAGACAGAACTAGAAAGGTGATTTGCAGCCATGTAAGTTGAATGCCAGGCTAAGCCATCCCATTTCCTCAGAAAGCAAATGGAGGATCACTGTGGGATTCTGAACAGGGGAATGGTACCATAAAAGCAGTAAGAGGTGGGGCGCCTGGGTGGCTTAGTCGGTTAAGCATCCAACTTTCGCTTAGGTCATGATCTCACGGTTCATGGGTTTAAGCCCCGCGTTGGGCTCTGTGCTGACTGTCAGCTCGGAGCCTGGAGCCTATTTCAGAGTCTGTGTCTCCCTCTCTCTCTGACCCTCCCCTGCTCACGCTGTCTCTCTCCCTCTCTCTCTCTCTCTCTCCTAGAAATAAATAAAAATATTTTAAAAAATAACCTTTCATTAAAACAAAAAAAAAAAAAAAAAAGAGCAGTAAGAGGAATTTGGAGGTCCTTTACTGCATGGACTGTGGATTGTGTGCCCAGGCAAGGAGTTTAAGTGCCCAGGTTAAGGTATTAAGGGTCAGAGAAGGGTTAGTACCAAAGGCAACATAACAGCTGCAAAATGTAGAGTTGTAAGAAATAAATACAATCTATTAACATACCAAATATGTTACACTGTGACAACAGAGTATTAGAATCCCTGTTCACGACATTTTCTATGTGGAGTGTTTGTTTCTATGCATATTCCTTGAGAAAGAATTCAAATTCCTCCAAAATATTATCTCAATCTGGATCTCCAACCTTAACTCTCTCCAGCCCCTGCATGCCCCATGCTACAGCCAAACTGCGTGGTTATTCCCAATCAGTGAAAAAACATTGTAAATCATAAAGCACCATGAAAACTTGAAGGTTTATTTATTATTTTCATATCTTTCACTTTCTTCATTTTAGGCTTGGCTCACCCAGTTTTCTCCCCTTGGAAGACTCTTTTTATCTCCAACTACCAAATTCCTATCCAACCTCTGAGGCCTAGCTGAAACACTGCTTTCCTCATGAAGCCATCCTCAGTGTCTCCAACAGGAAATGATCTCTCTCTTGTCTGTTCTCTCTGTACTTTAAATCCTACCACTATGATTTAATGAAAAACGCAATAAATGTCATTTGTGAACATGTCATAACTATGTCATTACACATCAATTTTTAAAAATCATAATGGCGCTGGAGAGCTTACAGTCATATCTCACCTATTACATATGTATAGAATAAACTAATCCTTTTATCACTTGTTATTAAAAAAAACAGGAGAATTATTATTATTCTCATTCTTTACTGCTGATGAAAGAATACATGAATTACCCCAGGTCACACCACACCAAGGCTTGAGCCCAGATTCAGGGAATTTGCTACCACATGTTCTCTCAGCCACTGAGCTCTTCTGCCCTCCCTACATGAACCCTTGACCCCCAAGCCTCCCAGGCAGTGCTTCTGAAGTGCCTGTACTATACCAATGAGTGGGATCTCCACCGTGTGTCATCCTCAAAGGCAGAGGCTCCATTGCTTTTATTTTTTTAGTTTCCAGGTCACCATTACTCCACCTACCATGAAGGACATTTCTGCATTCACAACATGCTCTGCCTCCGGCCCATTCATTACAGTACCCCAAGCAGCCAGGAGCATCTGATCAGAGTTGCAGTCAAAATGAAACCAATTTGCCATCCTAGATACAGGAAACATGGAGGAATCATATTTTCCATCTCAGAAGAGCAGACTAGATCAGACTACATTGGACCCAGCCACTACCGACCTAATAGAGTTTTCTTAGTACAATGGTTAGCAATACAATAGGTATTCTGCCCTACTACCATCCAGTGCAGGAAGGAGGAGAGAGTAATCCTCACAATTTTATGTGCATTTATAATATTCTGTGACTTTTACTTAAGCATCACGCTTTTCCCGTCAGTCAGTTATAATAGATAGTCATGGTTTTTTTTTCATTTGCTAGCTTCTGAGCTAGACCAAAAGGGACAATCTAGCAAAGGGGGAGAAATGATTGAGTGGTACAAGGCACCAATTCAGGAAGTATAACATTTCTCTCTGCCAAATCCTTTCCCCTGTCAAATTTTTGCTGGAATCAATAGGTTATTTTTGGAATTGTGAAACATAGTACTGAATCAAGCAAATTATGCAACAAATAATATCAGAAGTACTATTCAGAGAAAGAAAATAATAGATGATTAAGTGCCTCCATGCAGTCTTCCTAGGATAATGTTTTCTAATGAATTATATGATGTATATATTTAGGAAACTATTTTCCCTTCAGAGGAATGCTCTTTTATTGATTGAGAAAAAATCTGACTGATGCCCTCACAAATAGTGCAAATTCTCGGTTTTCAAATAAATGTTTTCTCTTAAATAACAAAGGTACAGGGAGAATACTATTCAATAATCTAATTTCATATTTTGAGGACTTTTCTCACTCTGATTTTCTTAAATCTTTGCAGAAATTCCATGCTTCATTTTATCTTTATTTTAATCTTTATTGCTTTCTCTGATTAGAATAATTCCTGCTACCATAAAAATTCAAATATTTCAGAAAAGCATTAAACAGAAAGCAAAGAATTCTGCAATTACTCAGAATTGCTACACTTCTAAAGTCTCTAACTATAGCTTCAAATTTTCTCAATCTGTTAACCCACTACTGCCCTCTCGAGATCAGCCCAGTTCCCCCTTCCACATTACAACCCTTCCTCTCCAGCCCTTGTACACACATCCCCCATAATTAAAAAATGTCCTTTGAGCCTTCAGACTCTTTTAGTCTTAGAATTGACTCTCATTCCATTCTCATCTGAACAGCTCAAAAGTAAGTTTTATTCATTTCTCAGATCACTATGATCTGGTTTCTTTCCCTTTAGCTCAACTGAAGCCATGAGATTCTAATGTCCAAATATAATAAATACATTTGTTATCTCAGAAATTTTCTCTCCAACTTTAATATTGCTGACCTCTCTTTCTTTAAAATAGGTGTCCCATTGGTTTGATTACATTTCTCTGTCCTGGTTCTCTTTCTGCTTCTCTGGTAATGTTTTTTTGATCTGTTTTATTATTCCATCTTCCTCTGCTTGTCATTCTGATGGTGGCGCTTTGTGTTTGGTCCATTTTCCTCCTCGCTCTACATGAGTTGTCTCATCTGAGTTATCTAACTGATCTCAAGGTTTTTACAGCTACCTGTTGCAAACTGATAACTCCCAAATCTCATTCATCTCTAGCCCCTCTCAAATCTTCAGGTTCCATACTCACACATGGACCTGTATTTCCCAAAGGCACCTTAAAATTGACATTGTCCAAAGTGAATTCATCTTTGCCTCCTCCTTCTCCCAATCCAAGAGATCACCTCCTGCTGTCATCTGTGTGTGAGCCATCAACACCATCATCCATCTGCTCACCCACACAAGAAACCAGGCAGTCATTTTCACGTTTCTTCTGCAATTGCCTTATAGACTTAACCATTCAAAAATATTTTGAGTCTGTTCCCTTTTCTCTAATTTAGGCCCTATCTTTTCTTTTGTACCTTTTCATGATACTAATTTTCTAGACCCCAGTCTTGGCCCCTCAAATACATTCCATACTGCTTTCAACATAAATTTTAGAAAATTAAAAGCTGCTCCTATTATTTCCTACTTAAGTGACCAATGATTCCCCTCAGCTTTCAAATAAAAATTCAAGATCTTTAGTATGGCATTAAGGTCTTTTATAACATGGTTTCTATAATTTTTCTACTACCATCTCATAATTTATGATCCAACAACACTACTTATGATTCTCTGTATACATTGTGGCCTTTTATTTATGTATGCCATTCCCTCTTGTTTTTCTGTTTATACTCACTTGCCTGTCTTAATTCTTACTTATTCATTTCTTTTCTAAGGATAATAAAATAAAAGTTAGCTTTTACTGTTTCTAAGGCTCAAAGGACATCCAGACTGGACTTCTTTTCTAAATAATAGTGGATTAGACTTCTGCAGAGCAACTTCATACTGGGGCAGAGGAGAACTAAGAAAGGTAGACAAAATAGTTATAAAGATATGATTTAAGGCATATGAGAGATTCCAAAGCAGTGAGGGTTTAAGGGACAAATATCCAAGAAAGAAGGAGAATGTGGAAAAGCGAGCCCATTTTTCCCCTCAAAGCATTTCCTGGCAGGAATGTAAGTCAGTATAGCCACTTTAGAAAACCGTTTGGGAGTATCTGCTAAAACGGAACTACTCACACCCTATAACCAAGCATTCTATTCTTAGGCACCTGCCCCACAGAAATGTGTAGCAAAAGCCATATCGAAGAATGTGCATAACTACATTATTCATGATAGCTCCAAACTGGAAACAACTGACATTTCCATTAAATATTAGAACAAATAATTAAATTATCCTTCTACAATGGAATGTTATACAGCACTGAAAATTAATGAGCTACTGCTATACATAGCAACATGAATGCATTTTCTAAGCAAACTTTGCATGAAAAAGCCAGATACAAGAGTATATACTATAAAACTTCATTTATATGAAATACAAAAATAGATAAATGCATGATGTTAAAAGTCCAGATAGTGATTTTCTTTGTACAGAAAGGATTAGATCCTGGTAATATTCTAACACTTTATCTGAATAGTGCTTACCTGGAGGTATTCACTGTATGATCATTTGTCCAGCTGTACATCTGTAATTTATGAAAAGTTTGGTATATATGTTATACTTCAATAAAATAAAACACCATTTAAAATAGGAAAATAGGACATCTATATCTAAATACAAAATAGTATTATATACAATTGTAAAAGGACTAATAGAAATATAAAGCTATGTTTTAGAGAAATAGTGTATCTCAATGTACATGCCTTAAAAGCTACTACCGCTAAATTACTGGAGAAGTACCAACCACAGGTTAAGTGTCTGAAATATAAATATTACTTACTACCACAAAGATCTCATGCAGAAGTTTTATTTAGACACAAAAAGAAAGCTTCTCTTTCCATAAAATATGCTTTGCTTTTCAAAGAAAGCCGAAATTGAATACGGTTCTCAATTTTTTTCCAGCTGACATCACCTGGGAGATGCTATTCAATTTCATTTGTTTTAGCATCTGGTGAATGGTTTGGACTGAGGCTGTTGGATGGCTTTTCCTGGACTTTGTAATAGGTAATCTGTCCCTTTACAAAATGCTTCACTGTGTATGTATGAGTACTCAGAAGACATTCCAGGTTTTCACCTCCGTGTTCTGATACAGAGGTGGACTGCACAGACAATTCTAATGCTTTTCAAAGTGCCAGAAAATATTTAAATAGCTTCCAAGTTTTTTTTTCCTAATCTTAGAGGTTAGGAAAGAGTTTATATTGAAAGGCTTTTATTTTTTTAAAATAGGAACAAGAGGGGCGCCTGGGTGGCTCAGTTGGTTAAGCATCCGACTTCGGCCCAGTTCATGATCTCGCGGTTCGTGGGTTCGAGCCCCGCGTCACGCTCTGTGCTGACAGCCAGCTCAGAGCCTGGAGCCTGTTTCAGATACTGTGTGTCCCTCTCTCTCTGACCCTCCCCTGCTCATGCTGTCTCTCTCTCTCTCAGAAATAAATACAAACCATTAAAAAAAAATAAAATTAAAATTAAAAAAATAAAATAAAAATAGGAACAAGAGTAATTATCAATGTTAGATCAGTGAATTTAGTTGGTAAAGATGGTGTGCTACTGAGCCACTTTCAGCTTGTGGTCCAGCAGAACTAGCAGAGGGATATGAGTTAAGAAAATATAGAATTAGGCATCCACTTTCTGGCGAACTGTTGCCTCCATCTGGCAACAGTATAGCTGCCAGTTGCTCCCATTTCTGGCCATCATGCTTCCCCACACCCAGGTACTACACAGGTTCCTTGGGAAGCCAAGGCAGGTGGGCCTCAGCCAATGGCAATAAGTGGAGAGCCCATAGGTACTTTCCCTCCCAGAAAGAAGTAAGCTCCCCACTCTCTCTCACCTCCTACAATCAAAATATGACATATTTATTGATAAATCCAGAGATAATTTCTCCCTGGCCTCAAAGAATTTTAAGCCTAAGTGAAAACTTAAATATTTTTAAAGTCCCTTACTGTATAATTCTGGCAAATGGGCCTTTGCTTTGCTCCCCTACATAGGAGTTTCTACTTCAGTAAACTACTTAGATCCACAATTCCTATAAAAACGTGGTTACTCTTATCAATGTCCCTCTAGGAACTCCCAGAACCAGTATCTACACCTTACCTTCTGTCAGATGTTACTGAAACATTTCCCTGAACTCAGCTGCTTTCTGGCTACCTATCTGCCTGGCCACCTAGAATTCCAAATGAGTTGTGCATTTTCCACTATAGCATTTCACCTATCAGTTGAGAATTGCTTGTCATCTTGGATTGGACTCCCACTCCAACCTTTATATCAAATACTTTCTGTCACAGAGACTATGATCAGGAAGAGAGGGCTTATCCCAAGCTCTGGGAATTGCATCTAATATTTCTGTGATGGACAGACACTAAGATGATCTCAAATTAGCCCTGCCTCCTATTTATACTTCTGTGTAATTCCCTCTCTTGAGAGTGAGTTGAAATGTTCACTCGCCTGTAACCAGCAGTATTTAACAACAGGGATGCTCTGTAGTGTCTATAATTTCTTTACCTAAGATTGTAACTTCCATCTTGCTAGCAGTCGCTCTCCATTGACTCTCCTTTATTAGGTTTGATGAAGCAAGTTTCCATATAGAGAGGCCCACATAGCAAGGAACTAAGGGTGGCTTCCAGCCAACAGTCAACTAGAAATTGTAACTCTCAGTCCAAGAGCCACTCTTGCAACCAACAATCATGTGAACTTGGAAAAGGCTCCTTCCTCAGTCCAGCTTCAGATGAGACTCTACCCCTGGCTAACAATCATGATTGTAGCCTTGTGAGAGATCCTGAAACAAAAGAAACAGCTCAGTCATGCTTAGACTCCTGAGTCACAGAAACTGTGAGACAGTAAATGTGTGTTATTTTAAGCCACTGTTTTTGGTAATTTGTTACACAGCAATAGATCAATAATATAGTTTCCAATATCTGATTCACTCCCAAAAGGTCACTGAAAGTAAGTGGGTTAGTCCCACACTTTTCCAAAGAAGACATCTAGATGGCTCAACATCATTCATCATCAGGGAAGTACAAATCAAAACTGCATTGAGATACCACCTCACACCTGTCAGAGTGGCTAAAATGAACAACTCAGGAAACAAAAGATGTTGGCAAGGATGTGGAGAAATGGGAACCCTCTTGCATTGTTGGTGGGAATGCAAACTGGTACAGCCACTCTGGAAAACAGTGTGAAGGTTCCTCAGAAAATTAAAAATAGAATTACCCTATGACCCAGAAATAGCACAACTAGGAATGTATTCAAAGGATACAGGAGTGCTGATTCATAGGGGCACATGTACCCCAGTGTTTATAGCAGCACTGTCAACAATAGCCAAATTACGGAAAGAGCCCAGATGTCCATCAACTGATGAATGGATAAAGAAGACGTGATTTATATATACAATGGAATACTACTTGGCAAAGAGAAAGAATGAAATCTTGCCACTTGCAACAATGTGGATGGAACTGGAAGGTATTATGCTAAGAGAAATAAGTCAGGCAGAGAAAAACAGATATAATGTTTTTATTCATTTGTGGAATTTGAGAAATTTAACAAAGACCATGGGGGTAGGGGAAAAATAGTTTCAAACAGAGAGGGAGGCAAACCATAAGAGACTCTTAAATACAGAGAACAAGGGTTCTCTGAGGGTATCTCAGTATCTGAGGGATACTGAGGGTTAATGGGTGGGGGAAGAAGGGAAAACCGGTGATAGACATTGAGGAGGGCACTTGTTGGGATGAGCACTGGGTGTTATATGTAAACAATAAATCATGGGAATGTTCTCCCAAAGCCAAGAGCACACTGTATACACTGTATGTTAACTAACTTGACAATAAATTATATTTTTTTAAAAAAGTGGTTTAGTCCCAGGGCAGCCCCAGATTATCATATTTGTAATAATAAGCCCCAATGTCATATGTTTTTGAATAGGAGAAAAGAGCAATATATTTAGAGATCAATTTTAATGCCATTATATTCTGCCATTTTTGAGTATCTGAGTTAATGAACTTTAAACATTTCTTTTATTCCAATTGGAAGACAAATTGTAAACTTTTACATCCCATATGACAGACTATATTTCCCAAAGATGGGTACAATAGTATCCTCCATCCTATATGCTCTCATGCTATGTGACCTTGCCAATCCTCCCTCAAAGGCAGTCTAGTTTCCTCCTCTTGGGCCAGACTATATGACACATTTGTAATCAATTAAATGTGTAGAGGTGAGGCTTCATGATTTCTGAAGCTAGGGTAGTAAAGACCATGTACCTTCTGCCTGTTCTCTAGGCAGTTTTCCTTTAGGGCACTTCCTTTAAGCTTGCTCCTTCCCAGCCACCATGTTGTGAGAAGCCAAAGCCAGGTGGAGAGGCCATGAATACAAGTTACCGATGACAGGGTCAGCTGAGCCCAATCTTTGAGTCCAGTACCAGACCCATGAGTGAAGAAGTCTCCTTACAGTTTCCCAGCAGTTTAGGTCACCTCAGGCATGGGAGTTTTCCCAGTGGAATTCCCTGACACTGTGGAGCAGAGATAAACTGTGACAGTCAGTTCTAAATGTCAGACTTGGTTAGGCTACCGTATCCAGTCATTCAATCAAACACAAATTGAGGTGTTGCTATGAAGGTAATTTTGTCATCGCAATTAACATCTACAATTAGGTGGTTTCATATAAAAGAGATTATTCTGGCTAATCTGGGTTAGCCTAATCCAATCAGCTGAAAGTCTTTAAGAACAGAACTCGATTCTCTAAGGAAGAAGAAATTCCACCTGTGGACTGCACTGGCAGTCCCTATCTAAGACTTTCAATCCTGCAGCCACCCTGCAGATTTGACTAGCCTAACTAGCATCCACAATCACAGAAGCCAATTCTTTGCAATAAGTCTCTCAATATACATATATCCTCCAGGTTTTGTTTCTCTGGTGGAATACTGATACATGAGCCATTTGGCTATGCCCTGTCTGAATTCTTTACCCATAGGAAACTTGGCTTAATAAAATGATTGGTTCTTTATACTACTAAGGTTTTTTTTTTTAATGCAGCAACAGACAACCAGAACTCTTCCTGTTATTTAACCAACTTATAAAGAATTCTCTAAATCACACAAAAAGATGCTGATTGTATGTACTTTGCAGAGCTCTCATACTTTAAGCAAAATAAAGGGAGAGTGGACTACTGTTCTTGAATCTGAACACATTATCAGTCATATCATTGATATAATGTAATACACACCTATCTATCTTTAGTCAAGACTATATTAAAAAACACAAGAGCTTCCTAACCTATTTTTAGAGAAAGTAACTAGATTTGTAACCTAGAATTTCCCTTGTTAATATCAATGTGCCAGTCACATAAATATTAATAATGATGATATACCATTAATAGTGATTAATAGTATTTCTTCAGCTGTAGCTCTTCCTTGTTTTACGGAACTGTTCTCTAAAACCTCTCCATCCTGATCCCCTAATTTTTCTGAGAATGCCTATTTAAGGTTTCAGTAAAACCTTGTTTATGTTCATAAAGACGTTTTTTCTGCTTCCACCTGGTGCCCACCAATTTCCCTACACATCAGCACCCTTTTGATGGTAGTGCCCTAGCTTACACCATCACCTGCTGTCCATGGTGCTGATTTCTGTGGCAGGGGCACTGCTTCCTAACGAGGCAAAGCACTGCCTCATGCCACTAATGAAGTCATTGACCCCAGAGATCAGAGCCAGAGACTCAGACTTGGATTTTGCCAGGCACTGCCATCAAAAGTTTTGAGTATTCTCATGGTGCTAAGGACAGAGTATGGCTGGAATTTCAAATGCTCCTAATATGTCAGTGCCCCAAATGTATCAAAGTTTCATATTCCCTGCACTCACCTTATTTATCACTCCATTTTTTGTACCATGCTCTTTTTTAATGGGTACCAATGCAATGCTGCTTACTCTCTTGGTATATAAATTACTAAGTTTTTTTGTGAAAATGGATTCTTCCATTTTCATATTCAGCCCTCAGTTTCCTAGAGATGAATTGATAAACATCGTACTGAAAAGCAGATTTCAATAGCAAACAGCATGTTGTACTCAAAATTGGTTCTCATTTCTTATTACCAAGCTTGCTTGTTAATTCTCTCTCCTCTTAGAATAAGAGGGTTTTTTTTTTTTTAGGACTTCTTTCAAATAGACTTTGAGTAAACCTGCTCTGATATGCTTAATTCTTTTTAAATATATATTTAACATTTATTTATTTATTTATTTTGAGAGCGAGCGAGAGAGAGAGAGAGAGATAAAAGAGCAGGGGTTGGGGGTGAATCACAAGCATGCTGCACACTGTCAGCCCTGAGCTGAATGTGGGGTTCAACTTCACAAACCATGAGATCAGGACCTGAGCAGAAATCAAGAGTTGGATGTTTAACTAACTGAGCCACCCAGATGCCGCTGATGTGTTTAATTCTAAGGTAAGTAGCACCTAGGCTTTAGCTGGAAATGCCTGCTATACCACATTTCTTTAAGAATTTAGTTTAGTTGAAGGAAAGTTTCGAGTTCTCATTTCATTTTGAGAAGTGAAAAACCCAAAACCCCAATTTTAATTAAAACATCTTATTTGGGTGTGGTGGCTTGTTTGTATTAACTGATTCTAATTTTGCAAAAAGTATAGAGTTAAGGGATAGGCTTTGGAACAAGACTGATTTTTTCTCCATTCTGCCAATTACTGGCTATAGAGCTTTGGAAAAGTTACTTAGTCACTGCCTGTGCCTCAGTGTTCCTAGCTATTCAATGAGAATATACACAGGGCATACCCCAGAGAATTTTAGTGGAGATCAGTTAATAAGCAGCACTGGCGAAGAATAGTAATTGGTATGCAGAAAGCACTATATATGGATTTGTTAATATTATTCAACAATTGCTTAGCTGTTGTTACTTTACCAATAATCACCCAGGCAAAGGGCTTTTCATTTAGTGACACTCGATGAGTAAGAATTGATGTAGTCTGGGCATGTGTCAAGGGTTTTACTCATTTCAACACTTCCATGCATTCTGCTCAAAAGGAAGGGAGATGCATAGAGGATATTGTCCAAATATTTGTACTTATTTGTAATAAGGCATTAAATTCTAGTACATGTCACAATTAGAAGAGTGTTTTGCTTGGGAGACATTTTACAAGCAAATATGTTTTACTGGAATATAGACATCTTTACTATGTTAATACAGCCATGCATTTTCACCAGCAGCTGGCATAGTTATATGGTTCTATGCATTAGATATACATGTACCCAACATGCAAACTCCTAGGTGTCCTATATTACTTAATCATTTTGACTAATAGGATTACCTCCAAAAAGCCCAGAATCTCTATTCACTGTGTCACTATTTGTATATTTTCCTGATCCATTGGCTAAAAATACTGTTAATGGATTAACTTCATGAATCAACAAAACAAAAAAGGTGTAAATGAAAACTTGGATTCTGAAGCACAAACACATACAAATATGTACACAAATATTCATAGAAGCTTTATTTCTGGTAGCCAAACACTGGAAGCTACCAAATTCTCTTTCAATGAGTAAAACGGTAAACTATAGTACATCCAAATCATTAAACACTACTCATCAATAAAAAGGAATGAACTATTGATACACACAATAACTCACATGCCTCTCGAGAACTGTGCTGAGTGAAAACCAGACAATCTGAAACAATTAAATAGGACATGATTCCATTTGTATAAATTTCTTGCAATGAGAAAATTCTAGAGATGGAGAATAGATTAGTAGTTACCAGAGGTTGTAGGAAGGAGTTGAAGTGGATATAGCTATAAGAGGGTGGCATGAGGAATCTCTGAGATTGGGCTGCTCTGTGTCTGGTGGTGCTGGTTTCCCATGAATCTACACATATGATAAAACTGCACAGAATGAAGCACACACACAAAGGAGCACATGTAAAGCTGGTGGCAAAATATGAAAAAGATTGATGGATTTTATCGATAGCAATCTCTCAGTTGTGATACTGCATTAGTTATGCAAGCTGTTACCACTAGGAGCCACAGGGTCAAAGGCATACAGGACCTCTATTACTTCTAATTACATGTCAATCTGTAATTATTTCACCATTAAATGTTTACAAAACAAGATTCGCTTAAGAACTTCCATAAGATGTTACATAAAATATTAACGTAAAACCGAAAAATCTAAATGTAAAAGTAGTATGATTTTGTTACCAGAAGTCTACAATATCTGTTATTTTTAAAGAAGCAATTGAATGATTCTGACTCAATAAATTTTTACTGACAGTCTATTGAGCTCTGGGCATGATAGCAGGCATTTCAGCAAAGAAAATATTATTTGGCCTTCAAGGATACTTTTGTAAAATAGGAACTATGGTACCTACCACAAATGAAGACACTCAGTATACAGCAGGTCTGGCACTTGCCCCCAGCCCAGTGCTTTTTCTAGCAGTATATCAGATCAGCTTCTGTCATACAGAGATGTCCTAAAGAGTACAAAACAACAGCTATCTAAAATGAACTTAGGAAACTACATGGTGGATTTCGTGTATAGTTTTTTAATATTTATTTTTTTTGAGAGAGAGAGGACTAGCAAGAGAGGGGAAGAGAGAGAGAGAGAGAGAGAGAGAGAGAGAGAGAGAGGAAGAGAATCCCAAGAAGGCTCCACCAGAGCCAGATGTGGGGCTCAATCCCACAAACCATGAGATCATGACCTGAGCCGAAACCAAGAGTAAGGCATTTAACCAACTGAGCCACCCAGGTACACCTATAATTTTTATCATGAGAAAGGGGTAACTAACTTTTTGTTGCTACAATCCCTAAATTTTATATTACTTTTCTTTTGTCCTCGGCCATAAGAAAAACCTGATCATTCTCCCACCCACATCTACAAAGAACATCCTACTTCTTTCCCTACACTCATTCTATAAAAATATCGAATCTGACTCAACAACTAAACCCTCTTTGTTCACTTCAACCACTGAGCTGCTGAAATCAGGAAAACAGTAACAGTTTTCTTCAAGGAGAGAGGGAGATAGTCCCTCAGGGAGATTTATAGGCCAACCTATTTATATTTCAAGTCTGGATCTGATTTCCTAGGTCTAAAATTATAACTTATGTATCTTATTCTTTCAATGTTTGCTACATAACATTTAAAGTTTTTCCCCCTTAAATTTGCTGTTTCCCTCACAATGCAGTAGCATGTCTTATATTTAATATTTATATTTTCCTGAGATATTACTTCCTAGTGAAAAAATCCATTATCTGAATTTTTTAAAGGTTGCCTTTGAAATATATTATGCTGAACTAGATAATTTTTTAAAATAGTTCTTGTTTATATATTAACCAATCCCAGGAAATATATAGACCTTCCCAGAGGCAGTCTCAAAGGAGCACAGAGGTGTGTTATCATTATTCCCAGCCTTTCTCATCGCAATAATGGCCCCTCAGTCTACAAGCTACTCGACCCAGAAACTTGAGAGTCATTCTGAACACCTTTTTTCCCTTCATCACCATAGTCAATTTATTAATGACTTTTGTCCATTCTGCATCCATAGTACATGCTGGTTCTTTCCCCTTCTGTCCATTTGCATCATCAACTCTAAAGGAAGGTCCACTACCATGATTGTCAGGTGGACAATGTATCAAGTTTCTTAATTGGTCTTCTTCCCTCCTCTTGTCTCCCTTCAATCCATTCTCCACACAGACACCTGAAAGCTCATATCACTCATCTAAAACTCCTCACTGGCTTCCCATATCACTTACAATAAAATCCAGTCCCCTGAACATCACTGAGGTTTGAGAGCCCCCACACTGATCTAGGTTTCTCAAGCCCAGCACGACCTATGACCATTCTCCTCTTGTTTCTTAAGCTACAACCACATCAGCTTTCTCTAGCTTTCTCAAACATGCCACATTCTTTCTCACTAAGGTCTCACTGGTGTTGTTTGCTTATCCACGCATGGACATTCTCTTTTTTAATCTCAAAACTGGCCATCTCCTATTCAACCGCCAACTTTCTGCTCAAATGTGACTGTCCCAGAGGGTCTTTTGTAACCAGCAAACTTAAAAAATGTTTCACCATCAGCCCCTTGGTTATTCATCACAGCATCCCATTATTTTCCTTTAAAGGTGTTTCACAGTATGAAATTATATTTTTATTTGTGTTTACTGGTTTCTCTTCTATTATATAAGTTCTAATAAGGCAAAGACTTAGTTTCTGATTTGATAATTTTATAACCATGCCTATCACACTGTAGGCCTTCATAAAGATTGTTGAATGAATGAAAGTACAAATGAAGAAATCAAGGTTCAAAAATACACAATATTTGTTCAGGATAGGAGTTAATAATCTAAGCCATAAATAGAACCATAATTCCTTCAGCTTTCACCTGGCACTTGAGCCACTGTATCATACTTTCCTTAAAGGTGTATATTGTTTTATTGTGAAGTAGAAGTATAAAAACTAAAGATGTTCATAATTCGAAACCTTAATTCCATAGCTGCTACATTCTATGACTAATGTTAACCAGATACCATCTCTACTATTGATTAAACTATTTCAATGTAACTATTAATTCTTAATCAGTAATTGTTCAGTTATTTTCAAACTGCAAAAGACCCTTTTTTTTCACTTCATGTAGTTTCATTTCAATGTAGTTTTCACTGATGTGTAACACCAATATGATGCCCTTTTTACTGTTAAATTAAAAAATAATGGAAGTTCTAATGAGGACTTAATATGAGCAACTTTTATCATATCATAAATATTTTTTCTGATAATTCTGTGTACTGTTTCATTTGTACTTAGTAGCCTTCTAGTTATCTTTGTGTTTAAACTTGAGCAACTTTGAAAAAGAATGAATTTTATATGCTCCCCAAAAATGTCAATTATGTGCTAAAACTGGTTTCAATTGAAATTTTTCAATGTTATATCACTTATTAATCACAGACTATACAACTTGGAAAAACAAAAAGTCATAACGCTTGTAAGAAGTGATAAAAATGTCTAATTAGGGGCGCCTGGGTGGCTCAGTCAATTGAGCGTCCAACTTCGGCTCAGGTCATGATCTCACAGTTCGTGGGTTCGAGCCCCATGTCGGGTTCTGTGCTGACAGCTAGCTCAGAGCCTGGAGCCTGCTTCAGATTCTGTATCTCCCTCTCTCTCTGACCCTTCCCTGCTCATGCGCTCTCTCTCTCTCTCTCCCAGAAATAAATTTTTAAAAAAAAATTTAAAAAAATGTCTAATGAGCATTTGAATAAACAGACTTTTTTAATTTATAATTTTATAAAATTTCCTCAAAACTGTTCTCAGAATTGACTACTTTACCATATTATATATTGAGAACATTTCCACTTAATTCTGGCTATTTTTACAGCATCTCGACATGTATCTATCATTGTTATAATAATTGTTTTCCAGTGATGTCTATGTGATATTGTTATATATATATATTTTTTGTTCTTCTCTATTCTTTTATATTTTGTTCATCTTTTCATTAGATCATAACCCTCTTGTGATGGAAACCACATCTACAGTTATTTCCTTTGATACTTTCTGCAAAGCCTCCCAAAGCACTATGCCCATTGTAGCTACTTAATAAACATTGGCTCATTGCCTGAAGGAAGCAATTGACAACTCAGTCATAAAGAATTCACAGCAGTGCATAAATTTATTAATTTAATTTTTACATTCCTGTGAGAGGTGATGTACCAAAATATTTTCTAATCTTAGGTGAGATCCTCTTGGCAATCAGAAAAGAAAAGAAAAAATAATCCATGGCTGGCTAATTTCATGATAATAGCCTTTTCAGTGTGTGAAAGTTTAATTGCATGAATGAAAGTGGAAAAGAATGTGTCTGTTGGTGTAAGTTTCTTTAATTTCCTCCTTAACTTACTACCCAGATTTGGAATATTCTATGTCAATTTGGGAGACATATATTAACAGTCATACTTCGTAAGAGAAGAAAAATGTTTCCTAAGATAATATAAAAATACAAAACAGCATTTGTTGGAAGAAGAATGGGCTTTGAATCTGGATGTTCTTCGGTTCAGATCTTGGTTCTGACACCTACTCATTATGTGATCTCACATAAGTCACTTATCCTCTCAGAGACTTGGTTACCTCAACTGCAAAAGAGGAATAAAAAAAAATCTACCATGTAGCATTGTTATGAGGATTCAATGAGTTAGAACCTGTAAAATGTCAAGTACTGCTAGTGTGAACAAAAGCCTACCTAATATTTTTCTTAAATTTTCTTCCATAATAGCTCCCTTTTTGTTACAGAGAATGATTGCTGGAATGGGAGCTGGTGAGGGGAAAGAATGTGTAAATCGTTTAGGTGATCAGATAGTTGCTGCAACAGGTAGCAAAACTCCCCACACCAATTTCTTTCTCTCCTGCTGCTCTACCTCCTCACTACATTACAGCTCACTACAAGCAAGGTTCATTAGCAACAGCAACCTCCTCAAAAAGTCAAACTATAGAGGTCCCTGAATGACATTTATCTGCCTAGTTTTCCTCTTTTGCAATAATACTTTCATTTTAGCTGGAAGATAAGGTTATGGAATCTGAGGACCACCCACCAACATCTTCAATAACATGAGAGACTTGTCAGTCACAAGTCTGGTCAGTGAAGCCCACCAATCTCTCCCCACTACAGTCTAGTCCTCACACATCCCACCAGAACTCTTATCTTACAGTTTAGCTTTGGTGTTATCTTTCCATGCTGAAGAACATTCTGGAACTCCCCATTTCCTAAAATGGAACTGTTTACTATGGTTCTCCTGGCATTCCATAATGGAAACCCACCCACTTTTCTCTCAATTATTATTATCTCTCATTATCCACTCTTTTCTCTCAATACATCTTGTTATGAGGTCAAAGAGTTATTGATAAGTCCTGAACATGCCTTAAACCACACACCTTAATTATTACTGTTTTTTCTACCTGCTATGCCCACTTTCCATTTATAACTATTAATATCCTATCCTTCTGTAAAATACAATGAACATATCTTACCTTCTTTAGCCTAATCTACCTTAAACTCTATCATCCCATCTTCTTATCTGAGCACCTACTCACCGTTTAAATTCCAAATGCAGTGATCAATTCTCCCTGAGGTTAGGGAGGTGGGGAGGTCTTAGAGGGCTTCTACCTCAGGTAGAATTGATCACTGCATCACATTACCTGGCACATATTCCACTCAGAGTCTCTATCACACTGCTGGTCTTTCTTATTCACATTTCCCGCATTAGAATCCAGGTTCCTCCTGGGTGCCTGGGTGGCTCAGTTGATTAAGTGCCTGACTCTTGGTTTCGGCTCAGGTCATGATCTCATGGTTCATGGGTTCAAGCTCTGCATCAGCTCCACACTGTCAGTGAAAAGCCTGCTTGGGATTCACTCTCTGTCTCTCCCCTGCTCATGTTTTCTTTTTCTCTCAAAATAAATAAGCTTAAAAATGTAGAAACTCCAGGTCCTTCTGAAGTGCCTAATCAAAACAACATAAAGGTTGGAAACCGCTGCTCTATATAGTAAAATTGAATAAAATTGCTAAAGTTTGTTATATACCCTATGAAAATCCTACCTTAAGGTTACAGCTATTAGTTTTTCAAAAGATTGCCAATCATAAATATCGAATAAAAGAAAATATTAAATATATTTCTTCTATTGAATAGAAGAAAATCTTAAGTATGAGATGGAGGTCAGAAAGAATATAAATAAGTGGGGGAGAAGGCAGGAAAGAGGGCACACACATTTGGAAAAGATTAAAACTAATACTGCACTCAGCAAACTTTTTTGAGTATAGACTATATTCAAAGCTTTGCGCAAAAATTATTTTAAGAGCCATGANTTTTTTTTTTTTTTAATAAAGGCAGACTGCCACATGCAGCACCTCACCTGTATATGTCTGGAGTCTTGGAAGCTTCACTACCATATGTCCCCCTACAAATGGACTTTGAGAGCTTGCTGGGAGGTTCTAGCAGTCCTATACCCTCTACTGAAGGACAGTCTTCCTCTTTCAGGGAAGATCATCCTCTTCAACCAAGTGTGCAATTTCAAGAAGAACACTCACAAGAGAAGTGAGGGAGGAAAGGGATACCCACCTAGCAAGCCAGATTGGCCAACTCAACGCTGGTGATCAGCAGAGTGACAGACGGTGTAGCCAGATTGCCCTCACACCTGAAAGAGATTTTTAAACATAGAATCAATAGGAATTGGTGACTAAACATGAAGTGGATGGTATGGGAGAGACAGTAATCAGATATGATGACTCAGAAAGCAGGAGGACAATGGAGTCATTAACCAAGACAAAGGAACCTGGGGGAAAGAGAAAAATGTGGTATGGAGCATATAATGGAATGTGTTGACAAGAGAAGAGGACTTCCAGAGGCCACAGTGGACAGATGGACAATCAGTAAGACCCGAGCCAGATGGGGTGAGGTCAACATGGATAGGGATGAAATGGCAATAAGGGTTTGGGAAAGGACAGCAGGCCAGGTGTCCTTGGCTTCTGGGTGATAGTCATGAGTCACAAGGAGAAGAATCAGAAAATTACCAAATGGCCTGGAGGGACATGGTAATGATGGAACAAAAAAATGCAGTAAGACTCTGGTTCCAGTATTCCAAATGGTACTATGTTGTCACAGTTCAACAGGGTCATTATAAAAATACTCTCCTAGATGCCTTATCCTGAATGAACTCTCACTGTGGTGAAACTTCATGGAATCACTGCTTGTAGCTTACAATATAATTAAAGGCATTGGTTTTCACATTGTGCTCTGCAAAGCCCTAAGGACTTTACTGAGGGGCTGCAGGGTTTTCAAAGAACACCGAAGGGCTTGAGTTCTGAGTCCCAGCCCTAATCCAATCAGTGATTCCCTTTTAAATTGTTTTACATGTTGGGCTTCTCAGAAACACGTCCCTACTAAGAAGAATCCCACTGTTAAGAAAAAAAGAAAGATTTAAAATTCACCAACATGTCTCAATCAATAATGAAGGTAACGTAAGTAATTTGTTACCTATCATAAAGTAATGTGGCTTATACATTTCCATAAATTACAGTGGATTTAAAAGTATCCCATTAATAATGTCACTCTAACATTTCTAGACGCATTATTGAGTGATAGAAAAAAGAATAATGATATTACTAGTATAGCAGGAATTTCACATAATACAGCTCCACTCATGTGAATGTGTTACTTATGTGAAATTATCCTTCATAAATGTTGATGCAAATGAAGGTTGAGAATTGGTGATCTCCACAAAGTCCTTAATACTTGTAGAATGTCCAATTCATCCACTTCTAATCCAGAACCAGGGAAGAATGGATGGCTCACCAAAGGCTCTGAGAGGAGGGCCCTTTCTAAGGGCCACAAGTCAGACCTGTGGACACCTTTATACAAAAGAATTTCACCTAAAGTTTTCATAGAGATAAAGGGTCAAACGAGTCTAAAACCTATTGGGAAAAGCCAACCAGAGCAAGAACATCACATATAGAAAAAAAAAGTAAAAAGCGAATAAGTGGAAGTGAGGGTAATGGTGGTGAGGAAGGAGACTGACTCAAAGCAAACTCAAGTCCTGAGATGTGTGGAGCATGGGAATGTGGAGCTACTTTCAACAGCTAGGAACAGGCAAGTAGGTGCTCAAGTCTACTCAAAGAGCATTTACTTCTTTAAGCCTCACCAACAATAGCTTTTTAAAACTATGTATCAGCTTATGTAAGAATTCATGGAAAGCTTTGAATAAGCATGAATAAGAAAGAAGTACATTTTGTAAGATTTGATTAACAGTAGGATTTCACTGTTCCCTCAGCCCCAACCATCTGTGAAAATCACAAAATATTTACTGGTATAACTTATGTAGGGTTGTGTTTCCACATGTATTGTCTCAGACTATCATCAAGGCATGATGGGATTTGCAGAGTAAATAAAGACTTGATGCAAGGAACAGTCCAGGGGGAGAAAAAAAGGAGGCCTGGCCACTGGTAGTTGAAACTGAAGTTGGCTGACAAGACATAATTTTAAAAATCAGAAGCAGCATCTTTGGGGGACAAGTCACTGCATACAATATAAAGAGAGTTCCCTGGGAATGCAGTCATAAGAGGGCATGGTGCAGTGATAAAGCAAAGACAGTGAGCAGACAGCTTCAGCCGCAGGGAGTAACCACGGGAGAGGAGTTCTCTAGAGTGCGAAAGAAATAGAGTTGGATACAGCAGAGAGACCAATGCTCATTTAATTCCAGGTTTACAGTAGAGGTTTATTAAGCCTATTGATAAGATCCAATGTAGAGACACCATGACCTGCCTGTCACTTCAAGAAACCCTTGTTCCTCTCTGTCATATCTCCTTCATTCAAATACCTGCAAATAAAAATATTATAATAATTTAATACTATCATAGATAATGTATAGAATATGTAGGCCTTCTGTTAAATTCCTAAAATAAATAATTCCATCCTCATAATAAACCAACCAGTGTTATTAGGAATGAGGGTCCCAATGGGTATCTGTATTTTTTTAATGTTTTATTTATTTCTGAGAGAGAGAGAGAGCGAGCGAGCAGGGAAGGGTCAGAGAGAGAGGGAGATACAGAATCCGAAGCCGGCTCCAGGCTCTGAGCTAGCTGTCAGCACACAGCCCAATGTGGGGCTCGAACCCATGAACCGTGAGATCATGACCTGAGCCAAAGTCGGACGCTTAACCAACTGAGCCACCCAGGCGCCCCCAATGGGTATCTTAAACTCTAACTCTCTCTCTCTTTCTCAGCTACTCTCCATTGTTTGATATGGAAAGCTGACTTTTTTGGAATGTGCTACACAAACTCAGTGCAAGTTCTTTTTCCTGTCACATTGCCAGCACAAACCACTTCTAAATAGAAATTCTGAAACTACTTCTGATTATTATTCCCACCTATGATGAATTAAGGCTGAGAAGTTCAGGGATATGCCCAAGGTCACAGAGCCAGCATTCAAATCCAGGTGCTCTGACTACAGAGCACACATTCCTACTCTCTTATATGCCTTACTGGCCTATAGATTGGGGATTTGTAAAGCTTTTGGCCTAACATGTATAACCTGCAGATTTTACACTTAATATTAGTTGTTTCTGCTAATTACACCTTCTATTATGTGCATATGTGAAGGCCCTTTGGGCTACAAGATACCAGTGCTCTCAGTTTAATGTGGGAGTGGGAGTTGAGTTGGTTGTAAAGATGTACAAGGAGCTGGTGAACCCAGAAAACTATTTCAGTAGCCATTTGGTTTGCCCTCATGAACCTGGTAAGTCATTCTTCCCTACTGAGACAACAAGCATCTCCTGAAATGCAGTCATCAGTTGTTCCTCATTCTTATGGCTCAGCTTCCCTTTTTCTCAGCACCTGTTCGATTTTGTTCTCCCTCTACCACTGCTACTACTCTTGCTGTGTCTCACCTTTGAAACTTCCAAAAAGCAAGGATCCAATCTGGTTTGTGGATTAGTATACAAAGTGGAATCCCCCTATGGTATGTAATAAAACATTAGAGGAAAATCCTCTGACGTGAAAGAAACAAAACAAACTGATGGAGGAAAGCAAACTGGAGCGACTACGCAGGGAGAAGAAAACCTCAAATATAGTAATATATTCACCGAGATAAGGAGAAAAAATATCCATGAAACAATAGGATGAATTTTTAAAAAGGAGATATTTGGAAATAAAAAAAGAGTTCTTGAAAAAACAATTTAAAGATGTGGTAGAATTATAATAAGCCAACAGTGGAAATAAAAAGAAATACTAAAAAACATTCAATTAGTCCAAAAGAAGGCAGAAAAATAACCAATGATTAAATGAGACAAATAGAAAACCAACAGTATAATATTAATTAAACTTAACCAGATAGATAGTATATTAAATGAATATGGTCTAAACACTCCAATTAAAAGGCAAAGATTATCAATCTGTATTGGGGGGAAAAATGCAGCTATGTGCTATATACAAGAAGCCACTTTAAATGTAAAATTAGGTTAAAGGTAAAAGAATGAAAAAGATACATAATGAAATCCTACCAAAGTGCACAAAAAACATTTTGGTATAGTTGAAATGGTTCATATATTGATTAAATATACATTGTCAAAATAGACTCTACCCTTAAATGGGTGTGTTTTGTTGTCCATAAGTTACATCACCAGAAAGTTGATGTTTTACAATTAAAACTATGATTGTAGAATTAAACACACAACAGAAATCCTGAAACAAATATTAAGGAAATCCTTCAGAAAGTAGAAAAATAACAGAAGTGGTCTATAGTTGAGAAATAATAGGAAAATCAGAGGATTAATTCAGGAGGTCCAACTTCATTATAATAGGTGTGTTCCAGAAGAAAATGCAGAGAGAAGAAATAAAAATCAACTTCAAAAAATGTTAACAAACTAAAGGACTTGAGTTTCTGGACTGAACACCAACACAATGCATGAAAATAGACTCACATAAAAATTTCAGGCAACTAGAAGAATAGCAATTATAAAAAATCTTCCAGAAACAACAGGTTTTACAGACCATCAAAAATAATGTTGGTATTTCGGCTTCCCATTAAGAACAACAGAAGCTATGAAACAACAGAGCTATGAAACAACAGAGCAATGTCTTTAAAATTGCACAGGAAAATGATTCAGCTCCTAGAATTTTGTATCCAACAAACTATCCATCCAAACTATAATTAAGCCTGAAGGTGGAATAAATACATTTTTGAATATGCAAGTCTAGAAAACTTTGCTGCCCCTCCTTTCTTTCTCAAGAAACTACTGAAGGATGTTATCCAACAAAATGGGGGAGCAGATGAAGAAAAACACTGAGAACTGAAGAAAACAGAGGCTTCCACAGGAGAAAGAGAGAGATGGATAAAGTCCCAAGGTAAGATCCTAGGACAGATGGGCAGCAGGTCTTGAAAGCCACTGCCTACATTTAAATGGATTAGAAGTTCCTGGGAAAGTTATTTCTAAAAGATGAAGCTGATAGAATATCTGATGTGTTAATAAGAGACTTACACAATTGGGCTTAAATTTGTGATAAACACATTAAAAGAATAATCATCAACAAAGAAGATAATTTGGAAAAACCAAATATTATGCAGGAAAAATAGTTATAGTATATTACATTACTCAAGTATAGCCAGCATTTGAATAGTTTTAATTATTTACATGCAGACTATAGACACAGTGGAATTTTTCAATAGAATAAAACTGTACTGAGGCGATGGGAGAATGGATGGATGGGAAATGTGTGGGTGATTGGGGTGAGCAAGGAAGGGAGGGAAAGAGAGCTAAATCTTCACCTTTCATAGTGGAAAAGTGGTAGATAATGTCTAAAAGTGAAAAATTAAGAAGTAGTAATCTATTAAAGTTATTGGTGCTTTTCATAACAAGCCTTATAGAACTATTTGACTCTCTATACAATCTGAATGTAGTACTTCAATATAAGGGAAATTTTATTTTTAAAAATATGGAAAAGCCTAAGAGATATTTTCTAACAAAGCTAAAGCAAACTGGGAGAGCAGTAGTTGAGAAGATTTACAGGAGGGGCTATCACATTTCTTCTCCCTGAATCCTTCCTCATTCCTCTTACTGAGTAGATGCATCACATAAAAATATGACCAGCAGTAGTAAAGCACGGCCCTTGCATAACTCATTATATTATTTGTGAGATTGACATAGTATTTCCTCTATGGAGCTCAGCTGCTGTACTGAGAATATTAAGCATGGAACATTTTAACACTAGGAAATTAAAAACAAGGGAAGTGTATGGAAAGAGAAATAAGAACGAGAGATTACAAAGAGCAAATGAAATCAAATCTTCATTAGGTGATAATTAAGACCAAGACCCTGAATAATTCTGTAGCTTCCCCTGGATGTAATGATGGAAATTGGTAGCATTATTAGTTTTTCTCATGAACCATTCCCACAGTATGTCACTATTCCCACTATTTATCACTTCTATCTTTTGTTTTACTGAAAACACTCAAACGTGCTTTGCCCATCTGAAGTTATCAAAAACCAATCTATACCACTTCATTTTACTAAGGCTGACTGAGTCTACTTAGAGTAAATAAATTATCAGAACTGCCTGTGGCTTGATCTCACTGTTCCTGGTGCTTTGCCTTGCCCCTTGGAGGGCCAAATAATAAATTAAAATAATCTGGCCTGGCTCAGTCCTGCATTCCTGGAACTTTGCTTTCTGATTTGGCCTCTGCTAGATATTCAGTCATGGAACTTGGGAAAAATGGGGAATACCTGGTTATAACATTAACTCTTTGTTTGGGTTCTAAGTTTATGTACTATTGAATGGAACTGGCTGAAATTCATTAGCTAGAGTCAAGAACATCTCTTCATTCTCATTATGAACTGGTCTGTTGATCTCCTGCTTTAGGACTCCCTTTGAGAATTTTAAAAATAAAAAAAAATAAAAAGTAGGGCTTGGAAGAGAAAATAGTGACAACTAGTTTTATCCTAACTTTGTAAAATAGAACAAAACGTTTAATCAAAGAGGATCTGACATTAATTCCCTTTTACTATCCACTTTCTCCATGCTAATGAACATGTTATACCCTTTATATAATATTATCTCTAGTCATCAATATAATCATCATCAATTATGATAGCTATTATATCTGCAAATTACGGGTTGTGCACACAGAGCCTCTAAGCAACAAAGTCTTCCCTAGAGCACCTGACATGCCACAGAATCACCTTCCAGGGTAATCACCTGGAAACCCATCCCCCCCACAGCTATGGTCTTCCACTACAAAAAGGTGTGTCCTGTTAACAAAATTAAACCTATTCCAAAGTTGTTGCAATAATTAAATAAATTAAAAAATAGCAATACAACTAGAGCTCCAAGACCAGTGCCCTAAACACAGTGAACGTTGAATATGTTAGCTCTTAACGCAATCATTACTGTCATTAGAGATTTAATAAGCCAGTAACCTTACCTTCTTTTTCTTTTTATTTCCTCTTCTCCCTTGGCCAAAGGGAAGTAGGAGATGTGCCTTTAAGTAGAAAGGGGTGGGTGGCTCCATGACTTAAAAGACTTGAGTAAATGATCTTCCTCCAGGAGATCTTCTCTATTGATTAGTACACAGTTCCTGTAGGACAGACCCTGTTCTGAATGTCATAATCTGGCTATTTAACAAGAGTTAGTACCCAGTATGAAACCTATTGTCCTGTCTGGTTTAGTCCTTCGGCAGGACTGCTCCTGAAGGATTCATACTACTCCTTGGGAGTTCCAGGGCCAGCGTCATATAGCAATGTGTATTTCTCATTCCATTCTCACCTTCATAGGGTAAGAGGTGAGCCCAAGATGCAGTCTGCATGGGTTTTTAATGCTCTTTGATTAGCTAATAATAGCACTGTTCTACCTAGCTACAATAGCCACCCTACTTCTAGGAGACGAGGGGCTGTAGCTATCAGCTGCTTTAGTGCAATTATTCCTATCAAGAACCTCTCCCAATGTTGCTTTATACTCTCAACCAAACACATTTCATGTACTTATCTTACAATTTCCTCTATGGGCTCCCTCCCACATTGCTACATATTCTTAACATTCATATAAATCCCTTCCCTTCATCCTCTCCCAGCAAATACCAGGCAGTTACAGGTGAGTTTTCCTTGTTCTCCTCACATGAGCGTCTGCACGCCTGGGTCTTTAATTAAATCTTGACCGCTTTTCTGAGTCAATCCTTTACCTCCCACCTCCAGGCTGTTGGTGGATACACAGCTGCTCTTCTCCACCTCCTTCTCCTCCTCTCCTCTTTAGGCTTCTCTTGGAGTTTCTTCTAACAATAATGTGAGAATGAGTTCTTCGGTCTCCTCCTCAAGTGTTTGCCCATAGGAAAGATTTAAAAAAAAAAAAGCTCAGAATCTGGGAAACAACATCTTCCCACTCTAGGCAAATACTTGCCTTAATCCTGATAGTACACGAATGAGTAGATATAATTCTCCTATTATTAGAAAGGAGAATTATTCTTTTTGAGAGAGAGACAAGGAGGAGGAGGTATAGAGAGAGAGGGAGAGAGAGAAAATCCAAGCAGGCTCCATGCCTAGTGCAAAGCCCGACATGAGCCTTGATCCCATGACTGTGAGATCATGACCCAAGCTGAAATCAGGAGTCCAATGCTTAACCAACTGAGCCACCCAGGCGCCCCAGAAAGGACCATTATAATAGTCCCTCTCATAAGACCCACATGTGTGTACACTCATTCATCCATATATGAATCCATCCAATAAAAATACGTTACTTGCCTGCCATGTGCTAATCGCTGTGGTAATGCCAGAGACAAAAAGGTGAATCAGATGGAAACCGGATAAGGGGATGAAGGGCCAGACTAGGTAGGACCGAGGAAGCCAGTTAAGGCAATAAATACAATAGTGTAGTAGTTCAGACAAGTAATGATAAGGTCCCGAAGGAACCCAAACAGTGGCAGTGAAGCTAGGAAACAGGACAGAGACATGAGATATAAGGAGGGTATATCAGAAGGATGTGGGTATTTTGTAAGTGTGAGGAACAAGGAGGAAAAGAAACAAAAGTCTAGGATGTCTTCAAGATTTCTTGATGAGACTGGGTGCAGAATGTTATCATTCCCAGTCAGAGGGCTAGGAAAAATCAGTTTGGAGAGAAATAATGGGTGCAGTTATGGAAACCAAGATACCTGTGGGTTATCAAGGGGCAGATAACTGCTAAGAATTTAGATTAGAGCTAGAAATATTAGTTTGCTAGGTTAAATACATGCCACAGAGTAGAATCTCAAGTTCAATGTCCTCAATAGGTATCAAAAGCTGTTTTATGAGAGAATTGCTTGCAAGACAAAATTATCTTCACTTCAAGATACTCTAAAACATTTCCTTAGGAACATAAACCATATTTATTGGTCTGTCACAGAACTGCTTTAACTAAATTGAATCTTATTCTGATGCCACTGTCTAAATGGAAGGTGTTTATAAGATATAGTCTCAGGGAACTTATGAGTTTATCTTCTGAAATGATGATGTTGAAGATTTGATTCATGTCTTTTGGAGGCCTCCTCACCCACCCCTGAGAGCTTTCCACCCAGTGGCAGAAATGGCTGGATTTCTTTCTTTTTTTTTTTTTTTTACATTTCTTTATTTTTGAGGGGGTAGAAAGGCAGAGAGAGAGAGAGAAAGAGAGAGAGAGAGAGAGAGAGGGAGCCAGACAGACAGAATCTGAAGCAGATTCCAGGCTCTGAGCTATCAGCAGGGCTTGAACCCATGGACCACAAGATCATGACCTGAGCCAAAGTCAGACACTCAACCGACTGAGCCACCCAGGTACCCCTAAACAATTGATATCTTATAGGCATTTTGGATTGCATAACCATAATGAGATTTCACCCTCTTCTCATTGGTTTCTGAAAAGCTTAAGACTAAATTTGGGACTTAGAGCATATTTAGCCTCACTCCTCCAGGGTGATATTTTGCTTTCTCCCTTATTTCAGTTTGTTCCTTTTGTCTCCTACTTATTTTGTGCTACTCAGATTTTCCTGCATCCTTATTAGCAGTTTTAAATCATTCCTGAAACAATATGTATTGTTTAGAAAGTAATTATTTATTCAGTCACTTCCCTTTAGAGTTCATGATTCCACAGCTTATAGATGGGAATCACAGAAGACAATGAGACACCCAGAGAGGACACAAAAAGAAGAGGGAAATGAATCATTCACATTTTAGGGTGGAAACAAGAGGAGGAATTGGCAAAGGAGACTGGAAAGAAATCATGAAATGACCCTAAAAGAACTGTGCCAGAAAATCCAAGGAAGTAAAACTGACCGCAGAGAGTCAAATGCTGCAGAGAGATTAACTATAATGAAGTCTGAAAACAGTCCATTGGATTGGAAAATTAGATGATGGTCAGAAATGGCAATTTCACTGACTTGGTAGAATCAGTTGCCTGACTCCTAAAGAATGAGTCAAAGCAGAAAATAAGGATAATCCTCCAGTTATAGAATGAATAAGTCACAGAAATAAAAGGCACAGCTACAGGGAATATAGTTGATGACATTGTAATCACATTATATAGTAACAGATGGTAGCTACGTTTGTGGCGAACATAGCATAACCTGTAGAGATGTTAAATCACTATGTTGTACACCTGAAACTGATGTAACATGCATGTCAACTATACTCAAATTAGCAAAAAAATCTTTAAGATAATTCGTATGAGGCATTTGATTCAGAAGGGAATAAGAGATATTAAAAGACAGCTAGAGGTTGATTTGTGATCAGGGAAGAAGCTGTTTTTTAGATAGAAAAGATTTCAGCATGTTTAGATTGCAGGGAAGAACTGAATTAAGAGAATAGGAAAGTACAAGAAAGAGAAATATGAAGCAGTGTGTCAGGTATGGGTGACTGAAGGTTAGGGGTAAAGACAATGTTAAGGATTTCAGAGCCCAGCAGGTAGCTATTCAGGTAGTTGAAATATGGGAAGCTCAAGAAGATTTAAGACTAAGGTGTTGAATTTATCATCCATGTAGATACTATAGTCACCCAGGATCATGGCATGACTTGGAAGACTGTGTTTCAGATGCCAAACCCTCAACAAATACAGAGTGATCTCAGTTGGATGACAGCCAGAATAAGGTTAGATGGTAGTATGGGCAGAAGGCAGTGTCCAAAATGGAAGGGGGCTTTGCTTGAAGCTAAAAGAGAGGTAGTTTGTCAGGGGTAAAGGCAATACTGGGAACAGTCTGGTGCCGCCTTGGAGCCCATGGACTTAGGACAATGCAAGGAAGTTTTAAGCAGTCTCCTGAGACACTCTGTAGGAGAAGCATTGGAAGAGATCCAGCAAAAGAAAGATGAACTTCAGTCAGGGCAAGAAGGTAGGAGATTAACTGCCACTCTGTTTATTGTTTGGAGAAAGATTAAAGATGGGGGTTAAAAGAAAACCACATCCATCCATTCCCCATTTCTTTGAAAGGGTGGAGATGACCACAACACACACCATCCTCCAAATAAATACCTACATGCCAATTCAAAGATTTGAGTATGGAAAGCAGATCTGAAATGTTGAAAATATCGAAACTTCTCCCAACATAAAACAGTAGGTAGCAGCTGCCACAGTGTTTACCATGATGTGATCCTTTCTATGAAACTTCTATTTATGTGGAAGAGGAAGAAGGAGAGAGAAGGGTAAATAAGATACCAAATTGTCAGTGAGTGTCTAATTTGTTAGGGGCTGGGGGGTGGGTAGGAAAAACAATGCTTTTAAGGCATTAGTAAATTAACAGTTCCAATTAGAGACTCAGGTCACCCAACCCTTTTCCTTTTAGAACTCACGGAAAAGGAATTGTTCGAAGAGCTCTACTGTCATCCTGGGGAAGAAACCCTGAATTTGTTTGTATCCTTTCATAAATCAAAGGATATCAAATATACTTGACTTTCTTGCTTATAACTTTTATTTTAAAAAAATTAGTTTCTTTCATGTGTACAGCTAAAGAAAATATCTATTAGTAGCTACAGTCACTTTAATGTTCTAATAATTCTCAGAATTTTTAAGTGAAATATAGAAGTCCATTAATGGATTTCACATAGGATTCAAATGCTTGGCCATGGGGTCAGAGGGAGTTCCAAGTAATCAAATTTTTCTGTAAAGATCATTTTGTATAGCATGTTATCACACTTAAATCTTAGTTTTAACTTAGAGCTTTGACTACAGCACAATCCGGGTAGCAGCGAGATTGACACACTAAATCTTAATGTTTCTAAATTAAAAAGTCAGTAGCTATTTGCCAACTAAATTTTCAATCTGCTACATCAATTCTTGCATAAAAACTACACCCTCTGGAATTCTACATTTTTATAGCTCTCTTCCTCATAATGAATAATGTATATTCAATGCAATATCAAGCTCTGCCCTTTTTGCTTTAATTTTTTATATTTATGTAATTTTCTAAGTATATAATTTTCTATAAAAGTAAAAAAGGACTGTTGCAATGGTTATTTCCATCATATCCCATCAGTGCATCAAATGTACACTATGAAAACAATGATAATATTAAAAAAATATTGCTGTCTTCCTTTTGCCAAAACAACCCAATTCCAGTTTAGAATCTGGACCAGCCCAAATGCTCTAATATTGCTATCTTACACATTTGATTTACATTAGTTATGTTTTACCCAGCATTATCATCTAATTTTTAAAAGTATAAGCATCTACTGAATATCCAGTTCAAAGTAGAAGCAGTCATTTAAAATGAGCTTGCTGTAAGTGAATATTCCTGGAAGTTAAAAAGTGAAAGCTATTATGTTCACTGACATTTTCTGCTATCAAAGTACAGCACTTCAAAACAGAAAACTGAACCATATAAGTAGCACAGTTTACAAAAGAAATAGGACATAAAAGTTTTTATTGTATTTAAATAAGCTTTTTCAGATCCACTATCTCTTACCTGACCAACTACTGTCTCATCATACCACCATCACCCCATCCATCACCTTATCTCAACTTCCTTTTAGACTGGCACTAAAATCTGACAGTGTTTTTTCTTTTCTGGCTTATTGCATAGCTATCATGCTAAAAATAAGAATGCTAAAAATAAGAATCCATACTCTAAGAATACTTTTACAATTCTTGCTCATTTTTCTTATACTTTTATAGGAATTTTTGTAATTAAATATTTAATCCATAACATTTAATTTATAATGAATGTGAAATAGAGTTCTAATTTCCTTTCTTCCTTCCTTCCACCCTTCCTGACTTCCTTCTTTGTTCCTTCTCTCCTTTTTGTTTTCTTCCTTCTTTTTCTTCTTTCCTTTCTTCTTTCTTTACAGATAGAAGCCAATTACTCTAACACCATATATTAAATAATACATTCTTCCCCCATTGATTTTAATGGCAAGTTTACCCTATATTAGATTCTGGCATTAATAATAGTTTACACTTTACAGGTCAGGTATTATTATATATTCTTTACACATACTGTCTTACAGCAACTCTATGCAGTTTGGACTAGTTTATCCCCATTTGAAAAGATAGGATATTTGAAAACCATAAGGTTTAAGACTTTGCCCAATGTCACATACTATGGTGCTCTCTTATGCTGCATATGCCTTGCCCTGAGCCCTGTTCTGACCCATTATCAGTAGCTCAGTTGGTATGACACTTTTAATTACAGTACCTTTGCAGTATATTTTGACACCTACCTGGGAATATGCCCCTCGTTGTTTATCTGTTTTCTTCGTGTTCTCAATCTTTCACTAACATAAATTTCATCATTAGCATGAGAAATTAAAAAATGAATTTTGAACGGAACTGTATGAAATTTACAAATTTGAGGGAGAACTGGTATCTTTAGAACAATGAATCATTCTATCCAAGAACATGTGAAGACTCTTCACTTACCCAGATCTTCTTTTTATGCCCTGCAATAAAATGTTATGGCTTTCTTCATATAAGTTTCATATATTTCTTGCTAAATTTATCCATTGGCATTATATTTTTCCACATTTTTTCATTATGTTTCCCACCTCTTACAAGTTAAAACATCAACTGTAAATTCTTGATTCTTGCATATTTCTCACAACTTACTGAATCCTCTTATTCGTTTTTAATAGATTTTCAGTTAATCCAATTGGATTTGAAGCATTTAATTATCTTCTGAAGAGAAAAATAATTGTGTCCATTTCCTTTCTACATTTATACTTCTTTTGTTATCCTGTTTCACTGCTTTGATTAAAACCTTGAGAACAATATTAAATAAGGCAGAAAGTATTAGTTGTGCACCAGTACCCCATTCTCTTCTTCATCCATAGGAAACCCTAACTTTTACATGAACACATTACTACTCAGAATGAAGGCTACAGTTTCCATCATTCTTTGCATCAATGTGTGGCCATGTAACAAATTATTAGTCAATGTCAGCAGCATTATCATGTGGTAACATCTATGAGCATTCTTTAAAATCAGCAAATACCACATTGGTCCCCTTAATTCTTTACTCATTGTCATTTACTCCATCCTCTGCCTTAAATACAGACATGATATCTAGAACTTGAGTTATCATCTTAAAATATAAGAATGAAGACCATACATACCCTAGGGGTAATAGAATGAATATGGATACCTGAGGAGGCCATGGAGTAGACCCACTTTACCACTCTTAACTGCCTTTCTCCAGTTTTCCTGAACAAGAGAAATAAAACCAAACCTAATCTTAACAGATACAATTGTGATAGTGATGATCACCCTTTTCCTGAAAATAATGGAAATACTACTTATGTTTTACTACTTAGTATGGTATTTACCATTGGCTTCTTATGTATAGCATTTCTCAACAAAGTTTCCTTGTAACTCTAATTTATGGAAAATTTAAAATTAGAAATGAGTATTACTTTTATTCAATGATTCCAGCATTTATTTAGATCAGCACGTTCAATAGAACTTCCCACAATGATGGAAATGCTCCTTTCTGTGCTAATTCCACAGCCATTAGCCATATGTGGCTACTGAATACCTAAAATGTGGCTAGTGGGAATGAGGAACCAAATTTTTTAAATAACATAATTTTAGTTATTCAAATTTCAATTAAAATATTTATATGTGGTTAATGCCTACCCTGTTGGACAGAGCAAGTCCAGATGATCATATAGATTTTTCTATTTTAATTAACATAAGATATTGAAATAAGATGTATAGTAATATGAAACCATCTTTTATTTCTGGAACAAACTACTTGGGAATGCTAGATTTGACTTGCTAATACATTATTAATGTAATAAGATGGAGAAAATTGCATTCACCAGGATTCCTAGGGAAAGCACTATATTTGTTCAGGAGAAATGCTTCATAAGTCTCTTGGGGTGGTATATAAGATCTTTGCTCTCTATAATGAGAAAGGATATAATTTTAAGTCCCAAACAGAAAAACTGAGAGGGACAGAGTAGAGCCTGAAAGGCTGAATACTGCATGATGGAAGAAGAGGAGAAAAATAAAACATTAATGACACCATAGAAAAGGAACTGGGAAGAAGAGAAATTTCAGGTGGAGATTTTTCTGCAAGATTCTATATATTATGTGATAATTCCTGGTTTGGTCTCCACAACTTTTCGGTAAAGTCCATAAAGATCATTAATGTTGTGAGGTATGTATGTATGTGTGTGTGTGTGTGTGTGTGTGTGTTATTTATTAAATGTCTTCACAGATATTCTATTTCTCTGTCCTTCCAGACATGTGATAGGATTTAATTTCCTCAACCTCTTAAAATTACTTGTGGCTTGCACTGACCAATAAATGTGAGTAGAAGTAACATGAGCCATTTCTAGACAGTAGCTTTTAGTGCCTATACACGGTTTTCCACATTCCCTTTTCCCTGTCATGGCTATTGGTCATGTTCCCGATAATGGAATATCTGACACAAATGACCTTGAATGAGGACTATATACAGCATGGTCCACAGTCAACCTGTGGTAGACATGGAGTGAATGGGAAATAAGTCTCTATTCTCTTAGACAACTAAAATTTTTAGATTGTTACTGCAACATAACCCAGTGTATCCTAACCAATATGGAAATTGATAGTATGGAGTAGAGTGTGGCTGTATTAAACAAACAAACACACAACACTAAAATATTTGGCCCTGGATTAAGGAATGGGAGATAGGTTTTGAAGAAAACATTGTTGGAGCATGAAAAGATGAAAGTCTATTTCATACAGTGAGAAATTATTTGGCAAAAGGTAAAGAAAACAAAGGCATACAGCAAATATGAGATTTATGTCCAGAGAAGAATTCTGGTTATACTGGTACATACTGGCTATGACTCTTCTAGACTTAAGACAACCCCACAGGTCCCAATCTTCTATGGAATGAAAAGTGGGCCAGTAAACCTTCTTGCTCCAATCAAGGACATAGTCCTTGATGTCCACTTACGATATAACCAAAGGAGCTAAGAGAAAAGAAAGAATCTCTTAGAGGCAGAAGTTAGGAACAATGAAGAATAATGGATGGTCAAGGGAGCCAACTCAGGGCTAGCTCAAAAAAAATCCCCACATCCACAAAGGGGCAAATTTCCTGTTACCCAATCCCTGCATATATTGAGTGTGTGAGGGGCAAGTAACATATTAGTTTAGAAGTCTCCAGAAGTTATATCCAGGCTAGACAGAGACTATTATGCATTACCTCCTTCTTGGTGAAGAGACTCTCACACATTACCCAGAGATCCTAGTCATTAGCAATGGTTTTGTTAGACTATTGAAATTTTGAGTAGTTGTCTGTGGATAGGGAAAATTTGTGTTTTGAATGTAGAAAGGAGAGTAAACCAAATAACTGGTGGCCAGAAAGGACTTCTCTAGAGCCAGAATATGATTTCTCACATTTTTTCCTTCTGCTAGCAGTCACTAAATAATTTTCCAAATGGCTGACACTCTGAAAGCCTGTATCCCTATGTAAGGAAGTCCCCAGCTGACCCTTGGTAGAGTAAGCAAGAAATAAACTTTCAGTGTTTTAAACCAGCATGAATTTGGCATTATTCGTTGTCACAGAAAAACTTGTGTATCCTGACAGATATAATATGATTGAGTTTTCTGAGTAAACCAGGGAAGGAAGTGAGTTCTGAACTCAATGGTGCAGAACCAAATGGAGTTATCCTATAGGGACAAGGAGACAAATGTCTTCTGGGTGACATTCAGGATGTATGCATCTATATTCATGTACAACCATTGTTTTCTTTTTGTGCTAAAATTTTTCAGTTTTTATATTACAGTTATGCTAGCCTTAAAAAATGGGTAGACACAGGTACCTGGGAGGCTCAGCCAGTTAAGTGTCTAACTTCAGCTCAGGTCATGATCTTAGGCTCATAAGTTCAAGCCCCGCCTTGGGCTCTGTGCTGACAGCTCAGAGCCTGGAGCCTGCATCTGACTCTCTCTCTCTCTCTCTCTCTCTGTGTGTGTCTCGCTATCTCTGCCCCTCCCCTGCTCATGCTCTGTCTCTCAAAAATAAATAAAAACATTTTTTAAAATGGGTAGATAAATTTTATGGGTTCCCCCCCATGATTTAGAATAGTAAAAGGAACAAAGGAATTACCTGTCCCTTAATTACTCTTTTAAGTTCACCTATAAAACCCTTTTGATCAGAAGTATTTCACTTGCAGGTAAAAGATACCTAAATTAAACTAGCTTTAGTAAAAAGAAAAAAGAGAAAAGAAGAAAGGGATGAAGGAAAGAAACTTATTGCTTTACATGTAGGAAGGGCAGCAGTAGCACCAGGGACTCAAACGATGTTGGGATCTTTCTCTTTTCTTTTTCTTTTCCTTGATTTCCATATCTGTGTCTGAAGTCTGTATGTGTGTGCCTGCCTCTCTCAGTCTCCATCTCTCAGTCAGGGAGTTTCTGACCATGTGCCTGTCTGTCCTTAATCACCAAGTCCCTTCCCACATCCGTTTCTCTTCCTCTCTCTCATCTCTCATTGCAGATAGGTTTAATTTCTGTGGGAAGAGGTAGCTGTGACCATTCTCAGTTATAGGTTCACATGATCCCCGTTAACAACCCAGAAGAAGAGAACATTTCCCATAGTTACAAATACAAAATTATAGGAAAGAACTTCAATTAACTCTATTTGGACTACATGCCCTACTTTGAATCAATATATACAAAGATACTTGCAAATATGGCTCAACACGATGGATTAATTTGTGGCCAGCAATCAGTGTACTGTGATTTCCCTCTATCATAGTATCACATAATTGAGGTAGAGGATCTATTCCCAAAAGAAGGAGCGGTAAAAGAGAGAGAAATATACAGGCAGAGACATAAATGTTAGGCAAGTAAACACCATAGATATCTGCTCCCAAAAATATGGGCTTAGCTCTGGAGGGGGAATAAAATCTTTGGCAACCTTTTCAGTTCCCTCCACCATGATTGGTCTACTTAGGTTTTCCTAACTGCACTTGAGTCAGCTTTGATAATTTGTATATTTTTTAGAAAATGTAGGTTTTCTAATTTATTGGCAAAAAGTTGAATAGGCTTTTCCTTATAACGTCCATCAAAATGAAAACCAATGGCATAATGCCAAGGGCAATTCTATAAACGCAACTCTGGGGGACAAAAACAAAAGTACTACAGGCTGCAGCTCTCTCTTGGTTTGGCTTAATCCAGAAATAAAATTGAGTGTCTAGAGAATGGATGGACTGCATATCCTTCAGGCAATTCTCCATATATATTACTTTTCACAATTGAGCTTTTGATAGGTACTGGGCAGCAGAGATTTCTAGGTTATAGCCTCTGACAAGAACTTGGAGCACAAATTATTTCACAATGTTCAATTTAATATGTTTCATTGGTCAGTCAAACTGGAGAGAGTTGACAGTCTCATATGAAAACTGAGACATCTAAATAGGATATATTTCTGAAGAGAAAACACAATACAGGTCCATGGAATAAGAATTCACAGGTAGGGCCAAGCTTTTCTGAGAACAAAACAGCTCAACAAAACACAAGACAGAATGACAAAATTCTGTAAGAGCTTAGAGGAGCTACTGTGATGCTGTCAGAGGGTATGGATGAATCAGGTGGGAAAGAAAAGTGTCATTATGGTTTCATCAAGAAAGTGGTAGTGGAGGGGCACCTGGGTGGTCCAGCTGGTTAAGCGTCCAACTCTTGATAGTGGCTCAGGTCATATTGGCACAGGCTCATGGTTCTTAGATTCAAGACCTGCGTTGGGCTCTGTGCTGTCAGCACAGATTCCTGGTAGGAATCCTCTCTCTGTCCTTCCCCCACTTTCTCTCTCTCTCTCAAAATAAATAAACTTAAAAAAAAAAAAAAAGAAAGAAAGTGGTGGTGGAGCTGGGCATCGTGAGATGAAAGGGATTTTAATGGGCAGATGGAAAGCAGAGGAGCAAGAGAGAACTTCATGAGCATGTCTGTGAAATATATTTCCCTAGAGTTTAGGGAGCAGATGAAGGGATAAAACAAAGGTTGGATGAAAAGAGAAACCAAACTATTGTCCAGCCACTGTAGTGTAAGGAAATCCAAGCTAAACACTGAATGATGTGGAAAGTGGCCCTAGATACAACCACATAACAGAGGAAAAGTACAGTTGAGCTTTGACTCAATTGAAACCAACACTGAGAAACATTATAATGTTGTTATTAGCCACTACTTCTGGGCGTGGCCTATCCCAGTACGTATGTAGTCTGGTCTGGAACTGCTTGCCCAGCCTTGGGCTGTCCTCATACTAATGTGAATGAAGTAATGGGCAGCATCCTGACAAAACTATGCTTCACAAAGGACATATGTATTTTGTTTTCTTCTTTCAGAAGGAGGAGCACAGGGGTGTGGGTATTGAAGAAAAAAGTTAACTCAGTGCCAATGTTGTTAACCATACTGTGCCTATTAACATTTACCTTGCATGTACTTTCTTCCGTTTCCCCCACATCATAAAATGCTTCCCTTAATTAGGATTTCAACCATACTTTGAATTAACAGATGTTCTAAATCCAAGATTCTACATTTTTCCCACTAAGGTGTACATGATGGCTGGCATTTACATGAGTGAATCCTCACATGAGCTTATCTTCTGGGCTCTGGAAGTCCACTCCACTAGCTATACAATATTGTGGCCTTCTTTATGCAGTGTTTTTTTTAGTGCAGCCCAGTTAGGAGGTGTTGACTCTGTGGTTATTTGTGAAAATCTGGAATGCAATTTGAAAATGTCATGGAAAGTTTGTTGCAATAATTTGTTCCTTGACTCAACTTTCCCAGACAAAGGGAGAAAAAAAAAATGCCTGGATTCTTTGGTTACTCCATTCCCCTCTATGTAAACTGCCCTTCCTTTCTCTTTCACTTCTAGATAATTTAATCTTGATAGCCACTTGCTGTCTCTAATTCACTGTCAAAAGGAGCAACAATTGTTCTTTCAACTGATTTTGACAGCCTTTTAAAGGTCCTTCTATGATGAAGGACTGCATTTTATCAAATTACTTCTTTATATGTCTCTCTGACTGTGAGAACAGGTCCAGTTACCATATTTAGGCTTCCAGTTCCAGGATCAGTGCACAGCAAATAGCCAGACACTTGGTAATTCTTGGCAGAACCAAAATTAAATACGAAAATCAGAAATGTTACCTGTTTAAGAAAATGTAAGCAAACTCTTAGGTTTGCTTTGGAAGAAAATATTCTCAGAATTAATTTTCACAAGACCTTTTTAGAAAGAAATGAATTATGAATGTAATTAATTATAAATGAATTATAAGAGCAATGGTGGAGAATAATAGAAAAATGAGAACCAGAAACAGCTCAATAAAAAGGTAAAAAAATCATGATTAATTCTAAAACATAGGGGTGCCTGGGTGGCTTAGTCGGTTAAGCGTCCGACTTTCGCTTAGGTCATGATCTCGCGATTCGTGGGTTCGAGCCCCGCATCGGCCTCTGTGCTGACTGCCAGCTCAGAGCCTGGAGCCTGTTTCAGTCTGTGACTCCCTCTCTCTCTGACCCTCCCCTGCTCACGCTGTCTCTCTCTCTCTCTCTCTCCTAGAAATAAATAAAAAATATTTTTAAAAAAATTCTAAAACATAATTAATAATGGAGTGACAAATCAATTGCTTTTTTGGCTTTCTAATCTCCTTTGCTCCTTCTAGAACTTGAAGTCTGGTTTATAATTTGACCCTAGAAACAATTACTATATTCCAGGTCAGTATATTATTTATTAGGGGATCCTTCCTCATTAATTTCAAGGCAACGTCTTACATTGCAAGAGAATGGAGAAAGGGAAAAACAAAATAACTGAGCAGTTAGGCCTTTCCTCCTTTTACCTATCGTTATGGCTACAGAGGAAGTAGAGATAAATCAGAGATTGGAGACAACTATTATAAAATTCCAGTTAGTATCTTCAGATAAATCGGGAGCTAAATCAAGTCACTGAAATGAAAACAGATGGTAATAAAAAGAACAATCAGTGAAATTTCTGAAAGGAAGTAGCTCTACCAGTAATTCCAAAGGCTGCCTGACTGTAGCACCCAAATTAGTAGCCATATTTCCAGGAAGACACCCCACTGGTTGTGCAGAACAGCAGTTTAGACTAAGCTGAGAGCTGACATTGATTTTGACATCCATCTTTTTAATAACCCTTATTAAAGTATAATTTATATATGACAAACTACACTTATTTTAAGTATACCATTAAAGGGCACCTGGGTGGCTCAGTCAGTTAAGCGTCTGATTTCTGCTCAGGTCATGATCTCATGGTTCGTGGGTTTGAGCCCCGCGTCGGGCTCTGTGCTGACAGCTAGCTCAGAGCCTGGAGCCTGCTTCAGATTCTGTCTCCCTCTCTCTCTGACCCTCCCCTGCACATTGTCTCTCTCTCTCTCTCTCAGAAAAATAAATAAATAAAAAGAAGAAATAGTAAAAAAAAAAAAAATAATAAGTATGCCATTAAAAGAGTTTTGACAATTTATAACTACCACAATTTGTAACCATCATCACTATCCAGATATAGAACATTTCCTGGGGCGCCTGGGTGGCTCAGTCAGTTAAGCACCTGGCTATTGATTTACCTCTGGTCATGAGCCACTTTGGGCTCTGTGCTGCTCTCCCATCCCTACTCTGTCTCTTCTCTCTCTCAAAATAAATAAGTAAAAACTTAAAAAAATATATTTCCTCACCAAAAAATGTTCAGTGGCTCTTTGTAGTCATTCCCACCTCAGTCTTGGACCTTGGAAACAACTTATCTTCTCTCTCTCCCCCAGTGGGTTAGTTTTGTATTTTCTAGAATGTTAAGTAAATAGAATCACACAGTATGTGCTCTTCTTCGGCTTCTATGCTTCATATATTTTTGAGATCCTTCCATGTTGTGTGTTCTTATCTCTTTATTACTGAGCAAAATTCCACTGTATGGCTATACCACAGTTTGTTTATTTACTCACTTGCTGATGGACCTTTGAGCTGTTTTCAGTTTAGAGCTATTATGAATAAATTTCCTATGAATTTCATGAGCAAGTCTTTGTGTGGACATGTATTTCAATTTATCTTAGATAAATATCTATGCATGGAATTATTAGATAATATGATAACAGTATGCTTAAACTGCAAAACTGTTTTCCAAAGTGTGTGTAGTATTTTACACTCCTTCCAACAATGTATGAGTCACGAATGCTCCATATCTTTGCCAACACTTGATATTGCTAATATTCTTCATTTTCTTTCTTCCTCTTTCTTCCTTTCTTTCTTTCTTTCTTTCTTTCTTTCTTTCTTTCTTTCTTTCTTTCTTTCTTTCTTTCCTTCTTTCTGGCATTCTAGAGGGTGAGTAGTCACATATCACTATAGTTTTTTTCATTTTACTGATGAGTAAGAATGCTGAGCATGTCTTTATGTGTTTTCCTGGCCATTGTGTTTCTTTGTCTGCCAATCATCTGTTCAAATCGTTTGCTCATTTTATTATTGGATTCGTTATCTTCCTTTTTTTGAGTTGTAGGAGGTTTTTATATATTCTGGATGCAAGTAACTTCTTCATAAATATCAAAAATAATCTCTCCCAGTCCGTGGTATGCCTTTCATTTCTTTACTGGTTTCTTTCAAATATTAAAAGGCTTTGATTTTGATGAAAGATGATTTATCCTTTTTAAAAAACGTATGGTTTTACTATCAAAGAAACTGTTGCCACTCCAAGGTCATATAGATTGTCTCCTATATTTTCTTCAGGAAGTTTAATAATTTTGACTCTTACATTTAGGACTGTGATCCTTTTCAAGCTAATCTTTGTATATAATGTGAAGCACATGATGTGATTTATTTTATTTTCTGTGAATTTCCAGTTATTTCAATACCACTCATTGAAAATATTACCACTTGACCCATTCAGTTACCTCAAAATCTTAATCAAAAGCCAATTCATATTCAATTTATGTGTATATCATAATTATAGCTATATAATTATATAATTATAATATAATTGATATTAATTATATTAATATTAATAAATATATTTATTAATGTTAATTATAATTATAAAAATATAAATATATAAATGAAATTATATAAATATAATTATAATTATATTAATTAATATAATTAATAAATATAGTATAGTTAATATAATATAATAAAAATACATACTACTATAATGTGTATAGAATTATCATCCATTTGTGTTCATATTTCTGGACCCTCTATTCTATTCCATGGACCTATGTACCTATTCTTATGCTAATATCCACTATCTTAAGTTCTGTAACTTTATGGGATCTTGAAATTAGATAGTGTAAATTTTTAACTTGATTCTTATCTTTCAAGACTGTATTCAAGATGCTAGATTTACTGCACTTCCCTAGAAATTTTATAATAAATTTGCCAATATCTACAACAGATAGACTACAGGAAATTTTATTAGGATTATGTTGAATCAACAGAACAATTTGGGGAATTTTGAAATTTTAACAGCACTGATTCCTCCAACCCATAAACTTGATGCACATCCATTTATTGAACTCTTCTTTAATTTTCTTAGCAATGTGTGGTTATGTTCTAGGTGCAAATATTAAATATATTCTGTTAAATTTATTTTAGGTACTTTATTTTTGTGCTATGTACAAAATATTTATTTCTTTTAACTTTCCAATTGCTCTTTGCTCATATAAAAAATCCAATAGAGTTTTGTATATTGAAGTTGTATTATGCCATCTGGATAAATTCACTTATTCTAGTAGCTTTTTTGTAGATTCATTAGGATTTTTTACATCTACTATCACATCTCCTGCAAATAGAAAGTTCTGCCTCTTTCTCTCCACTCTATATACTTGTTATTTGTTTTTCTTGCTTGTTGTAACAGCTGGGACCTCCAGAAAAATGGTGAATAGAGGAGGGAAAATCATATACCCTTGCTCACTCCAAAGGGAAGGCATCCAGTCTTTCACTAGGAAACATGATGTTAGTTCCAAGTTCTTCTGACACTATCAGGGTGAAGAAGTGTTCTTCTATTTTTAGGTTCCCCGAGATTTTTATTAATTGCTATTGTGTGTTAAATTTTCTAAGTACTTTTACTGTACCTGTGGTAATAATAATCTGATTTTCACCCCTTGTTACTCTATTAATGTGGTGAATTAACTTAATTGATTATTGAAGGCTAAGGTTAAGCCAATCTTGCATATCTGGGATAAATCTCCTGTGGTTATAAGGTGTTATCCAATTTATATATTGCTGGGTTTGATTCGCTAATATTTTTTAAAAATTTTTTTTTATTTTTGAGAAAGAGAGAGCACCAGGAAGAGAGGCAGAGAGAGAGGGAGCATAGAATCCAAAGCACGCTCCAGGCTCTGAACTGTCAGGACAGAGCCTGACGCAGGAGGCCTCACAAATGGTGAGATCATGTCCTGAGCCAAAGTTGGACACTTAACTGATTGAGCCACTCAGGCACCCCAATTTGCTAGTATTTTGTTAAGAATTATTCTGTGTTCCAGGGCGTGTGGGTGGCTCAGTGACTCTTGACTTCAGCTCAGGTCATGATTTCATGGTTCATGAGTTCAAGACCCACATTAGGCTCTGTGCTGGCAATGTAGAGTCTGCTTGGGATTGTCTCCCTCTTTCTCCGTCCCTCCCCTTCTTGCTGTCTATTTCTCTCTCAAATAAAAATTTAAAAAGTAAATGCATTAAGTTATAAAAAATTGTTCTGTGTTTCTGAAGGATTTGGGTCTTTAATTTCATTATCTTTTAATGTCTTTGTTTTCAGGAGAATTCTAGCCTCATAAAATGACTTGGGAAGGGTTCCTTTCTCTTCTATTTTCTGGAAGCTTTTATGTATGACTGATATTACTCTTCCTTAAATTTTTGGTAAAACTCACTAGTAACTCCATCCAAGACTAGAGTTTTCTCTGTGGGGAGGCTTTTAATTATAAATTCAAATTATTTAAAAAATATAAGGCTACTCAGATTTTAGGGTTTAGTATTTGTGACTCTCACTATGTCCATTTTTGTTTCTATCTTAGCAATGCATTTCTGTCATTTAGATCTATTTTACCTGGAGCAACTATGTAAGAATTTCTGTAGGGATATATATCAGGCACGAAACTTGAAGCTTTGTTTATCTTAATGCCTCTATTTTCTTTTACATTAATCTCTGCTTTTATTATATTTTTATACTTTGTTTTCTTTGGTTTTATTCCATTTTTTCCCCTAACTCTATGCTTTGCTTCTTGATTTTCAACCTACATTCTTTCTCTTTAAAAAGCATTTAATACTATAAATTTCCCTTTAAATACCTTTTTGCCCATCTCTGAAATTTTTATCTTTAGTATTTTCTTTACCATTGAGTTCTAAGTATATTTTAATCATCATCATTATTATTTCTTTTTGACTCAGAGTTACTTAGAAATGCATATTTGCCAATGTTCAATGTATTATGCTTGGGGTTTTTTTTTACATTTTTGTTATTGATTTTACACTAGATAGCATAGTTGACAAAAAATATGAGCTGTGTGATATAGTCCCTTTGAAAATTGTTGAGGCTGGAGGCTGACTTTATGGTCCTACCACATGATTAGGTTGGTTCGCTTGTTCCTTACGTTCTCAAAGAGAATGTGCATTCTTTATTCCCTGGTTCTATAAACCAATGGCTCTATATGTATCTATTAATCAAGCTTTCTCAGTGTATGATTCAGGTCTTGCATATAAACTTGCATATAAATTTTTGGTCTACAATTCAAATATTGTATTTGTCCACTTCTTGTATGATTACATCAATTTTGTTCTCTATATTCTGAGACTATAATTTTGATACTGTATTTTATATCTTTTATTGAGTTCTGTAAAGTTAGAACTAGAATTTCCTGTTGAAACAAGCTTTTTATCATTACGCTGTGAGCCTCCTTATCTTTAACAATATTTTTTTGTCTTATATTCTATTTTTCCTGGTATTAATGCAGAAACGCCAACATTTTTTGGTTAGTATTTTCCTGGTATACTTTTTAAAAATTACTTTTATTCTTTCACCTTCAACCTTTCTTAGTCCTTATGTTTTAGATGTGTCTCATAAACACGCAAAATCCATGTTTATAACAGACTATCAGTTTCTGTCTTTTAGCTGATGAGTCAGCTGACTTACAGATATTGTTACCTGGAATAGTTTCTATCATCCTACTTGTGCTTTTTCCTTTGTTGTATTTTTGTATGTTTCTTCTTTCTTCAGGAAAATTATTGGTTTGCTTTCATTTTTTAAAAAAAATTTAGTGTAAAAAATATATACCATGCATTTGCCTCTTAACTCAATGACATTAATTATATTCACAATGTTGTGCAACCATCACCACTATCTATTTCCAAAACTTCTTCATCACTTGACACAGAAACTCTGTAACTGTTAAGTAATAACTCCTTTATTTCTCTAGCCCCTGATAACCTTCATCTGTTTTCTGTGTTTATGATTTGCCTGTTCTTGACATGTCACCTAAGTGGAATCATGCAATCTTTATCCCTTTTGTGTCTGGCTCACTTCACTTAGCATAATAAAGTCTCCAGATTCATCCATGTTGTGGCATGATCATAACTACATTCTTTTTTGTGGTTTCATAATATTCCATATAAATAATATTCCAATATACAGTATGTATATACTGTATTTTATTAATCCATTCTTCAGTTTATGGACATTAGGGGTGTTGCCACCATCTGGCTATTCTGAATAATGCTGCAATGAACACCAGTGTAGCAGTAACTGTTGGAGTCCCTGCTTTCAGTTATTTGGGATATATACATAGGAATGGAATTGCAGTTGCTTTCTTATTTGGTCGTTTTCTTCTACTGATTGAAGATTACAGACTCTACATCTATTCTTTAATGGTTAACTTTTAAGTAATATTTTGCATTCATAATACCTAACCAAATTGACGGTCAACATTTTAACCCCCTCCAAATAACACAAGAAATTTAGAAACCTAACTCTGATCTCCTCCTTCTTGACTTACATAGATTTATTGTCCAAAATTAGGTTCTGTGTCCTTTGTAACTCCACAAAGTATTTATTATCATTATTACAATTATTATTGCTGGTATGCTGATTTAATACAAACTAAATAGCAATCACTAAAAAAGTAGAAATAAAGCATTTAACTTAAATAACTAGAAATTTTAAAAGTGAAATCTTTATTTAGCCACTAAGTAAAAATAAATAAACAAAAATTTTAAATTCTCAAGAAAAAAAAAACTTTCAATACTGTGCAGAGCATACAAAACACCAGGGTCACAAATTTCAGCTCAAGTTTATATTCTATGGTGTAAGCTGACATTGCCATTAGTCTAACTCTGGTTTGCTCATACCTGCATACTGATAAAATATGATATTTCATTTACCTTGACTATAATAATCAGTTTCAGAACTATGTCATCTTAAGTACCCTAAATTCTTTCCTCTATGCTTTACTTGTGGCTTAGTAGACCAGTATCAATGGCTCCACTGTCTCACTGGTCATCATAGAGTCCTCAAGTGCCTAGTACCTGGAAGCCCAGTTCCAGTCATTAAGGACACAGCTTTGAATATACTGACAAAAATGAATGCCTTCATATTTGAACAGACATCTCCAAAGAAGATGTACACATAGCCCATAAGCACATGAAAAAAAGTTCAATATCACTAATCATTAGGGAAATGCAAATCAAAACCATGAGATACCATCTCACATTCTCAGGATGGTCTCTAATCAAAAACCAAAAAACAAAAACCAGAAAATAATAAGCACTGATAAGGATGAGGATGTAGAGACCCTGGAACCCTTATGTATTATAGGTAGGAATGGAAAATTGTGCAGCCACTGTGGAATACAGTAGTGGTTCCTCAAAAAAATGGAACAGCCACTATAAAACTACCATATGATCCACCAATTCTACTTTTGGGTACACACTCAAAAGAAATGAAATCAGAGTCTGGAAGAGATATTTGTGCGCCCATGTTCATAGCAGCATTATTTAAATTAGCTAAACTGTGGAAGCAACGCAGTGTACACAGATAGATGAGTGGATAAGCAAAATGTGATATATACATATATTGGAATATTATTCAGCCTTAAAATGGAAGGAAATTCTGACACATGCTACAACATAGACAAAACTTAAAGACATTATGCTAATGAAATAAGCCAATCACAAAAAGAAGCCAATACCATATGACTCTACTCATATGAGGTACTTGAAGTAGTCAAAATCATAGAGACAAAAGCCTGGTGGTTGCCAGGGACTGGGAGAAGGGGTGGAATGGGGGTTAATGTTTAATGAGTATAGAGTTTCAACTTTATAAGATGAAGAGTTCTGGAGATGGATGGTGATGGTGATGGCTGCACAACAACATGAATGTTCTTAATCCCACTCAACAGTACGCTTAAAAGTGATTAAGAAAAAAAAAAAGATCAAGATAGTAAATTTTATGTGTATTTTTTACCACAATAAAAAAAATTTGAGGGGTGCCTGTGTGGCGAATTCAGTCAGTTGGGTGTCCAACTCTTAGTTTCAGCTCAGGTCACGGTCTCACAGTTTCACGGATTTGAGCCCCGCATTGGGCTCTGCACTGGCAGCATGGAGCCTGCTTGAGATTCTCTCTGCCTCTCTCTCTTCCCCCCTCTCCCCACTCACACTGTCTCTTTCTCTCTCAAATAAAATTTAGAACAAAATTTTTTTCGAAAAAAAATTCCTTGAGGGAATTTACGGATAGGAAAGACAGGAAATGAACAAACAAAACATATGCTAGGCCAAATGGTTAAGAGTGTTCTAGAGAAAAACAAAACAGGGCAAGAAGGCAGAGAATGCTGGGGAAAGTGGCTGGAGGCGGTTGCAGTGGTCAGGGAAATTTTACTAATTTTACTAATTCTTGAGCAAAGACTTTGTGCTAGAGAGGACTAGCTCTGCGCTCCCCATCTTAGAGAAGAACTAAGATGTGGCCTCTGAGCCAGGACATTTCCCAGCCCCTTCTGCATCTTTATGTAGCCCCAAAACTGATCTCACCAAGGGAATTTGGGCAGATGTGCTTTCTCTTACCTCTAAGCCAGAGTTGTTAGGAATCTGGTGTGTGTCCTCCACTGGCTCTTCCCTTTTCTGCCGACTGAAGAAGAGGACTCGGAGGCTTCAGAACAGTTGTCCAAGAGAAATATAATTATTTTTGATTTTCCAATAGCCACATTAACAGGTGTTTGGAAAAAATGAGTAAAATTCATTTTAATAATACACCTTTGAACCCAATATTTCCAAAAATTATTTCAACATGTATCGAAGATAAAAAAATATTGATGAGATACTTTCTATTCTTTTGTTCAAAATCCAGTGTTTGTTTTACGCTTATGGCACATTTCAAGTGCTGCTAGCCCTTTTTCAAGTACTCAGTAGCCACATGTAGCTCCACATTGGACAGTGCCAAGTCTAGAACATGGTGGAGCATAGAAGATGAAATGAGGTGGAACCCCGGCTCTCTGTATGGAGAACAGCCACCCATCAACCAGGAACACCCACGTGTCATCATTGCATGAAAAATAAACTTCCAGAAACCAATCTGACAACAAACTATTTGTAAAAAAAAAAAAAAAAAAAAAAAAAAAAAAAACTTCCTTTCTGTTAATCTTCCAAAGGTTTGAGATTCATTTTACAGAAACTGATTCCTTGAAGTGCTGTAGAAAATAAAAAACTAAAATATAGAGCATTGGCTTAGAGATCAGGTAACAGGTAGCACAAAAGAGACATTAGAAGTTGGAATCAGAGACTCATGTTATGTGCTGATAGAACTATTAACTGTGCACACTTGTGAGACAGAACAGGGACAAGTAATGACCCTGTAACATTACAGTAATTAAAAAGAAAAAAGCAAGAATGCCAACAGACGCTGTAGTAGTCTGCTCAGGCTGCCATAACAAAATACCACAAACAGGGTGGCTTACACAACAGAAATTTATTTTCTCACAGTTCTGGAGACAGGAAGTCCAAGATCAGCCCCAGCAGGATTAGTTTCTGGTAAGACTTCACTCCTTGGCTTTCAGATAGCTGCCTTCTTTGTGTCCTCACATGGTCTTTTCTCTGTGTGTCCTTACTCCTGGTATCTCTTCCTCTTCTAGTCCTACTGGATTAGGTTCCAACCATTATTATCTCCTTTTACCTTAATTGTCTCCTGAAAGCCCCTACCTCCAAATCTGGACAACTTGAGGGTTAGGGCTTCCACATATGAATTTGGAGGGACACAATTCAGTTCATAAAAGATGCTGAATGCTCCTCTCTGTAGTGAACAGAGTACAAGTAAGAAATGTGTTCAAAGCGGCGCCTGGGTGGCTCAGTTGGTTAAGTGTCCAACTTTGGCTCAGGTCATGATCTCGCAGTTTGTGGGTTTGAGCCCCACATCAGACTCTGTGCTGACAGCTCAGAGCCTAGGGCCTACTTCAGATTTTGTGTGTGTGTGTCTCTCTTTGCCCCTCCCCTCACTCTGTCTATCTCTATATCTCAAAAATAAATAAGCATTAAAAAAAAATGTGTTCAGAAAAGATTCAGTTGGTTTGCAGCAGAAATAAAACAGAATGAAGAGAATCTAGAAATTAAGGTGCATTTGGGGCCTTGCAGGTTTGGAAAGCTGACTGCTTCTCCATACTAAGCAGTAGGAGATAACATCTGAAATGCTTTGAGCAAAAGTGCCCATTAAGTTGTTTTTGGTTAAGCAGAGATTTGTGAGGCTAAAACACAGATCATGGGTAACTTATTCTCTTCCCGCTAAGCCTATTCTTCAAGGGGGCCTCAAGTTAGCCCTATGAAATTAAGAGAAAAACAAGTATAGAGGCAAGGAGGGAAAGAAAGAAAGCAGGCCTAAGAATAAATTATTTTTAATTTTTTTAATGTTTGTTTATTTTGAGAGAGAGAGAGAGAGACAGAGCATGAGCAGGGGAGGGACAGAGAGAAGGAGAGAATTCCAAGCAGGCTCCACTCTGTCAGCCCAGAGTCCAACACTGGGCTTGAACCCGTGAACCATGAGACCGTGACCTAGGCTGAAATCAAGAGCCAGACACTTAACCGACTGAGCCACCCAGGTGCCCCAAAAATAATTTTCAAGAAAGAACTTTGGATGTGGTTACTGGCACATGGAACTGACTAGAAATCATGAGAATAATGTTTCCAAAGAAACCAAGGGAATAATGTTTCCAAAGAACAGTGATCTGAGCCTGAAGAAGCCTGTGACTAAAATATCCTCAAAGGGACCTCAAGTATCCAACAGCAGGATGCAGGCTCTTAATGCTGTACACGCTCCAAGGAAGTCAGATTCTTTACTGCGGCTCTCAGATATCACCAGAAAGGATAATGGATGGAAAAGAATGCCCCAGAGGGCAGAGCCAAGGACCACAGACAAGAGTGAAATAGCAAGTTCCTCCCATCAAGCAGAACCTCCTACACCATAAGGACAGGGAGGTTTCATAATGCCTGTCCAGTTAGATTCACCATTGTTGGGAACCAGTTACTGCTATGGGTCTCTGCCCTTTTCCAAAGAAGAGTTTATTGCTGGGGCGCCTGGGTGGCTTAGTCGGTTAAGCGTCCAACTTTCGCTTAGGTCATGATCTCGCGGTTCGTGGGTTCGAGCCCCATGTCGAGCTCTGTGCTGACACCTAGCTCAGAGCCTGGAGCCTGTTTCAGAGTCTGTGACTCCCTCTCTCTCTGACCCTCCCCTGCTCACGCTGTCTCTCTCTCTCTCTCTCCTAGAAATAAATAAAACATTTTTTAAAAATTAAAAAAAAAAAAGAAGAAGTTTATTGCTATCCTGTTCTTGACCCATATTTTTTATGTGAGGCTTGCTGTGGGGGAGGTGGGCAGACAAGATTGCCTTTGAATTCATAGGTCTCTGAACCAAAGGAACACATTACCCAGAATGCCTAGACTGTTTCCTGGATGCAGCACCAGGGTGGAACTTTGGATTGTCTCCTTCAGGAAAGAGGCCACACAGATACATGGTGAGCAGGAGGCAGTCCTGGGCAGATCTAGCTAGCTGCCTCAAGAGTTGTTACTCCCTGACTCTAGTGTTAGGCTCTTACTGGGAAGGTGCTGCAGAGGCAGTAACTAACTGTTGTCTCTAAAGTATGTGAACAGAAGCGATACATGCCTTGTCTATTGTCTGTTTCTCCTTCCACCAATGAGAAACAGAGGTCTCAGGGGGCTGTCTAAAGACAGTACACACAAATGGAAAGAGCCCGGGTCCCACAGTTGCCACTTACAGGAAATCTACCTGGCATCCACAGACACCATTATCAGACTGTTCCATGAGAGAGAGATTGACTTCTGTTTTATTAAAGCACTGAAATTGTAAACTTTCTTTGCTATAGTACCTCAGTGAACCTAATTAACGTGCCCCTGAAAGAGGTGAAACAGAGAGCTATACATCTCTAGACGAAAAGCATTCCAGGCAGAAGGAACAGAACGTAAATGCATGGCCCTTGCGCGGGAGAATACCAAATGTGTTCAAGGATTAGCAAGGAGCTGAGCATGGCTGAAGCAAAACAAACAAGGGGGGAAAGTGAAGGCGATAAGATCAGAGTTGTAAAAAAGAGGCCAGATCCTTAAAACCTTGTAGGCTACCGGAAAGATTTTAGCTTTTACTCTGAAATGAGTTGGAAAGCCAGTGTAGTATTTGGAGAGGAAGGAGGACATGATCTGGCATTTTAATTTGGATCATTGTAGCTGGTGCTTAGGAACAAATTACAGGGGAACAACAAATAGGGTAATCAGCTCAGAGAATATGAAAGCAATCCAGGGGAGAGATGGAGGTGGTTTCGAATCGGGAGGTTGTGGAGGTGGTGGTAATCGGTGTTCAGATTCTGGATATACTTTTAAGGTAGTGCCAAAAGCTCGCTGTCTGAAATTCAGGCATAAATGAACCGTACGCTTCTCAGTGGCTCAGGTCAGAGAACTATATATGCATCAAGACGAGAAATTGGCTCCCAGCAGCTCATAAAGTGTTTCGTTTCCTCGGTAGTGAAAGGGGAATAGTATTATTGTTTCAGTATAGGTATAAATAATTAAAGTCCAAAAGTCGGAGTTACCCAACCCATAAAGAACTTCTCATCAAGATTTAATGCTATTAAAATATATGCATCTTCAGTGCCACCTTTAGTATTAACCACGAGATTGTCATTGGCTTGAGAGGCAGGTTGCTTTGGCTTCCTTTAAACAGAAAACTGTGATTGTTCTAAAACAAAGAAACAAAAATCAGCTACTACTTTAAATAGGAAAACTCTCAAGATGTCAGTTTTACAGCCATGAAATTCAATGCAGCTTGCCTCACAAGCTATATAGAGGATTCTCTTACTTTCTCTTCACATGTTTAACAAGAGAATCATTAGAAAATAGTGAAAGCAAGATTATTCTTACCATTGCACAAATTTTAACTTATCTCTTGCTTTCATATTTTTAATTTTTGCCCTATAGTTGCCACATGTGGTATCCCCCACGAGCAATATGGTCTGCTTTCCTCTCCTCAAATGTCCCAGTTATGCTTCAGCTGAGTCTGTGATTTTTTCTATGCCTTTAGAAGAGCCACTGGAAAAAAGGTAAATCATTTACATAACTGTATTTTTCCTCAACTAGCAACTTTGCTTCGTTTATGTTGACACTGATGAAGGTGAATGCTTTTCAAAAATTTTCACTATAAAAAGAATTGCAAGATTACAAAATTTTAGGAAATAGCAGACACAAATTATCCTAAGTGGATACTCCAGCATCATGTCACCATGACTGCAAACATCAATAAAGTATTTAACATCCAGGAGACAAGTAAAGAAATCATTAAAATGGAAAAACACATTTCCGGAGTAAATTTCAGCAAGCTTAAGAAAACAGAAATGGCCACGTGGGAACATAATTAAACAATAAGAAACTCAGTAAAACCAGGTGTGAAGATGGGCATAAATCCTCCTTGAGTCAAAAGGATAGGCAAAATTTAACTTCATCAGCCAAAAAAATATCAAATAACTGAAATGACGAGGAATTACACACGCACACACACATGTGCAGGCACACACAAGGTATTAGACTATTTTACTAAGCCGGTGTAGGTCTACAGGGAAAAATAAATGCAATAAAATAATGCAAAACGCAAAAACCAAAACACATAAGGATAGGAAAACATTGTTACTTTGCTTACGTAAATTACATAAAGTGCAAGATAAAATAAAAGAAACTATGCTCTCTTGTGGATAAGGACCTACAAGGGTTAAAAATAACATCACACAGAAGAAACAATTTTTTGGCATTCCTTTGGCCAAAACACGATCACGCTTGATGGCACTTTTAAAACAGAGAACATCTGGAGAAGAGAGAAAGAAAAGTTAATTAAAGTATGTCATTAGAATGTAGATCAAAAGAGTATGTCCTAATTCGTGGGGCCCTGTGTGATATGGTATCATGTGTGTGCAGCTGAATAGAAGACAGAAGTCTCTGTTCTACCATCTCAGAAGCACCAGTTTATTTGATAGGCATACTCTAGATAACCAGGGAAGATTTTATTCATATTCCTATCTTTTAAATCTTTAACAAGAATAATAATCCAGGAATCCCAAGCAATTTTATTAGTTTGGTCATACAGACTATTGTTTTCTGCACTATTTTGTGAATCTTTCTCCTTTTATCAGGAGACTCTCTTCTCCAAACCTGTTAGGAACGTGGGGTCACCTCCCATTCAAGCCTTCCTCCTGGAGGAAGGATCAACTCCTGCCCCAATCTTACCTGATTCGGCTCACATCTGTACCATTCTAATACACCTACCCTGGGCCCTTTCTTCTTAGGGCCTATACCTTCGTGGTCCTATTCTCTACAGACACACTGATAGTCCTCCAAGAGTCGTGAGGCCATTACTGAATATGCCCAAGAAGTGGCCATGTTGGTTTTAAGTAAAGGAGAGGAGCATTTTGGGAAATACTCATCGAGAGAGACCAAACTTTGGCCCAATCACAATGCCTCTGCTATTGCGGGAGGGAAGGAATTATGAGTGCCTACAACCCAGATTTGGCTACCAGCATAGGCCCCATGCTTAGAAAAGGGATAAGAAATAAAAAGTAACTACCAACACAGATTGTTCTCTGACTCCATATTTCAGCACAGAGAAGAAATGGCCTGGGTAAGAGGAAGTATGACTTTGCTGGGTGAGAGGAGAGTGCGAAACGGCACCAGCCCACATCCCGTACATACTCCATGGTAACAGCACCTCACAGAAGCAGTAGCAGCAGCAACACCGGTCCTAAAAGCAGTGAAAATCCAGTTCTGGTTTCATAAGGTGGCAGCAGCGGCAGCTGGCACCCTTGATGGGGGCCCAGTGTCATCACAGAGTATCCTTGACCTGAGTGCCAACGGCTTTGCTGGCCAGAGGTGGCCATGCTACCTGGAGATACCTGATGTCACGCATCACTAGTAACGGCAGAAAGAAACCAACGTATGGGCAGGGGAGGTCTCGGGTATCAGAGAAGACTGAAAGAACCTGTTTTGAGAGTAGGTATGACTGGGGACTCTCAAAATTCACTGGCGAGGCAGGGGTGAGTCTCTGAGCAAGCTAGAAAGTCCCGTGTGTTACATGAAGTATTACACAGGAATTAACACTGTTTCCATCTCCAGGAATGGGTTGAAGAAAGATGTCTTATTGTGCTACACGGGCGATGGTGGTTAAATGATTACTCTTTCCAGGAACAGTTTGCATTTTAACAGGGACTTCTTGTAGACAATACATTAACCTTTGTACACGAACATTTCCCCCTGATTGTTTAGAGAAGACCTGGGCTAATACATCTCCATTTGGGCTCAATATTCTAATTCTCTAGTTTTCCTAAGGCAGAAGGCCTTGCATGTGATGAGGTGGTTCTGGGTTAGGAAACATAATATCTGTAGTATTCAAGCATAGGTTTCCTGTCCCTGAGTGGCTAACCCCAAGCCTTCTTTCCACCACTTCCAACCCCAACCTCCTCTTTCCACTGCACAATGGAAACATCTTCATGTGGTCCTACAAAGGATCACAATGAATTAATGCTATTAATATGATGCTATTAGGTTGGTATAGAAATCCATGTAGCCATTTAATTCTAATCTTAGAAGAATAAAGATTACAAAGGACAGCCTTTGGCCTAATATTTTTTAATATTCTCCTTATTAATGTATGTACATCATGTAATATAATAAGGAGGTATTCAGTTTCACTACATATGGAAATAAAAAATTATTTCAGTAATATTCTTATATATCCACACTAAATGATAAGGACTCAGTAGCGAGTAGTTTTAAGATGATAACCGAAGTGTCCAATAAGCATTTAGAATGACCAAATTGGCAGGTTCAGCGATTTTCCAAATCAGCCCTACCACTTAATTGTTTTTAAATGTGTATTTATTTTTGAAAGAGAAAGAAGTTGCACTTGTGTGCACACCAGAGAGAGACAAAGACAGAGGATCCAAAGAAGGCTCCGTGCTGACAGCAGGTAGTCCGATGCGAGGCTCAAACTCCAGAACCGCGAGATCATGACCAGGGCCAAAGTCAGGTAGGTGCTCAACCCACTGGGCCACCCACTTTAGGTGGCACGCTAGCCCTACAACTTTCAAGAGAAAACTGAGACGTAGGTAGGCAAAACTTTTTTGTTCCAGGTTACCCAGCAAGTTCTGGCCAAGCCTGGGCTAAAACCTGTTTCTCTACTCAACGTGAATTCCTTCCCTTCTGTAAGGCTCTGGAAATTGAGGTGAAGCTTGTCCCCTATTTTCTCCAAAATCTCAATTTCAGGGCAGTGGTCACTTTCCATTTTTACTCTCCCATCCACTGTGGTCCCTTCAGAGCGGCAGCATAGATGTGGTGCCTCGTAAAGGTTGCCCCATTGTACACTCTCCACTATCACATTTCTAGAAATACCTAACCCATCTCTAAATTCATCCTACCTGTTATGGTCTGGAATGTCTGTTACAGCACAAACCCCTCTCCGTACCCCGGCCCTCAACATGCATCCATGTACACACATACACACACACGTGCACACCAAACATACTATTTTTTCATTTAGTGAGAACACAAATTATGTGATCTCTAAGTAAAATGACCTTGCTCCACAATGCTAAAAGATGACAAGAAGTCTATAAAGATAATGAATGAATTCCTCTGTTCCCTATGGGACATTTAATCACAGCTTAGGTACCTCTCTTAGAATAGCTGGACATCTGTATGCAATTTGAGATGGGAGCCATAACTGCTCTTTGGTATTAATATGATCTTTTGTTGTTGTTGTTGCTAAGGCTATGAGGAGGAACCAATCATGGACTTATTCTCCTGACATTGCTTATGGTCAGCCAACAATAAATCTTCTGACTTCTCTGAACTTGCTAGCAGTTAGAGAAACAAATGTATTAGGCCCATGAATGGCTGAGGACAAGGGCCTGTTAAGCCCTCGGTTTAAGAACTGTTAAATTGATCCACACAAAAGAGACTTGAGAATTTCCAGGATGTGAAGCCAAGTTCCCTCTGTTGCCCGTGTGAAGAAAAAAAAAGCCTCTAATTCCCACTGCAACTGCACTTTTGAGAACAGACGCTACACCCAGATGACTGTTTGTGGGAATGGAAGAAAAGGAAAACATTGGGGTGGCTGGGTGGCTCAGTCGGTTAAGCGGTTAAGCGTCTGACTTCGGCTTAGGTCACAATCTCAAGATGCGTGAGTTCGAGTCCCATATCAGGCTCTGTGCTGACAATTCAGAGGATGGAGTCTGCTTCAGATTCTGTGTCTCCTTCTCTCTCTGCCCCACCCTGGCTCATACTCTGCCTCTCTCTTTCTCAAAAATAAATAAGCATTAAAAATTAAAAAACAAAAAGAAAATATCTGAGGAAGCTTAAAAATTAACTGGACAACTCAACCTGTCTGACTGACATGAATTAATATTTCACTACCATGTATTTTCACCGTAAGGTGTAAAAAAATCTTGGGATTTGGAACCCTAAAGGGATAAAAAACTATTTGCAAGATTGATAAGCTGTGGAATAAGTCTTTGCACAGAGGAATGTCACATATCATCTGTGTATTTTCTTTTGGTCACAGCCCTTGCTGCTCATTCTTCTGTTATACCTCTGCCTCACCCATGAGTTCTCATTTACAACCCCAACTCCTTCCAAAACTCAGGGACATAGCCATGAACCAGCAAGACCCACCCTTCTGAATTCTGCACCTACTCCAGAGGGTGACCCACCGGCTCAAATCTTCCTCTCTGCATTGATGGCACAAGAGGGTCCATTTCTGAAATCATTGAGTCAGAAGCATCCCCCCAAATCAAGGAATAAGCGTACAACCCAACCAGCATGATGCTAAGGCACAAGAAACTAGGCATTGGAAAAAACAAAAACAAAAACAAAAAAAAACACCCATGCACAATTCCAGATCAGGTAAACTAGGAAACCTCTGGGTGTGCAATTCAGGTACTGGCATTTTAAAAAATCTCCCTGCAAGGGATTCTAAAGCATAGACAGGGTTGAGAACCACAGGACTGGCACAGTACAGAGCCCAGGTGACTGCTGCCATGTGGGCAGTACAATACTGTTCCCAAGTCAGTGACCTTTCAGGCAGAGTTTATAGAGGTAGAGTTGCAAAATAATTCAATCAGCATGAAACCTGGTGTGGCAGTTTTAAAATAGAGCCCCAAATTGTTTGACATTTCTTCCAGTGAAACATAGAGTGTATCAAAAATAAATTCAAAGTGGATGAAAGACCTAAATGTGTTTAAAGACCATTACCTAGAGGAGAACACAGGCAGCAATCTCTTTGACATCAGCCAGAGCATCATCTTGTTTGACATGTCTCTGGAGGCAAGGGAAACAAAAGTAAAAAATGAAAATTAACTATTGGGACCTCATCAAGATAAAAAGCTTCTGTACAGCTAAGGAAACAATCAACAAAACTAAAAAGCAGCCTATGGAATGGAAGAAGATATTTGCAAATGACATATCTGATAAAGGATTAGTATCCAAAATCTATAAAGAACTTATCAAACTTAATATCTCCCCCCAAAAAACCCCAAGTAATCCAGTTAAGAAATGGGCAGAAGACATGAATAGACATTATTCAAAAAAGGCATCCAGATGGCTAACAGACACATAAAAAGATGCTCAACATTACTCTCATTATCAGAGAAATACAAATCCAAACCACAATAAGATACCACCTCACACCTGTCAGAATGGCTAAAATTAACAACACAGGAAACAACAGATGTTGGCGAGGATGCAGAGATAAGAGAACCCTCAGGCACTGTTGGTGGGAATACAAACTGGTGCAGATATTTGGAGAACAGTATGGAGCTTCCTCAAAAAGTTAAAAATAGAACTACCCTATGATCCAGCAATTTCACCACTGAGTATTTACCCAAAGGATACAAAAATACTGATTTGAAGGGGCATGCACCCTGATGTTTACAGCAGCATTATTGACAATAGCCAAATTGTGGAAGAAGCCCAAATGTCTACTGACTGATGAATTGATAAAGAAGATGTGGTAATATATATATACAATGGAATATTAGCCATTAAAAAGAATGATATCTTGCCATTTGTAACAACATGGATGGAACTAGAGTAAATTATGCTAAGCAAAATTAGTCAGAAAAAGACAAGTATCATATGATTTCGCTCATATGTGGAATTTAAGAACCAAAACAGATGGGGTGCCTAAGTGTCTTAGTCGGTTAAGCATCCAACTTTGGCTCAAATAAGCATTCTCACAGTTCGTGGGTTCAAGCCCTGCATTGGGCTCTGGTCTGACAGCTCAGAACCTGAGGCCTGCTTCAGATTCTGTCTTCCTCTCTCTCTCTGCCCCTTGCCCACTCACACTCTGTCTCTCTCTCTCTCTCTCAAAGATAAATAAACATTTTAAAAATTTAAAAAAAAGAAACAAAACAGATGAACATAGGGGGAGGAAAGGAAAAAAGAGAGAGAGAGGGAGGCAAACCATAAAAGACTATTAACTACAAAGAACAAACTGAGGGTTGCTGGAGAGGAGGTGGGCAGGGGATGGGCTAAATGGGTGATGGGCATTAGGAGCATACTTATGATGAGCACTGGGTGTTATATGTAAGTGATGAATCACTAAATTCTACCCCTGAAACCAATATTATACTATAAGTTAACTATAACTAACTAGAAATTAAATAAAAACTTGAAACAAAGAAGAAGAAGAAGAAGAAGAAGAAGAAGAAGAAGAAGAAGAATAGAGTGTATGTCCTTTCCTTTCCTATCAAGTATGGGGTGGATCTTTGACGGCTTCATCTAAAAGATACAGCAGAATTGATGCTAACTTAGCTCTAGGGTTACATCATGAAAGGAATACATTTTCCACTTTGTGGACTTGGGTACTCATCGTGGAGTCCTGAGCGCCTGAAAGAAGTCCAATTGCCTTGGCCACCATGCTGTAAGGAAGATCAAGCTACACTGAGAAGCCATATGCAAGGACTCTTCTTGATGCCCCACCCAAGTTCCCAGCCACCATCAGCGTCCACTGAGTAACAGAGATTGACAGAATATTTACCAACTCTAGGACTTGAAAGCAGCAAAGTAAGCGTATTAGAGGAATGTCTCCCAATTTGCCCATCACTCACTCATTTTCCAGTTTCCCTCCAAATTTAAGATCACTGTTACTTCAAGCAAGAGATGAAATTACAAGAGTCTGAAGCTACATGTTGAGTTATTCTTGTTCTGAATAGTGGCTTCATTTGAAATGTAGATAGAAAAAAAACCACTTGGAAAATGCTAGGGAAAAGTCTGTAACATGAAACTCCTTAATCTCAAAGAAACAACCATTGTTATTTTAAAATATCAGAGAAATGAATGGGTTTCAATCATTTGAATGTGGGTCTAGAAAGCAGAATGGTGGTCCCAAAAAGAAATATCCACGTCCTAATCCGTGGAACCCATGGATGTTACCTTATTTGGAAAAAGAAAAAAATTGCAGATGTAATTAAGTTAAGGATCTTAAGAGGAAACCATCCTGAATATTAGGTGAGTCCTATATTCAGTAACAAGTGTCCTTATGAGAGATACACAGGACAGATTTAACAGATCAAAGGCGAGCAGGCAATATGACCATGTGGGCAGAGACGTGAGTGAGGCAGCCATATATCAAAGATAGCTTACAGCCACCAGAAGCTGGAAGAGGCAAAGAACAGATTCTCCTCCAGAGCCCTAGAGGGAATGCGGATCAGCCAACACCTTGATCTCGGACTTCGGGCCTCCAGAGCTCTGAGAAAATAAATCTCTATTCTTCTAAATCAACCAGTTTCTAGTAATTTGTCACAGCAGCCACAGGAAATTAATACAGTTGGAAAAAAAGTATTTCCTAATCAAAATTTTCTGCTTCTATATAAGTGCAAAATTTAATAAATGGCAATTTTATTCTTTATACTTGTCTCCTCATGCTTCTACCTATTTCAGTTCAAAATATTATTTCTAACGTAAAAATGTCAAATTTTTATTACTATTGTTATTTTCCTATACCTTTAACGTTTCCATGCTTGTCTCTTTGATACCATCTAAGTGATTTCTAGGCTGTATTTATCAGCAATCTAAATAGAGTACAAAGTGAAGGACTTAATTGAGCATTCTAAATTCTGCTTCGGATGTGAGACATGGAGAGCAGAGCACTAGACAGGAAAGGATAAGAAAGAAGAAGATAGCCTTTGTGTAAACTATACGATTTGTTGGGAAGTGTCTGTAGATCTGGTTTTAAAAGGAGGTCTCAAATACCAATAGCAGGACATCCTACAAAATGACTTACCAGTTATTCTTCAAAACCATGGAGGCCGGCAAAAACCAGGAAAATATGAAAAATCATCATAGCCAAGAGGAACCTCAGGAGATATGAACATTAAATATAATGTGGTATCCTAGAACATAAAACCATTAGGTAAATTTAAAGAAATCTGAATAAAGTAATGACTTCAGTTGGGTATACCATGACCGGTTCACTAATTTCAACAAAAGCTTCATACAAATATAAGGTGTTAATAAACAGGTAAAACTGAGTGGGGATATATGGGCACTCTGTGTCCTATCTTCTCCATTTTCCTGCAAACGTAAAACTGTTCTAAGCGCTAGTCTTATTAAAACACACCATATACATATGCACACAGCTGTCTCTATCAACATTCATATCTCAAATAAGAAACTAAAGTTGAAGGAAGTGAAACATTGAATACAAATCAGTAAGTCGAGGAAATTTTCTCGACTACTTCCCGGAATGCTAGTGCATGTTGCAAAGAATTATTTAATAAGGCTTCTGCCTCTTAATTATTGGCGACGTTCTTAAAAAGCAACACCAAAAAAACATTCCCAGACCTAACAAGTGGAAAGGGAAGGGAAGGGAAGGGAAGGGAAGGGAAGGGAAGGGAAGGGAAGGGAAGGGAAGGGAAAACAAGAAACAGCTGGCTGTGCTTGCAGTCTAGTTTCCAGGACTAACTGGCGTGCCATCTGCTCGCAGCATAGAGTGGTAACCATGGTTCACGTGTCACACCAGCGTGCGGTGTTAGGAAGTTTGCCCCAACAAGCCTGGACAACTTCGCTTCCGCGCAGGTTGCTGAGGGGAGGGGGTGGCGGCGGCGGCGTCCAGAGCGTGTATATCGTTTTTCCAAACTCCATCTGCACTCCCCTCCCCTGGCTGTGCCCTCTGTCTCNGGCCGCCGCTGATTGGCCGATTCTCAAATTCGGTCTCAAGGCGCCAGAGGTGGTGTTTTAGCGGGGACTGCGATCCGGGGCTGGAGCGCTGGCGCTGCCCTGACACCGCGGGGTCCCCGCCAGCTCTGGGCGCTCGGAGCGGGGATCTGCGCGCCTCACTTTCCCCGCCCGATGTCGCCGTGCGTCTGCTGATCTCGCCCCGCTGGTTCCTCGCCGGTGTGGGGTCGTGAAGGTCCCCACAGAGGCAGGAAGCCTCCTTCTCGAAGTAGGAGTAAGTAGCGTGCGGCCCTAAGCCCTGCGTGGAGGCGGGAATTGGGGGGAAAGGGGAGCCCCCTCCCTGCCCGGGCTGCCAGCCGGCCTCCCCTCCTCTCCCTCGCTGGCGGGGATCGAGGCATTTCTGCCGCCGGACCAGGCGCATGTGAGGTGTCCTGGCTACACCTCACCCTCCCGCGGGGCAGTAGAGAGGACTGGTTCTTCCTCGTGATCTGGGGGGTTCATTGGAAGAGTTTATCCTTGGGGTCGGCTGGGCGGCCTGGGAAGGGGCTGCGCTAAGAGCTGAGTGGGTTTGGTCTGGCGATCAGGTTTCCCTCCCCCGGATTCAAAACCCCCTCAAAGCCGAATTCCTCTCAGTTCTTTGCGCCAAAATTAACTGACCTAGGAGACCCTGTACTTTCTGACAGATTTGCCCTACACTCTACTGACTTGGTAACTTTGTTTTGTGCTGTTGCTTTTCATAAACAATTACCAGTTTTTGTCCATTTTTTCTTTTTTGCCTTCCCAGGTTTTTAGTAATTATCAAACACACTTTATTAAGTGTTCGTGTTATTCATGTGCGTTTTAGAGATGGGGGTAGTGGCTACACTCCTGGAAATTCCGAGAATGAGTTTAGAGAGGGGAAGTTCATGTTCACGAGCAAGTAATAAATATTTTTGTTGGAGGAGAAAACATCCAATTGTAAAATCACTTTCTACTGTAATTGTGCATTACAGATGGAGGTAAATTGTTTAACATTAAAAGACCTGATCAACCCCAGGCAGCCCAGACTAGACTTTTCAATTGAAGATGGGGAAAATGCACAAAAGGTAAGTGCACTTAAATACCTTAAGCTTTAACATATTTAGGATGGTGGTGTCTAATTCAATGAAGTCTTCCGACATGTCACTTGTATTTGTCTTATAAACGTAATAATGTTGATGATCATTATAGAAATATATGTTTTTTAAATGGTTGCATCCAAACCATTATTGTCAAGTTTCTCACTCATTGTGCAGTAGAAAGAGGCTAAGTTAGATGTAATGTCGCAACCAATTTATATGAATCGAAGATGTGCTGGACACTGCAACCAAAAGTTTATAATACTTCCAATTGTCAAGAGTGGAATTAGCTCATGCTGTGCAGGAATGTTACCCCTTGGTTCCTGGAATATAGACTCTACACTGTAAATGCTGGATATTTAAAGTGCTGTGAAATGTTCTTCATACCAATGAAGTATCTCCTCGTGGCTGTTTCATTCACCCAAAATTAAGACCTGTGCCTCCCATATATAGGGAGATAAAATGACTTAGCCCACTAGCATACTCTGAATATTTTACAGTGCTACCCCTGGTTTTGTACTGAGCCTTTCTCTCCCTTTCGCTCCCCTTGTGACTTTTAAAACCATGGTTGTATCTTCAAGAAACATAACGAAGTGGCCATAGTAATGTCTAAACTATCACCATACCCACATCAGCACAGCCGCACTCATCAGCTAATGCCCTACTGAAAAGGTATAATTGCTCGTGAACATCTAAGCATTTTTAGGCAGAAGCCAAATATATAACAGAAACTTTGAATAACAATCTGAGCATAGCAACTTACGTGGGCACTGAACTTCTCTAGGCTCCTTGTCTTCTTTTTAGGCTTGCCATCAACAATGAAACTGTCTGTTTGCAAAGCACCTGTTATGTAGACCTTTGAAGAATACTTGACAACCATGAATTTTGGATAGGTGTACAATTGGATATTTTTGTAGATTCTTCCCCCTAGCATTCAAAAGTTTTTTGTTAGGAAAAGAAGGATACCAAAACATTGTTGTTTTCAGGAGGACTTTCTAAAAATGAACCAAGCCATATGAGGATGGAAATGCCCAGACTGTAAAATGTATATTGGGAGTTTGGGCTTTGGGAGTTTCAGAGCAAACCTTTTTGCTTTCCTTTATAATTTGGATTGGAATAGCCTTGAAGGAACGTGTATGCATTTATATAAAGCCTGAGTTAGCGTCCGCTTCTTTCTTCTGGGTCAGTGATTTTTTTTTTTAATCCAGTGCCTTCCACAAGGGCGTTCTACTCTAGTTAGTATCAGTGCTGTGTCCAGGTGAACTTTCCCATTTTAATGGATATGGAGAAAAACTCAAATGACTCCACAAAAAGGTCGAAAAAGTGGTTAAAATGTTTGGAACGGAATGTACGAGCAGGGATTATTTCACCTCAAAGAGAAGGCAAGGAATGAGAACAGCGCTTCTGCCCAGAGACAAGATGGGGCTTTTGTCTCCTTTTCACATTGCTGGGTAGTAAAGGAAGGAGGATTTCTAGGGATGGCGAGAACATGGGATTTGTAGTAACAGAGATCTGGGTTGGATTTCCTGCTCTGCCATGTATTAGCTCTGTAACCTCAAAATAATGTATTTATTCAGTCATTCAATAAATATTTATAGTCCAGGTGCTGAGATACAGTGGTTTAAGTTTCCTAACCTCTCTAAGCCTGTTATTTCTCTTCCATAAATTGGAGCTAATAAGTAGCACCTCCCTCTGTAGGTGTTTGTAAAGTACCCAGCAACACACACTGTTCACACTGTACTCAGTGGGACTGACAACCCAAAGATACAATTGTAGGCTCTGAGAGACTTTCAGGGACTCAGATGCAAAACTAACCAACTGTACTATGGCTTGCTAACTGCCGTCACAGAAGTGGAAAAAAAAATGTTTGGCAAAATAAAGGAGGAGGAAATATATTCACAGGGGATCCCGGGAAATTTGGGAAGCTTCACAGAGGAGGTAACATCTGGGCTAACCAAGCCTCCATGGCTGAGGGCATTCAGCCTACAAAAAAACAGGAGTGAGCAAGACGGACATTGGAGGCAGAGGAAACAACGCGAAGTGCAGGCATACAAGAAATGTTCAAGATACTCAGCGTGGCCAGAAGCTGGTGGTGCTGAATTGTTGCTTGAAAGCCTCTGGGAGATGCCTGGTACAGTGTTTTGTGGGTCAGCTGACATTTAGAGGATTTCTCATTCTTGACTCTCTCCACATTGGTCAAGAACTAGAAGTACTGTATTATGCATGCGTCTTCTTGCTACTTATTGAGAAATTTTTTTTAAATGTACAGTTTTCGCTTTCATTACCCGCATTTACTGAGGCCAGTTGTGAGATAATAAACAAGACTCTCCTCTTCAGTTGTTTACAGAGCATTTGGGGAGGACAAAGGAAGAAAACGGATGGTTTGGCATGCAGGGGTGAGCAACAAGGATTGAGCTATTGGGGTGCTTTGGGAAGGAGGTAAACCTGAACAAGGGCTTGAAGGGATGAATGCTAAGACTTAGGCAAGCAGACAGGGAGGCAACTGGTAAGAAGTAGCAACGAGCAGGTACATTTGGGGCCAGTGCCCAGACTTAGTAGGCACAGGCTTTCTCTGAAGGTCATTCATCACTTTTAGGAGTGATTGAGAAAGAAGGTAAGTTTAATCTGAAGTATCTGTCTGCACCTGTGTGATACAGGTAGATAAATGTGTGCAGGAGGCACCGGTTGCCTGATTTTGGAATTCATGAAAGGTCCTGGCCAGATACAAACTTGGGAACTGTCAACGTTCGGGTTGGCTTTGAAGCCCTGTACATGAGGGACCTGTCCCAGAGAGAGCGAACGGAGGACTGGAGAGCTGAGGTTCTAAGAGCGGAAAACGAGGAACCAATGCAGGAGACTGAGAAGTAGGGAGAGAACCAAGAAAGTAAGTGTGCTGTGTTCCGAAGGGCTGCGTGTTTCATAGAGCAAAGAATTGTCAACAGTCTCAGCCACCGCAGTGAGGTAGGCCAAGTGAGGTGTTTGGCTGTTGATTTGGCAAGTGAGAGGTGACCTAGATGAGAACAGTGGGAACCCCTGGGAGACCGGGTAGGGGAAAGCCCTCAGTGTGGACTGCTCATTCTAGAAAGTGTGCTCTGAGGGGAAGGGGAGTTTGTTAGTTAAAGCTAGAAGGAGACGTCTTCCTAACACGTAGACAGCCTTAAACCATAGGTAGAATTTCAACAGGCAACGCTTCACCAATAGCATTAAAGACAAAGTAATGGTGCAGGGCAGGCTTGAAGAAAAGCAAGTGCACTGTTTGGGCACAATGTGGAATATGCATGAGCTAGAATTGGAAAAGCAGTTGGCCACATCTTGCCAAGGGCCCTGGCAAGGCTGATAACTGCATGTATTCTTTGAGGTAACATGATCAAAGCTGTATCTGAGACCCAAGCAAGACTGGAACCAAGATCTTGTAACTACAAAGACTTTCTGTGGTGGCATACAGCAGAGTTGAAGTGTTGGTATAATTCATAACAGATATCTGTATTGCGCTCGGTGACAAACTGCCTTCACCTTCATTATCTGATCCCGTCCTCACGGCCACTCGATGGCAGGTAAGCCAGGCTATGTTGTGTCCATTTGCGTATGAGAATCGGAGAGCCTGTTCCACAGGTTCTGCCTCTCCAGGCCGTCTCTAATCGAAGAAGGGACTTCCAGGGTGTTGCACTTGGATTTCCTGGCAGGCAGATCGGACATGGAGGTAGGGTGCCGGAGGCTTGTTAGGGGTGCTCTGGGCAGCCACGTCTGTGGGTACGAAGGGAAGGCAGCAGAACTAGACAGAGGGAGAAGTGGATCTGAAACAGTCTCAGGGGAAGACTGTGGAGTTTACCCAACTGGGAGTTTGGGCAGGGACAGGAGGGCCAGGCTTTTACATGTCAGTGCTACCTCTACTGGCATCGAGGGCAGTCCAGGCCTCCCTGGGAGGTTGTGATTTCGGACAAGTCCGCCCTCTCAGTCCCGGTGAAGGGCTTCCAGCATCGAGGGGAATGAGTCATTCATTCCTGACGAGATCTCAGCACATCCCTTTCTACCACGCAGCTGGGTAGCCTGGCTGGAAAGCCTTGGAGGTAGATACTTTAGTTGGAACCGCTTATTTTAGTGATAAGGAAACTTGGGGTCCAGACAGAACAATTTGTCCAGTATCAAAAAGACAAAAACCAGGTTTCCAGTCTCATTCAAACTCCCTTTCCACTTATACAGTGTTAGGACTGCAGGCCGGACAGAGAGATGAAGCAGGGTGCGATTAGATTACAGTTGACTTTCTGCCCATCTGAGATCTCAGCATACAAATTTGCTTGGCATTCTTTTTTCTCTTGATGCAGAGGTGTGTACAATCAGAACCTAGCAGGTAATCTAATTCCACTCCAACTTTAAATATTAAACTGTAGTGAAAATATATCAAAGTGTTGGAGGGAATAATCCATCTAAATTGTTCCTCCGTGGAGCAGAAGTAGGAGCTTTGTACTACTCCTTTGAGAACAGGCAGGTCCCCTAGAGGGAGCACAAAAGGAGTGTGGATCTCTGCCCACCTCAGTGAGGCTGGCCTACACCCTTATCACAGGGATACATTTTAGAAAACGAGATAATCAAGGCACAGTGTTCTGTCAGCACCCATAAGGGGCAGGGCACTGTGCCAAAAAATTATGAGGAATGAGCCATGGAACTTGATTCCTGACCTCTGGAAGTGCACAGTCTCATTAAGGAGTCAAGACACACACCTAGGAAGCTAAATAACGGTATGACACGCTGTATTGTATTAGCTCTGAGTGCCAGAATGGACAGTAATAAAATGGGATAGAGGGGAATAGGTAACAGCCAGGTTTTATTGAGTGCTCACTATATGCCAGGATCTACTTTAATAACCCTTGAGGTTGGTATTTTTATGAACTTCATTTTTAGTCGAGAGCATTAAAATATAGTGAGACAAGCAGCTTGCCCACGCTGATAAGCATCAGACACAGGTAAGCTGGTCCAAGAGCCTAGGTGCATCACTACTTCCCCGTCCATACTGCCTGTCCACAGTGCCACTAGGGATCAGCGGCCTGCTGGGTACCTTTTGTTGGATCTGTGATAAAAATCACTTCTTCCCGGTTTGTGCCCAAGATAAACTCATTTCTAGATGCAGGATTTCAGGAACTTCTGCTATCACCTGTTTCTTGCATACAGGTGACTTTTATACTAAATGAAGGTTGCATATGACCCCAGGCAAGTTATTTAACCTCTCTGTGCCTCAGTTTCTTCATCTGTAGACAGAAAAAATAATAATACCTACGTCTCAGGGTTGGATGAGGAATTAATATATGTAAAGTACATAAAATGGGGTGCGGTGCCTAGCAAACACTCAATACTTTCCCTTCAGAGGTCCCTTGTAGAAGACTTCATCAGAACTGCACATTAATAGGGACGTGTTACAACACGTGGGTAGATGCAGTGGTCCAGGCTGGCTGTTTGTGCTGCGTGGTAGGAAACTGTCACTCCCATCCCCCCTCCCTCCCAGTGACACTGGGGCAAAACCTCACTGTGAGCTCTGCTGATCCAAGGAACAAGAGTTGGCCCGGCTAACACAAGCTCTGGGTGCACCCATCCTTTTTTCCTCTCTCTTCATATGTTGCTCCTTTATGGGAAAGCACTTTTCTTAAAGGACTGCTCACCCGAAATCCAAGCACACAGTAGCTCTAGAATGATAGGCGTATAGAGAAGGAGGGACAAACCTGTAACTCATCCACCTTCATCATTATGTAAAATACAATTGCTTGGAGGTGACTTCTGCTACAGAAAGGACAGAATCTTTCCATTTTTGAATGACGGATCCTGATTTTAAGGGAAAGAAACTTGTTTTCATTACTTGATATTTCCAAATGTGGCTTCCATATACGTAGTCCTTTTTCAAAGTGGACTAAGGGACATAATGGACCCATCACTGATCTTTCTTATAATTATCTAAGGCAGTCTACTCAAAGTGTGGACTGGGGGCAGGTGCTAATCCAAAAACTATAGCTAAACCGCAAAAAATTAAGAACTGAATTTGAAAGTCAGGCACTTAGAAAGCTCTGCAACAATTTGATCTTGTCCTCTGTGGCACCTAAGCCCATGATCAGTGGTCTCTTCCTATTGAACAGGCTGTAGGTTGTTTGAGTGACAAACTCACACGGAGAGTCACAGGTGGTGGAAAATGCATATGAGTCCTGTGAAGTAAAACCACGTATCAGTATGTGGGAGTTTGGAAATAAAAAACCCTGGCCCTTCACCATGGATAGTTTGAGAAGTACTGTCTAAAGGAATAACAGTCCTTCCAGGTTGGTTTGAAATGTGGCATTTTGTTGGATATTTTTCCATTGGTTGGTCCTGCTACAAATTTCTGCATTAGCACCGGTGAACACCAGACTACAAAAGCATAATTGTAGTACTGCACCAGTTAGTGCAAACTTGTAAATAGAGAAGCAATACGGACTCAGCCCACATTTGCCCCTGTTATCATCCCCAACAATTACAAGCATCTACAGATACACTCAACTTCTTTCCCAGAGATGCCATAAGAAGTATGTTTAAAAACAGTAGATGATAATCATGTTCTCACTGAACCACTCTTGGATTCCATGAATCCTTCAGTCTATTTTCATTAGTCCTAGTCTGATATTTTTCAGTGGTGAACATATGGTCTCTTTGTATTTTCATGTCTTGGTGAATCAATGCTTTCAGCTTATACCTGCCCTTTTTCATTCTTACTAAAAGGTCTCTTTTTTTAAAATAGGAAAACATATTTGTTGATCTCTCAAGGATGGCCCCGAAGACTCCAATAAAAAATGAACCAATTGATTTATCAAAGCAAAAACTCTTCACTCCAGAAAGAAACCCCATTACTCCAGTTAAGCTTGTTGACAGACAGCAGGCAGAACCGTGGACGCCCACAGCTAACCTGAAGGTGCTCATTAGTGCTGCCAGCCCCGACATCAGAGACCGAGAGAAGAAAAAGGGACTGTTCAGACCCATTGAAAACAAGGATGATGCCTTTACAGACTCTCTGCAGGTAAACAGGCCATGTGTCTCAGGCTTTATAGAAAAAAAATTTTTAAGTTTATTTATTTTGAGGGAGACAGAGACAGTGTGAGTGGGGGAGGGACAGAGAGAAAGGCAGAGAGAGAATCCCAAGCAGGCCCCACACTGTCAGCATGGAGCTCGATGTGAGGATCAAACCCATGAAACCACTAGATAGTGACCTGAGTTGAAACCAAGAGTCAGATGCTTAACCAACTGAGCCACCCAGGCACCCCAGGCTTTATACAATTTTTAAATCTTTACTTGATTATTTAAAAGTCATAGAATTCTCAATTTTTCAGTTACCATTGAGCCAAAAGCAGTATTAAACTTAATGTCTTCCTTTTCTTTTTTTCTTTTTTTCTTTTTGCCATTGGGGTGATTTAATGGCATGTCAGATGTCTATAATGGTAAAATACCTTTAGACAGGCAGTATCTTTCATCCACAAATCCCTGCTCTTTACAGATATCAAAATATATCAAAACAATATCTTACTACTAGCTGAAATGGATTTCTCACTCTATCTTATTTTTTTCATAATGAATGGGTTTTTTTCATCTGTGTGCTACCCCCTTGACTACTCCCAGTACACATTTAAAAATGATAACTTTTTAAGCAAAAACATTTAATAATTTTGATTTAATGAAGGAGTTGGCCTTTTAAAATGCTGCTGTGAATTATAATTTTACTCTGATTTTGAGAGTAATAGTGTATTTTAGACTTGGAAAATTTCATTATTTTTACATATGTTGAATGCTTTGGGACCTTAACGGTAAATCATCTTTAAATTATCTGTCCTATGGAGAACCAGAGCTATTGTTTAAGCAGCGTATCTATACTTTAAAAAAAAAAAAAATAAATCAATGGTCAATAATTTTCACTCTTCCATTAAATGTTTTCCCAGGCTTCCAGCGCCTGGGTGGCTCAGTCGGTTAAGTGTCCAACTTCAGCTCGGTCATGATCTCATGGTTTGTGGGTTCAAGCCCCACGTCAGGCTCTTTGCTGACAGCTAGCTCAGAGCCTGGAGCCTGCTTTGAATTCTGTGTCTCCTTCTCTCTCTGACCCTCCCCTGCTCACACTGTCTCTCTCAGAAATAAATAAAATCACATTGTCTCTCTCTCTCTCAGAAATAAATAAAACATTTAAAAATTTTTTTTAAAAAGCATTTTCCCAGGCTTGCTAAGAAAAGTTACAGATTTGAGTGTTATTTCTCTTCTATTTTTCCTCCTTTTGGTAGGCTTTTTATGCTATAAAAGTTACCAAAATGAAGAAATTAAAAAAGGAGAAGAGGAAAAGGTGTCCCGAATTACAACTTGAAATTAATAGAACAAAATGAAGTGAACCTGTTATACTTCGTTGCAGTGATAGAACTAATTAATGGATTTTTCCACGTAACTAAATACAAATCTGACCATACTTTGAGAACCACTGCTCTGGAGAAACCCCTGTATGTGTACGCCAAGAGACGTGAACAAGAATATCATGGCAGCACAGTTCCTATTTAGCGCACACTGGAAACTACACACATGGCTAACACTAGGAAAATGGATAACTAAATTGTGGTATATTCATACAGTGGAATATCAAACAGCAGTGACAATGAGAGAAAATCATAGCTATATGCAAGAACATGGATGAATCTTAAAGACGTATGTTGATTGAAAGGAGCAAGTTTCAGAAGACTATCTACTAGTTTCAATTTTACAAAAGTTGAAAACCCAAACAAAACAAAACATAAGCAATATATTGCATAGAAATATGTGCATATGTGATAGAACTATTTGAAAATGGCCATGAAATAATACATGAAAATTTAGGAGAAAGATTACTCTGTGGGGTAGGCAGATGTAAATTAATAGCATTGTTCAGTTTTGGGTGTTAAAGATATGTACATAAGTATATTTTTTATGACCAAATATTCTATCAAAAGGTAGTAAAAAATCATTTTAAAGAAGATATTCCTCAGTAATTTTTAGGAATATGAAAAGCTTCTATGAACAAGAAATTTGAGAACTACTGCTCTAGGTTATACATCTAGTAGTGAAGTGATTAGGCCATTGGATATGCAAATATTCACAAAGTAATTGCTTTCCCAAGTGCTGTTTTCATCCCCCAGTGATGTATGAACATTTATTGATCCACATCTTCTTTGACACTTCACACTGTCAAATTTGTTAATTTCTGCCAATCTAATGGGTATACAATTGTATATTAGTGTGGTATTCACTTGCTTTTCCTTGGTTACTAATGAGGCCCAACCCCTTTCCACATGTTTACTGGCCACCATGTTTTTTTCCCCTCTTTTGTGAAGTGTTTGTGCAGTGTTCTTTGTTGATTTTTATTGGTTTTTTTTGCCCATATTGATTTGTAGGAGTTTATTGTATATTCTTGAAAATAAACCTTTATCAGTTCTATATATTACACTTCAATTTAGTGCTTGTGTTTTTTCATGTTGCTTCTTATAATCAATTGTCCCTGCACTATTTATTCAGTCCTTACTCTCTCAAGTTGGCAATGCTATGTCTGTCATATGTCGAAGTTCCTTTCATGTATGTATCTGTTTCTTGGCTCTCTTCTGTTCCATTGGCCAATTTATGCATCGCTACACCAATACCATATTGTAACAAGCCTTGATATCAGATAAAGCAAGACTCCCAACTTATTTTGCTTCAGAGTGTGTGGGCTATTCTTTGCCTTTTGTTCTTCTATAAATACTTTAGATTGGATTTTTTTAATGTTTATTTATTTATTTTGAGAGAGAGAGAGAGAGTATGTGTGTGTGTGTGTGCATGTACATGCACAAGTGGAAGAGGGGCAGAGAGCAAGGGAGAGAGAATCCTGCGCGAGTTCCATGCTCAGCACGGAGCCCAGTGCAGGTCTCGATCTTATGAACCATGAGACCATGACGTGAGCCAAATTCAAGGGTCGGATTCTTAACCAACCAAGCCACCCTCGTGCCCCTTCAGATTGGATTTTAATTGGAATTGCATTGCATGTAGATTAATTTCAGAAGAATAAAGCTGTACTGAGCCCTCCTATCCTTGAAGATAGTATATTTCTCTAAGTTTTAAGTATATTTCTCTAAGACCTAATTTTTGATATTTTATGCAAATAGATTTTTGCTAGATTTGTTCCTAAAAACTTCTTGTTGCTATTGTAAATAATGTCTTTTCATTTTTCTGTTACTACCATATGGCAATGCAGCTGATTTTTTAAATCTGTTGTTTTGCCTTTACAGCTACTTTGCCAAATTCACTTTTTATTTTATTTTATTTTATTCTTTAAATAGTTTATTGTCCAGTTGGTTTCCATATAACACCCAGTGCTCATCCCCACAAGTGCCCTCCTCCATGCCCATCACTCCCCTTCCCCTACCCCCCATAGTCATCAGTCCTTAGTTTGTTCTCAGCATTCAAGAGTCTCTCATGGTTTGCCTCCCTCCCTCTCCCCAACTATTTTCCCCCTTCTTCTCCCCCATGGTCCTCTGTTAAGTTCCTCCTAATCCTCCTATACGTGCAAACATATGGTAGCTGTCCTTCTCTGCCCGACTTATTTCGCTCAGCATAACACCCTTCACTTATTATTTTAAATAATTTATCTGAGATACTTTTGAGTTTTTTATGTAAACAATTATGTCTTCTGCAGAATGAAAGTTTTGCTTATTCTTTTCTAATCCTTGTGCCTCAGTTTCTTTTTCTTATCCTCAGGCACTGGCTAGGATCTTCAATAGGATGTAGAAAAGGAACCGTGATAATGGGCATCCTTATCATTTTCCAGATTTTAAGGGAATACTTCCAAGATTTTTCCATTAAGACATGTGTTTGCTGGGGCGCCTGGGTGGCTTAGTTGGTTAAGCGTCTGACTTTCGCTTAGGTCATGATCTCGCGGTTCGTGGGTTCGAGCCCCGGGTCGGGCTCTGTGCTGACTGCCAGCTCAGAGCCTGGAGGCTGTTTCAGAGTCTGTGATTCCCTCTCTCTCTGACCCTCCCCTGCTCACGCTCTCTCTCTCTCTCTCTCTCTCTCCTAGAAATAAATAAAACATTAAAAATTAAAAAAAAAAAAAAGACATGTGTTTGCTGTTGGGTTTTTATGAATACACTTTATTGGAGAAAGTTTCCATTTCTAGTTTTCTAAGAGCATTTTTGAAAATCATGAATGGGTGTTAAATTTATCAAATGCTTTTTCTGAAGCTCACTGAGATAATCATACCACTTTCCTCCTTGGATCTGTTCGTTGAAAAGCCTTTTACATTTTCAGGCTTGAAGTGAGCCTTTTTCGGATGTGGGTTGCTGAGACAAGGACACCGCTTTAGTGCCCTTATAATAAGAAAGAATAAGGAGGAGTAAGACAGCTGCCCTTGTTCAGTTCCATGAACTGTTGGTCAGTTGTAAAAAGTAAAACACTTTGATGATGCAATGCAGGCCAATGGATCTCAGATTTTTGTCAACAGGAATCACCCAAGACCTAGATTCTGATACGTCAGGTCTGGGATGGAGCTGATCCTGGTGATGCTGATCTACAGGTCTAGTGAGCACATTCATAGCAAGGGTGTAGCAAGCCATAAATGACTATACTGTTCATTTTTTAAACTTTTAACCAATAGACTCATCCTCAAGTTTCAAAGGAGAAAAAAAATTAGTCCAAAGAAAGCATCCAGTAAAATGTTAAGAGAATTGGATTAGGTAACGAATGTATTTTAACCAGAATCTAGAATGGTATGGACTGGGATGTCCCCCAGGTTTGCCAATAACTCATTTGTTCAAGCATTTCTTCTGCACTTTGCATGCAATTTCTCCATAAGGATATTAACTGTGACATCTCTCCTCTCCCTATTGTCTGCCCTTTGCAGCTTGATGTTGTTGGGGACAGTGCTGTGGATGAATTTGAAAAGCAGAGGCCAAGCAGAAAACAGAAAAGTCTAGGACTCCTGTGCCAGAAGTTTCTAGCTCGCTATCCAAGTTATCCCTTGTCAACCGAGAAAACAACCATTTCCCTAGATGAAGTTGCTGTCAGTCTTGGTATGTATCATCAGATTACTTGGAGGCCTGTCTCCAGTCACAGTGGGAAACTGGTTTCCTCAGGCAGGCCAAAGTCTTCAGAGAGCTTCTCGTTAAGTAAAGAGTGGGCTCTGGAAGGATAAGAACGCAGGAGCAAGTAAAACTTCCTTCTGTCATCAAATTTCTCATCCTTATGCAGATGATTCCAGGGAGTCTTCTAGGCCTGAGGGGCAAATGAGAATTTGTGGGCTTTGACCTTATAAAATATTTGTATGAAAGACTCACATTAAAAATTAATATATCACTTTTAATTTCATATTATTGCAGACAGACAGAACATATTTTCAAATAGCTTGCTATTTATTTTTAAAAATGCATCTTAGAGTTCAGACCTGGTGTTAACTTCTATTATCAAATAGGATTTGAGAGCAAGAGCTTTCTGTTTGAAGCCACTGTAGTGTGGCTTCAGTGTGTCACTCACTCAGTGAGTGTCACTCACACTGTAGTGTGAGAGTCACAGCAAGCCTACCAAACTGGAGGGAGCACATCTGGGCGTAAACATCTAAGCCTTCTAACAAAGAGAAGTACATGTGTTCACATGGCATGGGTGTGTGTAATATGCAATGAGGTATGGGCTGTAAGTACGTAGACGGCTGCCTCAGAGGAGAGACCCCTAGTGGACATGGCTTGCAATTGGTCTCAGGATAAACATTGACAATCTTAACTAAGCAGAAATCACAGTGATTTGAAGGTATAGGGTATCCCCTTAAAAAATAAGATTTTACATACAGAAAAAAAGAAAAAAACAAATAAACAGGCTTTATGATAGATTGTATTTTTAATTTGTTTATTACTTCTCTTTCTTCCCCTAACCCTGGGAAATGTGTCCCAGTAGATGATTGTCAGTCTGAATAATGGCTAAAACTGTTTTAGTTGCTGGAAACTAAGATAATGAGGCAATGGATGTGATGCAAGGACCACGGGCTGGGCTTTGGGTCAGATGGAGGGTCTCCAGTTTATAGGCTGAGAGTTTTTAAAAAGTTGCTTAACCTTTTCCTGTCTATAACCCAAGGATCATAGCACCTACCTTGCAGAAACTTAAGGAAGTTGGGGAGAATGTCAGCAACATGCCTAACTCAGGGCCTGGCATGGGTAACTCTTATGTTATGTGGAACAGTTTCTTTTTTTTTTTTTCTAAATATTTTTATTTATTTCTAGGAGAGAGAGAGAGAGAGAGAGACAGTGTGAGCAGGGCAGGGTCAGAGAGAGAGGGAGACACAGACTCTGAAATAGGCTCCAGGCTCTGAGCTGGCAGTCAGCACAGAGCCCGACGCGGGGCTCGAACCCACGAACCGCGAGATCATGACCTAAGCGAAAGTCAGACACTTAACCGACTAAGCCACCCAGGCGCCCCTGGAACAGTTTCTACTCAAAATTACTAGACCTCTCTCTGCCCTCCCCAAGCTGTCCTTTCACCCTCTGAGAAAGGAAGTATAGTGCCTGATTGGGGAGTCCAGAAATAAAACACAGTATTTGGCATTGGTGCCACTGAAACAAGAAAGAGAAAGTGACCCAGCGGATGGAGGCTTAGTGTACACCCATTTGAGGCACAGGCCTGGAAACTGACCTTACAGAGGATGAGGGTGAAACAGTAGCACACGGTGTCCTCACTGAGGTTCATGAAACCAGCTTCCTCCATACTCCCAACTTCCATCCTCGGACCTTGCACTGATGTCAGTACAGAAGACAAAAGATTAGACAAAAGCTCCATCGAGGCCTAAGGGAAGCATGGTAATAAGTGATAAATCCTTGGGGGCGTAAATAATGCCACAACTAGGATTAACAGGATTACATTGATACAAAAGAAAAGAGCTGGCTGCCAGGAAAACCCTTCCTGACAGAGCAAGCCTCAGAGTAACCTGAAAGTCTCGAGACCTGTGAAATGGAACTTTCTAGTGCAATGGCCAGTAGACAGATAAACCCAGTCCAGATTGAAAAGATGATTGTCTAGACAGGCAGCTGCCACAGTGGCTTTTACCAACACCGCCTAGTAAACACCCATTGTGCATATTAAATACTCATCTGCCCTCCAAGTGGTCAGAATCTTCCTTTATTTTCCCGTCTTAGGATGTCTACTCACTAGATGGAGATTTAACAGTTTGTATCGAATACAGAATCACAGAACAGCCCAGCATATGGCTGGCCCCGGGGTGTCTCGGTGCATTCACATGACATTTCTAATGGGAAGGTTTATAGAATGTTACACTCTAAACAAGATGTGTTAATATATGAAAACAGACTGGGATAAAAAGCCAGGCAGATCTGGACAAGGGGCTGTTGGCTGCCCTGCCAGCACCTTCCAGTAGGCATCTGGCACCAAAGCCTGAGCTTCTGAGGATGAAGAGCTTTTCAGGGTCATGAGCTGAAATGTTCTGATTGACTGTGAAATACCTCTTCCTGCAGATGATAGAACTCCATTTCACCTCCAAAGTTGTCATCAGAATTTGGTCAATTTCTTGTGTTAAATCTTTGAAGGGCCAGAAGCTACATTCACTGAGACTGCTGATTATATAATGGCTCCTGGCAAGTGAGCAGAAAGAGGGCATCTCCGTAGCTGGATTAGTTTTCTGGGAGATGCCCAGAGGCTTTTGTTATGGGTACTCAGATGAGAGCAAAGAAGCCAGTGGGTTCCAAAAGCCTAAGGGCCTGTGGCACAACAGGATGAGTCACAGGAAAGTTTTAAAATCTGTTCCTTTTGTGACCTCTCATACTAGCAGGGAATTTAGGCAGTTCCAACGCTGTGTACAAGTATTTACAAAATAATACATTAACAGTAGATACAAATTGACACCCTATTGGAGACCCTTTACGTTTATGGTCACATGGAATCCTCATTATTTTATGAGATAAATACTAAGGCACAGAAAGATTAGCCAGGTAATAAGGGATAGAGCAGGGATTCCAGTCCAGGCACTCTGACCTCAAAGCCCCCACACTTTACTGTAAATATTTTTGGTAAATGTGATAGCCCATAATTCTAGCTATTTTGAGAGTGCTGGGAAAGTGGGTAAGGACTTGATGAATTTCATGGTCAGCCTGTATTATGCATGAAGAGTCTCTGTGCTTTACCCATGGGCTGTTTGGCCCAAACAGCTATGACTGAGAGCACAGGGACAGTTACCAGGAGCCAAGATATGAGCAAAAGGAACCTCATATGTTGTTCAGCTCTGGCTGTAGCTTCCTCCAGCAACTTGAGAAGGGTATCCAAGCTCTAGACGCCTGAGTTTCCAACACAAAATAGGAAACAAAATATTTGCCATCTTTTTCCTTCCTGGGCCATTAGGAGAGTTAACAAGATAATTATTTCACATCATTCAAACTCCAGGGAAGGAGAGAATTGTCCCAATGAGGTGTCATGCATTGGACCCAGTTTGTTTTATAGTCTGCATAATTAGGAGGAGTCTAAGTCAAAATCAACCAAACAGCATTCATCAAGTGTCCATTAGACATACTAGTACATGTGTTGCTCAATCCCACCTATTTTAACATGCTGAAGTGTTCACATGGTTTACCTAACAGGTCTAAAGAAGAGACATACTACTATTGATATAATAGAGTTGTTATATAATAGATATAACATCCATCTCTGAGTGGATGTTTTTTATCCTAGCCCTTTTAAAGGTTAGGTCCCAAGAACATCCTTATAGGTTGAGCTTGTGGGGCATCCACACTTGCTGGGCATTGCCCTGGGAACCATGTAGAGTAGCTTACAGACATGGTCCAGGCCCTCTAGGAATTTTTACTCAAAAATGTTTGCCTACATGAAGGTCAACTTCTATTTTTCAAACAGGCGTTGAAAGAAGACGTATCTATGACATTGTAAATGTGCTGGAATCACTGCATCTGGTCAGCCGGGTGGCCAAGAATCAGTATGGCTGGCATGGACGCCACAGCTTGCCAAAAACCCTGAGGAGCCTCCAGAGACTGGGAGAGGAGCAGAAATATGAAGAGCAGATGGCACATCTCCAGCAGAAGGAGCTAGAGCTGATGGATTATAAACTTGGAGAACGTAAAAAAGATGGCTGTCCAGATTCTCAAGATCAACAGTTACTGGATTTCTCTGAACCCGACTACCCCTCTTGTGAGTGCACTATAAAACCACACGAGTGATGGTTCCTTCCACAGAGGTTCACTGCTAAGGCGGGCAGTGCCAGATTGACAGCCCTGGAGGGAGATGTCCTCCTATTCTGTCTACTGAAGAAAGGGAGACAGATGGCTCCCCCACTGGGCTTCCCGCTCGACCTCACTTCAAGCCTGTCTGGTGGCAGTTCACTTGGTATTTGGTGTGTTTGGACTATAGATCACTAGCAGCACTCCCGTTTCTGACTGACAGCCCCATGCTGATTTCTATTTGTGAGCCTTTAAAGAAATTTCACTTTGAAAGAAGTTATCTTTTCAGAGAATTCAATTTTTTAAACTCTATTTAGGGCAGATTACTTAGAAACGAACCTCGTTAGGAGAACACGTTGATAAGAAAGATGGATAACCCCTGCTGTCATTTGATACAGAATTTTTTTTATTTATATCTACATGGTTCTTCCCCTCTCAGCTCCTATTGATCCTCTTCCTGTTTTAACGACTGATCTTCATCAGTCTCACCCTATACCCCATTGCTATGATGATAAAGTGCAAGTATCAGTCAACATTTCCCTTGCAGATCTAATAGGGACGGAAATGTGGGCCTGGTTTTCATTAGATTTACTGTCTCATGCCTTTTAGCTCCACCCCATGAGCCAGTTCTTATCCTAATAACCAGAGGAGACAGCCATCTGTCGGGAATGGTTTGCCTGCCATCTACAGCAACAGACATCTAATCAGTGTCTCCTATTCGTTTCCAGCTTAGTTCTTCTCTTATTTCTGAAAAGCAGGGGGAACGGCAAGCACCTACTGTGCTTAAGACATATTCTAGATATTGTGGACACAGAGAAATAAAAACAGAGTTCTTGCCTTTGAAGGAACAGCTGATGTTCTGAAAACAGTCCCTGAAGCCTACCCTTCCATTTATCCTTCTGCATTCATCTTTTCTAAAAGTTGCCTCAGGAAAACTACCTCATGGATTTATTCTATGAAGTAGGAGTGTAAAGCATTAAGAGTCATTTCAAATATGCATTTCAGAGTTTATGCCTACTGCGGAGTAATTTTACAAGCCATAAGAAAACTCACTCATTTCTTGAGGCGCCTGGCTGGCTCAGTCAGTAGAGCGTGCAACTCTTGATCTCTGGGTCGTGAGTTCGAGCTCCACATTGGGTGTAGAGGTTACTTAAAAAAAAAAGAAGAAAAGAAACTCCATCTCATTTCCTCACAAGCCATCTTTTTGTGCTGTGTGTCCAGTAGGCTTCTGCCTATAACGAGTGATCTTTCCATCTGCTGGTAGAGACCGTAGTTCTGGCAAACTCTAAGCACCGTCTTTCATGTGGTAAATTATATGTTTTGATGCTTTCATTTCATTCCCTTTGTAGCATCTGCAAACAGTAGAAAAGACAAGTCTCTGAGAATTATGAGCCAGAAGTTTGTAATGCTATTCCTCGTCTCCAAAACCAAGATTGTTACTCTTGATGTGGCTGCCAAAATACTGATAGAAGAAAGCCAGGATACCCCAGACCATAGTAAATTTAAAAGTAAGCATCTTCACCTAAATCCACTTATCAGTACAAAAAGGGTGGGATTTCATATGTTGCTATTTTCTGCCTGTGAGAGTGAAAAAAAATTTTTTTGAGAAGTGCAATCCTCCCTGCATTCAAAAAGATTCTTGGTGCTGTGAGAGGTAAGTTAGTAAATACGAGAATTCCCATAAAAGTTCTGTCCGATGCCTTTTCCTCGGCAGTTAGAATGGATGGTGGAAGCAGAATGCCATCCATCCCACAAACGCAGGTCAGGGAAGGTGTAAGATGCCTTGCGTTTCTCTTTAGTATCGCTGCTTCCAAGACAGAATGTCTGAGTTTTCTTTCCCCTTTTTTCCTCACCCCCTGCCTACTCTCCTGATGGGTGGAGATGAAAGTTGTCTGCAGGTAAGAACCAGAGGAATGACCAGGGTAGGGTAGGGGTGGTGGGACAAGGCCACTGGGCAAGAAGAGTTTCCGAGATTCGTACCCCAGTGCGCTTTCCTTTTCTGTCGAGCCTGGGTTGAGCCAAATGCCCTTGGCTGCCAGTAGCCCTTTTCGAGCCCTGGGAAGCCATGAGCTCAGCGTTCTCTGCGTTTTCTGTCTCCGTTGGAGGGATAGGCACCCTGTGGGAGAAATGTAGGTAAAATTCAGCTCTATCAGAATTGGGAAGAAGATTGCATCTGGGGTGAATGGGTTGATGTTCCTGGACCATAATCAAAGCTCCTTTGATTGATCTTAGCTACAAAGTCAAGTGGGTTTCCTACCTGTAAATTGATTTCTTGAATGGAAATTACTTTGTGGGTTTTGCCCTGCCTATCCAATGTCTTACCACCCCTTCTGAATTTCTTCTCTCGTGCCCACATTTTCCAATGTCTCTCCCCCAGCTCTTGTAAGACTCAGGGAATGCCCACCCCTCCCCTCCCCACTAGGTGGCCAGATGCCAGGATTCCACTTAGGAGCTGCCTGTCTTCAGCACAGTTGAACCTCAATAACCTTGAGCCTCAGATGGTCTTGTCTGCCCAGGAGCACAGCCTCACAGGAAGCTCTGGGGAATCCCTGTCATTTTCATAGGCCAGCTGCCTGCTGGAGCTGGTGCCACCACCTGCTGGGAGAAGCTCAGAGCAAGCTCCTGCCACATATCAGAATTACATTTACTAAGCCTTTAATTACAGCCCCTTTCTCTCCCTTGGTGTTCTTGCAATCTCGGCGCTCCCTGCTTGTCACCAGGTGCCTCTCACAAGGGGTGTGAAGTTGTGGAAAAGGAAAGACACACTGACCTTCCCATAGTGTGTGTCTTCAGATGCATCAGATGCATAAATCCGGGGCGATTGCATGACAGAGCCCTTGGCCTCTGCTGCACCCCACTGCTTTCTGCTTGAGGTGTATATGGAGGCCGAGAAAAGTGACCTGTCACATAAACTAAAATGTAATGGTGTTAAAGCCAGTTACAGCAGTGTGACCATAATTGTGTTTTATATCTTCAAGCAAAGGTACGGCGCCTCTATGACATAGCCAATGTTCTGACCAGCTTGGCTCTAATAAAGAAGGTGCATGTAACAGAGGAGCGAGGCCGTAAACCAGCCTTCAAATGGATCGGGCCCGTGGACTTCAGTCCCAGCGGTAAGGGAGCATGGTTTTACTAGGGACCTATTTTATTTACAGTCCCCAGTTCCTTTTCCAACTCATGCATCTACCACACAGTGAGATTGATCTTTATTTCCCATAACCCGTGTCACATTCAAAATTGGACTAGCGGTGTGTTAGTCTGCAAATGGTGTGTGCGGCCGGCTCCCATACAGTAGGAAGGGAAATCCTGAGAGTTTATGATGTGGGAGTTTCTGTAACTATTAAATGATAGCTCATTAGCATGTTTTATCTTATTCCAGAGTTCCTGGAAGTTTGGGATCGAGGATTAAAAATGACACTTCTTATGAACTCTGGTTGTTTCTGCATCAGCGGAATAAAGCATTATTTTTCTTTGAAATCCTAGATAATGTTAAAATTACATCAATTACGATCACAAAACTAATACATGGTGAGATGGCTTCTAAATATAGTATAAATGTCAAGAACACCTTTTTGGTAATTTATTTAACAGGTTACCAATGTTATAATTTTACTAAACTAAAGCAAAAAAGAGTATTATCTTCTACTTATTTGACAGGTAATATCTGAGCAATTGCAACTGGATCCTACTATATCAACTACTTTACATACAGTAATGCTGCATGGGAAAAAAAGCCATTAAAGTTATTTTTAAATTACCCTTCCAATTTTGGTATTAGTGGCATAAATTCCTGCCATTTAACCCAGACTTATAAAAGATATAGCTCTCTACCTCACTTACAACACATTATTCACTTAGGATCTAGATGAAGCCACTTAAAATCAAGTATAACTAATTCAGCCCAGCCAGTACTTACTGCATGTGGATGGTGCACACGTAATTACCGTACTAAATGCATGAAAGACTGAAAGACGCATACGACGCCATCTCTGCCTGCATGAATTACACGCCTTTGCCATTTTCCACACTTCTGCCTTTGGCTTCTAGCCTTTTCCCCTGTGAAGCCCTCCTCTTTACGACATGAACATATTCTACTCAGCTTTCAAGATCTGGCTTGAATGTCAACTCCTCCATGAAATTTTCCCTGATCCCCCAGAGCAAGGACTGTCTCATCTGAGCTGTTGCAATGTCGTAATGTGCTGCTGTGCTCGGTGATGTTGATGTCATGCCATTGCCTCAGCTCTATGCATTTGAAGCCAGACTCAGTCTTTTTTGTTTTACTTTTTAACAACCATATTTAGATATAATTCACATAAAATATAATTCACATAACTCATCAATTCAAACTGTACAGTTCAATGGCTTTTAATACAGAGTTGTGCCACCGTCACCACAGTCGCTTGGAAAACACAGTCCATCCCCAAAAGAAACCCTGTCTACATAGCACTTACTTCCACTTCCTCCCAACCTTTCCTTTCCAGCACCAGGAGAAAATTAATATATTTCCATCTCTATCGATTTACCTATTCTGGAGATTCCCTATAAATGGACTCACACAACATACAGTCTTTTGTGACCAACTTCATTCACTTAGCACAATGTTGTTAAGGTCCTTCAGCCTCATTGCATGTATCAGTACTTCCTTGCTTTCTGTTGTGGAATACTATCCCATTGTATAGAAATGCCACGTTTTATTTATTCATTCATCAGTTGATAGAAATTTGGATTTTTTTCCACTTTGGGCTATTATGAATAATGCCGCTTTGAACGTCCACAGAGAAGTTTTGATACGAACATCTGTTTTCATTTCTCATGGGTATACCCAGGGACGGACTTGATGGCTCAAATGGTAGCACCATGCTTAATATTTTAAGGAATGGTAAAACAATTTTCTAAAGAGGTAGATTCTCAGTGAGTTAAAAGCAGACTCAGCCTTTATTCACCCATGATTAACCTATCGTATCCAGATCAGTGCCTTTACTTGCTTTAGTTGATTAATGAGCTTCTATCGAAGGTATAATTAGCCTACATTTGAAAATTAGAGAACAATTAAGCACTACATATGGTGGTCCTGGCTCTGGGAAAACTCAGAGAAGATATGGGTGACATTCTGATGGACAGAACTGTTAGGTTTTGGAGGGAAGGAGACCTGTTGAGTTCAAGGAACAGATACCTAAGAACAAATCTGGTGCCTGTTTAGAGATCAGCCACCCTGATTTAGTGGAGGGCATGGGCTAGAGAATAATGAGACATAAAATGTTGATCATTTGGGACCACATTTCAGAAAGCTTCAAAATAAACCAGGAAATCTGTCCTAGATATAATAAGCAGAAGTGACAAGGGATCTTTAGATAGATTAAAAAAGAAGAGGGACTCAAGGGGAGTAGTGTCATTGCAGAAAATAAGGTAATTGGGGAACTGAGCTGGTGTTAAGAATTCTCAGGAAGGGATTTGTGTAACCAGCTGGAAGGGCTCCGATCTGATAAGGGGAACAGGACTTGGGACCAGGTCTGTGAACTCACTTTCTCTATCTGACAGAAACTTGATCTTTTTTCTGTATATTTAGTTTCATTACTGACAACACCATCGTCATTATCAACCCAGCAATCTGAACTTCATATTACCTTTGATTTCCTGAATTCACTCTCCTTCACTCCTTGAATAGCGATTCCTCACGGGTAAACTTAATAAATGTCTTTTTCCTCTTCTCCTTCCCAGCATCATGCCTTTTTTATCCTCTTTGCAGCTTTTTTGTTATGACGCAGAATAAATGGCACATGGTTAAAATTACAATTCGGTAGGTTTTGCATTGTGTACACCTGTGAAATAATGACTGTAGTCAAGATAATGAACCCATCACCCTCCAAAGTCTCCTGTCTCTGAAATTCCTCCCTCCGGCCCCCATCCCGTCCCCAGGGCAACCACTGATCTGTTTTCTTTCAGTCTAGACTTGTACATGTTTTCTAACATTTTTATAAGGAAATTATACACAGTTGATGCTCATTCAGAGTGCATATTTGCAAATTTACATACTAAAATTTTTTGATAACTCCAAAATTAATACTCAGAATTTTCTCAGTCATTCACAGACGTGCAAAGAGTAGCAAAAAATTGGGGTTGACAACACCCTTGTTCCCAGCTGCGGTCAAACAAGGCAACTCTGCCGTCTTGTTTCTCATACTTATTCCTACTTGGCTCTCATGCTGTAAACAAGTGTCCTTTCCATGGTCTTTTTGTGCCATGTGTTCACATTTTTGTGCTTTGTGTTGGGGATTTTGCTGCTAAAATGGCTCGCAAGTGTCCTACTGAAGTGCTAAGGATTCTAAGTATAAGAAGCCATGAAGTGACTTACAGAGGAAATACATATGTTAGGAAGGCTTATTCAGGCATGCGTTCTAGTGCTTTTGGCTAAGAGTTCAACGCTAATGGATCAACAATGTATATTAAATAAGGTGTCTTTAAACAGACACACATATAAAACAGGGATATTATATGTTGATCAATTGATGAAAATGTTGTGACAGAAGGCTGGCAGGAACCTAACCCTGTATTTCCTTTAAGAGCAGTGGTTCAGGATTTGCTAATTCAGTGTTCGTGATAACTTCACAGAACATTACTACCATGAAAACAAGAATTGACGGAGTGCCTGGGTGGCTTAGTTGGTTAAGCGTCCGACTTTCGCTTAGGTCATGATCTCACGGTTCGTGGGTTCGAGCCCCTCGTCGGGCTCTGTGCTGACTGCCAGCTCAGAGCCTGGAGCCTGTTTCAGTCTGTGACTCCCTCTCTCTCTGACCCTCCCCTGCTCACGCTGTCTCTCTCTCTGTCTCCTAGAAATAAATAAACATTTAAAAAAAAAAAAAGAAAAGAAAACAAGAATTGAATGTAGTGTGTGTACTCTTTTTATCAAGCTTCTTTCACTCAGCATAATTATTTTCAGATTAATATTGTAGCATGTATCAATAGTTCATTCCTGTATATTGCTGAGTATCCCATTTTATGGATTTATCATTCTGTATTCATTTACTTGTTGGTGGACATGTGGATTAGTTCCAGTTTTTGGCTAGAAATTTATTTATAAATAAAGCTACGATGAACATTCATATACATACCTTCAAGTGGTAGAATTCACCAGTGAAGCTGTGTGGGCAAGCAGTTTCCTACATGAGAGGTTTTTAATAACAGATTCAATTTTTTTAGCTATAGGGCTGTTCAGTTTATCTCTAGTAGAGCTACCCTTCCACTTCGAATTCAGTTTGCTCTTTTTTCTAGTTTCTTAAGTAGATATCTAGAAGTGGATATTATTCTAGATCATTCTTCTTTCTACCAGGTATTTAGTGCTATTAAATTTTCCTGTAAGTACTGCTTTGTCTCTATCCCACAAATTTTGATGTGTGCTTTCTCTCTGTCTTTCAGTTCAAAATTTTGCAATTTACTTTTGTTTTTTCCTTTCATTTAGATGTGTGCTCATTTCCAAATTTTCTGAGATTTTCCAGATCTTCTTCTTATGGATTTCTAATTTCATTCCATGTGGGCAGATGATATATTTGATATATAACTTGAATCCTTTCAAATTTATTGAAGTTTGTTTTGTGGTTACAGATATGGTCTACCCATATGCACTTAAAAAGAGTGTATATTCTACTTTGTTGAGGAGAATGTTTTATAAATGACAACTAAATCAAATTGGTTGATTGTGTTGTCTAATTCTTCTATATTCTTACTGACTTTATGTTTATTTCTTCTCTCAGTTGTTGGTAGGGGAATGTTGAAATGTCTGATTATAGTTGCAGATTTGTCGGGGCGCCTGGGTGGCTCAGTCAGTTAAGCATCCAACTTCGTCTCAGGTCATGATCTTGTGGTTTGTGGGTTCGAGTCCCGCATTGGGCTCTGTGCTGACAGCTAGCTCAGAGCCTGGAGCCTGTTTCAGATTCTGTGTCTCCCTCTCTCTCTGATCCTCCCCAGCTCACGCTATCTCTCTCTCGCTCTCTCTCTCTCAGAAATAAATAAAACATTAAGAAGAAGAAAAAAGAATAGTTGCAGATTTGTTCTTTCAGCTCTATCAGGTTTTGCTTTGTGTATTTGAAGATGTCATTAGGTACATAAACATTTAAGATCAATCACTATGTCTTCTTGGTGAATTGACCCTCTTCTCATTATGAAATGACCCGTCTTTATGCTTGATGATATTCTTTGTTCTGAAATCTATTTTATCTAATGGTAATATAATCACTTTAGCTTTCTTTTAGTTAGTTAGCATGGTGTATATTGTTCATTCTTTTAACTCTTGGTACCTATGTTTAAAGTTCTGGTAGGTAGAGAATTTTTTCATCTAATTGGACAATTTCTACTTTTTAATTGACTTGTTTAGACCATTTACATTTAATGTGATTATTGATATTTGATTTTAGTCTGTCTTGCTACTTGTTTTCAATTTGTCCCATCTTCTAATTGTTTCTTTTTACTTTTTTTCTTCCTTCTTTTGGATTTATTAAGTATTTTTTATGCTTCATTTTACTAGTTTTATTGGCGTATTAGCTGTAACTCTTCGTTGTGGTATTTTAATGGCTGCCATAGGATTTATAGTATACATCTTTAACTTATCACAGGCTACCTTCAAATGATGTACTACTTATATAAGGACCTTTTAATAGCATACTTTTATTTCTCCCTGCCTGGCCTTTGTACTATTATTGCCAAACATTCTACTGCTCAGTGTATTATAAACTCCACAATGCACTGTTATTTTTGCTTTTTTAAAATTTTTTTTGATGTTTTATTTATTTTTGAGAGAGAGACAGAGTATGAGGAGGGGAGTGGCAGAGAGAGAGAGAGAGAGATACAGAATCCAAAGCAGGCTCCAGGCTCTAAGCTGTCAGCACAGAGCCCAATGCAGGGCTCGAATTCACGAACCATGAGATCATGACCTGAGCCAAAGTCGGACACAACCGAATGAGCCACCCAGGCGCCCCTATTTTTGCTTTAAACAGCCTATTATCTTTTAAAAGACTTTAATAAGGGGAAAAATTTATATCTACCACATAATCACCATTTCTGTGGCTTACTTTTTTCTGCATCTGATCTGCTATTAGTCTCATCCACTGTATTTTCATTTGCAGCATTACAGTTTTTAATCACTGGAAGTTTGACTTGAGCCTTTAGATTTTCATGGTCTCTATTCAACATGTTCAGTCTTTCCTCTAGTTTCCTGAATTCACGGAATTATAATACCAGTTTTAATGTGCCTGTCTACTAATTCTATCATGTGTCACTTTTGAATTCATTTCCATTGATTTGTCTCTTCAGTGCAAGTTATATTTCCCTTATTCTTTGTGTACCTGGTAAATTTTAATTGTATGCCAGACACTGAGATGTTGGGTACTATATATTTCAGTTTTTCTAAAAATGTTTTTCAGCTTTGTTCTGAGATGCTGTGAAGTTACTTGGAAACAGCGACCCTTTCAGGTCTTGTTTTTAAGCTTTGGTAGGTAGGACCATCAGCAGCTAGTCTTTAGTGCATTATCCCCACTACTGAGGCAATTAATACCCTGTCTAGCATTGTAACCAGTGACCCATGAATTACAAGATTTTTCCATGCTGGCTATTGACGACAGGCGCTATTCCCAGCCCTGGATGAGCTGCAGACACTATTCCTTCTTCTCCTTTTGAGTGGTTGTTTCTGTGATGTTGGGTAGGTTTCTCACATGCGTGAGTGTCCCATGGAATACTTAAGAGTGTGAGTACCTTCTGCAGGTCTCCACCATTCTTTTTGTATGGTTCTCCTCTATGTTATTTTGCCCTGCAAACTCTAACTGTCCTGGCTTTTCTCGACTCCCAGCTCCATCCTCAACGTGGGAAGACTTCCAGTTTCTGTCCAGGTTCCCTTCCCTGTACTCTAACTGGGAAACATTCTCCAGGCAGTAAGTAGGGACAATCATAGATCTCACCTCATTTGATTCCTGTCTTTAAGGATCCTGCTGTCCAGTGTCTTGAGAGCCACTATTTTAATATATTTTGTCTGATATTCTGTTTTGGGAAGGAGGGTAAATCTGTTCCCTGTTACTGTCTGGACCCGTTTTCTTTGTGATTTTCTAAGAAGACCATTTGGGGGGCTTTTGTAAAAGTGATTTTTTTCATTTTTTATGTGTTTTAGAAAATGTAAGTCTAGCAGGGCCCTTCAATTTATTAGTCTTTTCATTAAAATGGGCATGCTTTGGGGTGCCTGGAGGGCTCAGTCAGTTAAGGGTCTAACTCTTGATTTCAGCTCAGGTCATAATCTCATGCTTCGTGAGTTCTAGCCGCACATTGGGGCTCCACAATGACAGTCCGGAGCCTGCTTGGGATTCTCTGCTCCATCCCCAAATTGCACTCACTCTCTCTCAAAATAAATATTTTGTTAAAAAGTGCATGTTTTTTGGGGTCTGTGCTGACGGTGCAGAGTCTGCTTGGGATTCTTGCTCTCCTCTCTCTGCCCCTCCCCCACTCATATTCTCTCTCGCGCTCACTCTCGCTCTCTCTCTCAAAACAAATAAACTCTAAAAATGTGCATGCTTTGAACCTAGAAAGAAAAATTACACAGATGAACAGGGTAGGAATGACTAAGCAACAGGCACAATTTCTATGTAGAAATACACGCCTGGTTCTGTCTAGGAAATTCTATCTTGGTGTTACACAGCCTCTTTAAACAGAAAATGGGCCTGCAAGGCCCTTCTATTCTCACTGTTCTGCAGCATTTCAACCACGAGATTTTTGCTGACCTTATTCCCTTGGTCACTTAGTAACTGAGCCTCCTACTGCATAAGAAAGACATAATAGAGCATAATAGAAAATAGAGATTCGTATACTCATTGCCCTAGAGCTGTGGCATGAGCGGGTGATCCCAATTAATGTTAAAATCTCTAAATATGTGTGTTGGGCTGAGCATGGTTGGGTTTTCCTTTGATATCTCTGCCCAAAGAAAGCATCTGAAATGTCATGTCCATTCTAATTTGGGTTGGAGAACATTGTGCTCTACTTTTGTTGCAGTTTGGATAATTTTAGAATATATATGGATTCGGTCTCACTTTATAGTCTTTTACTAACTCTTAAAAAAATTAGTACATCAAAAGAAATTGGGGTTTGAGACAAGGCTCATAAAATTCCTTTGATTTTCTTAGTTTTTAATTTATAGGATAGCTCCATTACAATTACAGGCTCTCAAAGCTATATCCTAAAAAGGCTAAAATTATCCTGAATTATAGCTATATAACAACACTACCAATTCTCTCATTTATTTAGATGAAGAACTAGTGGATGTTTCTGCATCTGTCTTACCAGAATTGAAAAGAGAAACATATGGCCAGATTCAAGTCTGTGCAAAACAGAGGCTGGCTCGACATGGTTCTTTTAACACAGTTCAGGCTTCTGAGAGGATCCAGAGGAAAGTGAACTCAGAACCCAGCAGTCCTTATAGAGAAGAACAAGGTATCTGCCTTTTCTTATTCCACGGAATCCACCAGCTGTCATGTAACAGTCACCCTACCTGGGCATTTTAAAATGAGCTGACTCTAGGCCCTGCCCTTTTTTTCACTTACCTGAAGTAAAGGATGATTGAGGGTGAAAGAGTTGCTGACTTCACAGGGAATGAACATGGCCCCGTGCCTGAAATTCATCCTAGTCAGCCATGAAGATCAACTGGGTTTGCCAACTTGGTCTGTTTGATGCACCTCAGACATTCATCAGGTTTACAAAGCAACACATGTTTTATTTGTTTTGTTTTGTTTTGTTTCTAATTATTGATGAGACCTGAATTCCTCCACTAACAGCTAGCTTCTGGAAATTTCTCTTTGAATCAAAACCAGAACGGATTTGAGATAATCTTATATTCCCTGAGCTGTGAATAATGAATCCTGCTATATATAATTGGTGTGTGTAAGCCTCTTGCCATATTTTGTTAGAGTTTTATTTTTCTTTTCAGGACCAGGTGGCTACTCCTTAGAAATTGGAAGTCTAGCAGCTGTTTACCGACAGAAAATAGAAGACAGTTCAGAGTAAGTAGTTTTTAAAAACTGTATTCTCTTCTATTTTCTGGTGTTAGCTTTGAACACACTGAAATGCAGCCCATCAAAAGGTAAATTTAGCAGTCTTGCTCAGAAGTCATTCATTTGTTTATTAAGAATTTTCTGGGGCGACAGGATGGCTCAGTTGGTTGAACGTCTGACTTCTGTTCAGGTCACAATCCCACAGTTTGTGAGTTCAAGCCCCACATCAGGCTTTCTGCTGTCAGCATAGGGCCCACTTTCAGAGCCTCTGTCCACCTCTCTCTGCCTCTCCCCTACTCACACACACACACACACACACTCTCTCTCTCTGTCTCTCAAAGAATTTTCTCTTTCCCTTTGTGACTAACACTGTCCTGGATATAGCATCAAGGACACAAAAGCAGGAAGAATGTATCCCCTTACTAGTAAAAACTTACAGGCAAAAAAATAAAAACAGATACCCTGAAAAAAGACAACTCACTACTAACATGGCACTGAGAACTGATGATTGGAGCTCCAGGAATCCCTTCATGTTCACCATAGCTAACTTTGTTTATGAACCACCAGATCCTATTCCAAAAGTTTTATATACATTAACTCATCTAATCATACCAAACGTTTAAGGTGGGTACTATTTTCTTCATTTTACAGAAAGGAAATGGAAACCCAAAGAGGTTCGACAATTTGCCCAAAGTCACAGTGATCATAAGTGACAGAGCCAGGATTCAAACCCAGGCTCTTGGTTCAAATTTTGGGTCTGATTTTGAAGGAAATCACATATTATCAAAAGAAGCAGAGGAAATGCTAATGAGGGAACAAGAGTGGTTTTTAAGGACAGATTTGGGGAGAAATAGATTGTGACGTGGGGCCAGGGAGTACTGGGACATTAAACTGATTAGCTATTATGATTTGTCCAAATAGGATAGCACAGGGAAATATCATTCGTAAAAAGAACTTGGGGTGTTGGAGGTGAATAGGTCAAGTTGGCAAAAAGCCTTGAAAGCCAGGTAGGAGAGTTTGGGTTTATGAGACAGAGGATAACGAACTATGTAGACTCCGTGGAGAAGAGCACTCTGGCTGCTTCTAGTAACAGGTGGGATCCAGCATCTGCAAGCTTTCTGCTATGTCATCCTGCAGATCTGAGCTGTGTCAGCTGCAGACAGAAGAGTAGAAATCAGTGTAAGACGGTGAGTCAGCAAGACTCCCCAAAGTAGGGAGACATCACAAAGAACGCTGGGTCTCCGATGGTGGTGCTGTTATCGGTGGAGACAGAGAGACTGCAGATGGATGACCAGAGGGAGGACGGTGACTCAGCATGGCCATGTTGAGCTGCACACAGCCGAGTAGTAGCGGTCACTCTTTCAGAGAGGCTGTGGTTGGACAGGTGTGCTCAGTGCCTTTATTTTATCTTCAGCAGCACATGGACAACAAGACTGGGCAAAATGGGTCATGCTGATTAGTTCTTAGAGGAGTCTTAAAAGGATTTTCCTCATCTGTTTCCAAAAATACACTAGAAATATAAATTAAAAAAAATTTTTTTAATGTTTTATTTATTTCTGAGAGAGAGAGAGAGACAGCATGAGCAGGGGAGGGTCAGAGGGAGGGAGACACAGAATCTGAACAGGCTCCAAGCTCTAAGCTAGCTGCCAACACAGAGCCTGACACGGGGCTCGAACCCACTAACTGTGAGATCATGACCTGGGCCAAAGTCAGAGGCTTAACCGACTGAGCCACCCAGGTGCCCCATATAAATTTTTTTTAATATTTAGAAATTTTTCCATAGAGAAGGCCCAGACATTGCTTATAATCTCTTATGTTAAATGGGGGTTAATTTTGAATGTGTTCTGCCTAAAAATTGTGATATTGAGCAGAATGGGACAAGAATGGTAGAAAATAACTTAGTAGGTCACTTTATTTCCTCACTGCCCATTTCATTTATGTTACAGTAGAAAATGTGAGACAAACCAGATGTATCCTTTAAATGAAACTCTGATCCAGGGGCGCTTAGGTGGCTAAAGTCAGTTAGGTGTCCAACTCTTGATTTCAGCCCAGGTCATGATCTTGTAGTTTGTGACATTGAGCTTTGTGTTGGGCTCTGTTATATAGGCGCAGAGCCTGCTTGAGATTCTCTCTCTGCCCTTTCCCTGCTCTCTCTCTCTCTCAAAATAAATAAACTTCTAAAAACTAAACAAATTAATAAAAAAAATAATAATTGAATGAAACTCTGGTCCAGTCTTTGTTATCTATCCAGATGGCATAGAGTGCCTAGTGTGAGGCCCAGCTTCATCACATCAGAGCTCGGTGACCCTCAGGAGGCTGATTAGTCTCTGACCTTCAGTCTCATAAACTGGTGGTGGACAGTAATCATTATAAGTATGTAACCCAATTACAATATGCCAGTCATACAGCATTTGTGTGTCTGGTATACAGTACTATGTAACTGATAACTATTAGATGTAGAAGAGGCAGGGGAGGAGCCAGGCTGAGCTCTAACTTGAGATCCCCCAAGGGCTGCCCACCCCATCCCTAACCATCCATCCAGGTTACAAGGTCCTCTGCCTCTGGGATTAGCTAATAGTGCAGGGGGCCCACTTTAGTATCAGCTTGAGCAGCATTATCTCATTTCCGCTTTGGTACATCTCTCTTGAGGAAGGCAAAGCATCAGGAGCTGGTGGAACATGATAACTTGTTGAGACCCATTATGTTTCTTTTCATTTCAGGGGGAAAGCCTTTGCCAGTAAGAGAGTGATGCCTCCATCAAGCAGCCTGGACCCCGCTGCTCCTTCCCCTACCCCATCTCTTGACTCAGAATGTCGTGTTAATCCGTTAACACACCAAGTATTTTCCGTGGCCCAAACGGACCTGCAGGCATTCTCCATGCAGAATAGTCTGACTGCACAAGCGGGTGTCTCACTGTCTTCTGCAGCCTCAGACAGGGAGACCCCGAAGCCAGCCCTGTTGACCGGCCAGCCCGTGGTGTACGTGCCCTCCACCTCCCTGTTCATGCTGTATGGGAACGTACAGGAGGGACCGGCCCCAGGGTCAGGCTTGGGATCGGAGAGGGATGGCGGAAGCTTGGAAGTCACAGCAGCAGAACAGTCACCTACACCCTCAATTCAGAAGCGCCTAAGCGAGGAGAGGAGACCTCAGGAGGAGGAGCCAGCCACTAAAAGACAGAGCAGGGACTATGAAGACAGCCCTCTAGCCCTTGTCATGCCCAAGGTAAGAGAGTTCGGGTGGGCGTACTTAGTGACATCCCATTAACCCAGAATTCCTTCTCAATAAAGACACACAATACTAGTAAGCGATTGAGTCTGGAATGTAAGGTATTTCATGTATCACTTAAATAACTAAGCCTGGGACGGGCTTTCCCATAAAGTCGTGCCATAAATCAGTAACATAAGAAAAGTGATTTTGGGGGCGCCTAGGTGGCTTAGTCAGTTAAGCATCCAGCTCTTGATTTTGGCTCAGGGTTTGTGGGATCGAGCCCCATATCAGGCTCTGCACTGAACATGGATCCTGCTTAAATTCTCTCCCTCTCTCTCCCTCTGCTCCTCCCCACAGTGCATGCGTGCATGCACATAGACTCACTCAAAAATTTATTTAAAAAACTGATTTCTAGGGGCGCCTGGGTGGCTTAGTCGGTTAAGCGTCCGACTTTCGCTTAGGTCATGATCTCGCGGTTCGTGGGTTTGGGCCCCGCGTCAGGCTCTGTGCTGACTGCCAGCTCAGAGCCTGGAGCCTGTTTCAGTCTGTGACTCCCTCTCTCTCTGACCCTCCCCTGCTCACGCTCTCTCTCTCTCTCCTAGAAATAAATAAAAATATTAAAAAAAAAAAAAACTGATTTCTATAAAATACCTACTTTGCACAAAATGCTAAACAATATATGAAAAATAAAAAAGAAAGGCCCATAATGCTACCACAGAGGCAATCACTGTTAACATGTTTGTAGATCTCCTTCCTTTTTCTATACTTTCTTTTTTTTTTCAAACAAGTTGAGATCACTGAAATAACGATCTTAATCCAGGAGGCACCAGAGTCCCAGAGTCAGGAATACGGGTGCTATTTGGCTTTTAGTGTCTATGTCTGTTCTCATCGCTGTTCAGAGATCCTGTCTCCCCAGCTACAAAGTGAAGAGAACAAAAATGTGAGCTGTTCACATCTCCGTAGCCACTCCGAGGTTAATGAGATATGACCAGTAAAACACTCCAAGAGCAGAAGAACTATATGATCCATACAGTCTGTGGTGGGTCAGCCAGGCACTCATGGAGATCAGTACCTTAATTAAGACCCCTTCTCTTCTCTTCCTTTCTCTTGCCAGAGTGAATTTTTCTAATTGTGTATAGAGCCTAGGGTCACAGAACAGCAAGGAAGGCTGACCCGGGTGTGTCTTTAACCATCAAGAGCAGCTTTGGGTCAGTCCTGCAGTTCGTAGTGGGCCACCAAAAGACACATCCACACCCTGAATGTTAGCAGCTCAGACATTTATTTCATGGTCTAAACACGTTTGCCAGATTTTCATTAAAACCCCATCATTTCTGTGCTACAGAATCCTAAACCTCCAGAAGCACCTGACACATCCTTGATTTTCAGACCATTCCCAGAAGTGTGACCAAAACAACTCACATACACGAGGCAGTGTGGTACCCAGCGACCTCTGACCTTTTGGTTTATGTCTTATTTGTTTTGAGAAAGCTGTTCTTGAGATGTACCGCTGGGATTTTTACATGCTTTTCTGGTTCCTGGTTGGTTGTGTTTAGAAACCCTCAGATTCCACAGACATCGCTTCTCCCAAGACCCTGGGTCCCCGGGGATCTGCGCCCATCGAAGACATTCACAAGGGGAGCCAACTCTCTGCTACAGAAGAGGCTTCAGGAAAGGCTTCAGCAAACTGCCGCGTTTCTTCTGAGCGGGGAAATCCTTCAAGAGATGTAGAGATGGAAAAGGCTTCAAAAGAAAATGAAAGCACCAAAGAGCCCTCTTTGCTGCAGTATCTTTATGTACAGTCGCCGGCCGGTAAGGGATGTCACCCCATCTTGGAGCCCCTTGGGGTAGTCAGATCATGAATTAGATTAAATTTTTGTCCATATCCCCTGACCAAAGGAGCCCACCAGTGAGCCGCTGTGTACAGCCTGAGTCATTTTACTTCAAGCCTCTTGTTTCCTCCGTCTATGAACTGAAGGCAAAGGCTATCTTCATTCTCACCAACTGGAAGGGTACTAGGAAAATAATTAGGGCAAGTGATTTTTTTTTAATGAGTTAAACTTTATTTGCTAAAAAAGCACAATTCAAAAGATCATTCTGTTTTTATAAAATGTGGCTTTGGTTCAGTTTACTGAACAACACGAACCTCGTGGCCACTAGGTATTTAGGCAGACCCATGTCTTGCATATCCAGAGGTACTAAGCAGTCACTGTGGTCGAGGGCCAGGTCTGGAGAAAGAGGGCTGGACACTGAAGCCACTTACAGTCTTCATGAAGTAGTTGGCCATCCTCACCGGTGAAGCAGCACTAACCATGGCCACTATGCTGTGGGGGTGGTCTCAAACTTGAACTAAATTTTATAAGATAATACATCAAAAGCACTTCAATTATAGTGCCTGGCAGAAAGACTCAAATGCTGTTAGTATTTCAAAATAAAGCTGAAATATAATAGATACCTAATTTTTAAGATATCCACAGTATACATAAAGCTGCTCTTGATGCAGAGAGACTTAAATTGATTTTCCTCAGTTTTCCATTCACTTCGCAGGTTAGATAAGTGGGCTTTTTTAAATTCTCTTATCTAGAAAATGTTCTTTATTACACTAGCAGATATTTTTTGAGGGTTTGACGTAAGCATGGTACTCAGTGGTGCAGATATCTTGATGAACAAGAAACAGATTTGCTCCCTGCTGAATGAAAATGACAGCCCAGCACGGGGATTATTAGCTTTTCCTAGGCCAGGGACCCATTGCCACTTTGCTAAAGCCTGTGGATTCCTCCTCACAATGTTTACAAATGCGTAAAATTATTAAATGCGTAAGATTATAAGGGAAACCAATTATACGGAAACAAAAAAAGTAATTTTTTCTAGTGACAAACTCAAGGTGCTATTGCCAGTGCTGGATTTGTTGCCTGTGATCCAAGTTGAGGGAAATACAAATTTGCTAGAAGTTTGTAAGAATAAAACTTTTCCCATCCAAGTTCATTTTCCTCCTTGACGTGGAACTCAAGTGAATCAACCCTCTCAGGAGCCACGGGCATCTACCACATTATCACACAGGTGGATGTGGGATCTCATTCTCAGCCATTGCTAAGGAGAAGCAGTGCAGGGTGGAGAGAACACTGGAAGAGGGTTGGCTGGTCAGACAGGATGCATTCATTGTGGGTTCTCATTTGGAAGGGCTGTGTGGGATGTGAGCTGGAATGGTATCTTCCTGTTGTGTTCTCTTAACCTTGTTCTGCTTCTGTTTCAGGATTAAATGGTTTCAATGTGCTCTTATCTGGCAGTCAGACCCCCCATGCCGTGGGGCCATCTTCAGGTCAGCTGCCACCCCTCAGCATTCCTTGCATGGTCTTACCATCCCCAACGCTGGGCACTTTTCCCGTTCTCTATTCCCCCACAATGCCCAGGCCAGTTTCTTCTGCCTCTGGTGCGGTCCCAAATGCGGGACCTGTGAATTTTGGCTTGCCTGGCCTCGGATCAACGGCTCATCTTCTCATCGGTCCTGCAAACATGGTTACTCCAAAATCGTCGACACTCCCCGCTGCAGACCCTCAGCTTCAGGGTTCGGGCTCACTCACCCTGAGCCCTGTGATGTCGAGATCACACAGCGCCGTCCAGCCTGAATCCTCCATGTATGGGGGGCATCCGGCTCCTGTGGTAAAATTAAACCAGGTAAGTACTGCAGTGACCCAGGAAGGTCACCACTCTGTGAAGGGGTCTGCCTGCCTTTCATTAGCTTTAAGTCACATGACTGTAGGACAGAGGCTCTAGGTCAGGGTCTTCCTAGATTCCACTGTAGACCCAGAGTTATCTGCTCATTTTTTAAAGCATGGAGATATTAAGGCAGGAAATGTTGTGCTTTAAAGACAAAAATATTTTTCAGCTGTCAATCTGTTCTTTAAAATTAGAGGGACTTCTTTTAGTGATGGTTCAGGGGGATTTGTGATGAATGCTGAATATTCAGATGATTTCTCCAGGCTTTCATTTCATTAGTTCAATAAAAGAGACCACCCTGAATTTTCATTGTACAGCTATAGAAATAATCGAGAGAAATAGAGGTCTGGATACTAATGCAAAGATTCTTAGCATCTGTCATTTCTTAAAATGCAGTGTTTAGAAAACAGAAGGTATATATAATATATACATATGTACATGTATAAGTATTATAATTGATATAAATTTATCAGTACCCTATTTCCCCCCAAACTCCTATTGGTAGCAATCAGTAAGTATGTGTTGATTTCCTCTTATGCCTTAGGCACTGTTCAGAGTGGTTACATTTCTCTCACAGAGGAAGAGTTATGCTGTGGGCAAAAATATTTTAGACAAGCCCATCAGAGGCTTACAAGTTTGCTAGACATTGAAATAAACATGTTAGTTTCTAATCAAGGTGATTATAATGTAACATGCTTTCTAATCACCAGTTATGTGCCAGGCACTGACCTAGGCAATAAAGCTATGCCGGTCAACAGGATAAAGGCCCCTGCCCTTTGAGGGCACTTTAAAGAGATCAATATTTAACATTTAACACAGGAGGATACATATTAGCATGTAAATAAAAAGAGGCAAGACAGACACAGACACTTGCTATTTGCCCCGTGTGCTCTAAAGTGCTTTATAAATATGCTCTTGTTTAATTCATGCAGCTCTTTAGTGTTGTCGTTTTTATCATCCCCCATTGTATGGATGAAAAAATTGAGGGACAGACGGGTTAAGTAATTTGCCCAAGATCACACAGATGGTTGTGTCCGTGGCATCCTTCTAACCTCTTTGCTAGGACGCCTTTCTGCACGCGAAATAACAGTTATTTCTGGGAAAGATCAACCCAGATGAGTGTGACGGAAAAGCACAAAGGAGAGGACACTTACATGAAGATCACAGTGACAACACAGGCCAGGACGGGGCTTACCTAGTTTAGACACTGAAGACGATTTTGACCTCACTGCTGTTTTTATTTGCTCTTTCAGTCACCAGTTCCAGTGACCCCCAAGAGCATCCGACGCACACATCGTGAGACATTTTTCAAGACGCCTGGCAGCCTAGGAGAGCCGGTCCTTAGGAGAGAGAGGAATCCGGCACGAAACACCAGCTCGGCACAGAGGAGACTCGAAATCCCCAGCGGCGGGGCTGACTAACCCNCCACCGGAATGTCCGTGTCACATGCGATGCCCTGATGCCGAATGCAAAGGGAACGCAGGCCATCCGGCCTTCCTTTCACCTTTCTTTCACCCAATGGTTCTAGTTACCTTCCCACCATCATGCATCCTCTCTTTTCCTGAAAGTAATGGTTACTAATTGTGCACTCAGTACCAGTTACAGTCCAGACTACGCATGTGTCACAGTGAAAGCACCGACTGACTTCTGTGGTTTTGCTTCAAGACTCCTCTTATTGCTGGAAGCAGATCTGAACAGGCTACTGGAGCCTTGTGGTTTTTCTGCCGGGGGAAGGGGGAGCCGTCTAGCACTTATCCAGGGTGAGCGTTCTGGGCATGTGTTTCCCCTCACCCTGACCAGAGATCTGTGGGGAGAGGAACGTCCTTTCTGCAGTTTCAAAAAGCTACTGCTTCCTTAGGCTTCAGCAGGAAGCCAACTCCAGTTGTGAATCCTATGGTATTATTTATTTTGTTCCTGAAATGGGATTTAGTGCAAAAAGTTTACAACTACAGCAAAACACATGTTTTTCAGGGTATGACGACTTGAATGTTTATACTTTTTTCCTATGATTTGCCCTGCACTTACTTTACAACCTGCTAATAATGTGGATAAATGTATATGCATGACAGAATGTCAAGACCAAAATAACTGTGAATGGCACACCTTGCTGTCATGAACTGTGCTAACCCTGTCTGGGCACAAAAACCACGGGGAACGCCAGCAGCCCGAGAGCCGACCCGTGTGAGCAGTGAGGTGTTACTGTTCATTTGTAAAAGCCCACTGTGTGCAGTTCCCTTCACTACATGCCCCGTGGGTGTTTTACTTAAACGTTAACCATAGAGTATCAGGTATGGACGCCTTCAAAGAATTGCTGTTTGTTAAATAAATCAGGATGGTAGCAAGTGATTATATGGAAATTGGAACCTGGGTGGGACCTTGTGGTAGAATTCTGAAGAATAATGATGTGGAACTTGATGTAGGAAGATAGGTGATTGTTTTTCTTTTGTGTTTTTTTTTCTTTATTTTTGGAAAGGTAAGAGGGAAAATGGACACATTATGTTCAGTATCCAAAAGTATGCAAACCAGTTATTTTTCAGAGTTTTTCTGGAAAATAAGAGTGGTGAGTGCAGGGGTTTCATTGTGCTAGCATGAATACAATTCTGGAAACAGTTATGTAATTCTCGTTTGTTAAACTATATTGCTTTAGGATTTCATCAAGTAGCCAAACTGGCTCTTTTATCCCTAGATTTATCGATATGTACCTCATTCTAGTCTTGTCCAGTAAATGGCTACCTTCCTCCCTTCCTTCCTTTTTTCCTTTCTTTTTTAAGCTTCTGTCTTAAGATTTAGAATCTTGGTGTAGGGTTCTATTTTATTTTTATTTTTGGACCCAATAAAATGTTCTATGAAATAAAAATATTAATTTAAGAGACTCTGGGAGTCTGAGGAAAGTAGCTTTATATTAACCACAGGATGATAATATTAGCCTTATTACCCCCACAAGATTTTTGAAAACTTGACATAGAAAGCCAGATTAAATAAATTTGTTATTATATAAAGTTTTTATCAACACTAAACTTTTAAAGTTTACAAGATGGCATTTTTTTCTCTTTTTTACAACCTTTCCTAGTGTTAAATGGATAAAATTATGGTTCTAATCATCAACAATCACCTGGTAATGATTACCCTGAGCTAATATGAGCTAATAATTATTTTATACTTTTACTGACACAAATATAAACATGCCCTTTTCAGGACACACAGTATCTATACCTGCACAGGGTTCGTGCATTTTTAAATATACCTTGCTTAAGAACTTCCACAAAATATTTTCACTTGAGAGGTCTACATTTGGAAGAAGTCCAACTCTGATTTTCCCCTCACTGTTTTTGGATGCTCGCCACTTATTCATTTAACTTCTTTACTTTCCTTTTTTTTTTTTCCTGTTCACACGATGACCATATAAACCTCAGAGAATTCACGGTTCTTGAGGGGTGTTAAGGAGCAAACAACCCCCTAAATGAGAATATTAGGACTCCATGATCATACTCAGCAGCAGAAAACTAAGAACAAATCCCTTATGTATCCGGTACCCACTTTTTCATGTGGCTTTGCGATACATAAAAAATAAAAATAAAATGATGCTGATGCAGGGGTTGTTTCTGTTGGGAGAACGTATGTTCCTTACGGAGCAACTGATGAGAATGAACTGCTAAGCTAGACTTGGATATTTGAGGAAGCAGAGAAGTAATGGCAATCTTGAGTCTATTGTTGTATAACTTAGTAAAAGAAAAAAATAATTGTTGAGGACCCTGCTAAAGACACGCAGCTGTGAGTTGGCACTGAGGGACGTGTGTGCCCTATACTACCCAGGGTTTGTGAAACCCTTCCATTCTGGTACAAGAGTTGGGAGTAGAACTTTTATACTTGAATCTACCTACCAAGTTTACATTTCTCAATTCTTTTTTGTAAGGTGCTATTTCTGTATTTAAGTAACTTTTTTTTTTTCAACGTAAAGCTGCTTTGAGCTAATCTTATTGCACTGCTAGTTTTGTGTAGGTATTAATTTTATTGCTGCTTACTGCTTTTGTTTTCATCCTATTTAGCTCTGCTCTTTTTCCTAACGGCTATATTATCTATAGCTGTCTGCTTGTAACTTTACTACATGTAAACTGATCTGTTTTTCTTTTAGAAAACTATTAAGCTTTATAAAATAGCAATAAAAATCAATTCATTTAATGAGATGTTGGTTGTATTTGTTGGTGGGCTGTGTGTACCAATTTCAGCAAAACCGTTAATAGCTGCAGCTCAGCCAACCAGACCCCTATAAAACCCAAATTGGATCTTTTGATGGAGGTTCCCAAACACCGAACCTTAATATGTCAGAATTACACAGGAGCTTGAGAAGGTAGGAGGACTATGCTCTTGAGCGTCTGATTTCTACAGAGGGAGAATCTTGGTAGGTTTGGAGCTTCCGGATGATTCTGATGCCTATCCACTTAAAACAAGCGCCGGTGAATGCAGACCCCTTCCCCAGCTTCTCGTGACATCTGCAAGGTTAAATGATCCTCCTCCTAGCAAATGCCTACTTTGAGTTCAAAGCCAAATTCCATTGTTAACCCTCACTTTCAAATTAACCTCCAAACAGACCTAATCAGATTTTCCCTACTTTGTTATCTCTCCAGTCATTTATGTCATTCCCCCCACCTCTGCTAAATTGTAAGTTACTGGGGGAAACCACAGCGTTGAAACCCCAGTATTAAGCCCAGACTTGGTATTCTGAAGCCCCAAAATGGTGAAAGGAGGAACTATAGGATCTCACCCAACAGAGCTTGCCCCTTGGCGAGCCTGTTAGAGTCAGCTCCTTCCTCTCTTATTTTACTGTGGCCTCTTCCGACACATCACTTCCTGTCCCAGTCTCCAGCCTTCCTTCTCACAACACATATACATACGGTTGACCCTTGAACGACATGGGGTTTAGGAGATGCCTGCCCCCGTGCAGTAAAAAATCCAGCGTAACTTCTGACTCCCCCAAAACACTAACAGCCTGCTGCTGACCAGAAGCTTTACCAATAACATAAACATTTTGTATAGGTACTGTACATTGTATTCTTTTTTTTTTAATTTTTTTAAATGTTTTATTTATTTCTAGGAGAGAGAGAGAGACAGCGTGAGCAGGGGAGGGTCAGAGAAAGAGGGAGTCACAGACTGAAACAGGCTCCAGGCTCTGAGCTGGCAGTCAGCACAGAGACCGATGCGGGGCTCGAACCCACGAATCGCGAGATCATGACCTAAGCGAAAGTCAGACGCTCAACCGACTAAGCCACCCAGGCGCCCCTGTACATTGTATTCTTAACATAAAGCTAGAGAAAAGAAAATGTTACTGAGAAAATACATTTACAGTACTGTATGTATCGAAAAAAAAATCCACGGAAGTGGACCTGCACAGCCCAAACCCATGTCATTCAAGAGCTAGCTGTATAAAGCAGGATTAAGTGTGCTTCTACACATACACCAGGATTAGTTAGGGTTTTACTAGTATATATTTAGCAGTATATTATGTTATAATGGGGTCGTGTTGTATTGTAGGCATTTACCAATCTCTTCTTCCTAGAAGCCCCTCCTTTTTGTTTTTCACGGGGTAAGTGCAAGACTCATGAGGTAGTCATGAAAGCCATTTTGTTTGGTCTCTCCATGCTCCTTTTAAGTCTGGTTAACGAAGGTAACCTATATTATCTGTATGAACAGGTCAGGTGCTGTGATTTCTCTGGTTACTGGCAATAAGAGAAGTTCTATAGCCATTTTAGGTTACAGTCTCAATTTATGCAGATATGCATTTAAAACATCTGCACCTGGGGCTCAAGATGAGCAAGGAAGGCATGGATCTTTGTTTCTACTGAGCATTTCCCCTTCCTCAGTGTGCTTGCCTAGATTACTAACCCCGGCAAAGTCAAAGCATGCGAACATTTGCCTGAACTTCCTGCGATCCAGGAATACGGTTTCCTCCAGCTGCTAGTCACCTTCAGTCTCCGGTGGTCCGCACCACAGGGGCTCGCAGGGGGGATTTAGAAAAGCCCCAGGCTGGTGCTCTTTGCCCTGATTCTTAGAGAGGAGGTCCAGCCAAACTCACAGCCGCCTCTCCTTTCTTTTGCTGCCAAAGCTGCTGGCCTCACCCACCTCCCCTACATCCCCTAGGCCAGTGTCAGACACCAGAAAAGGGTGAGAGGCAAGCAACACCTCCCACACCTCCCCTTAGTGGTTCTAGGGAGGCAGAGGTGTGAAGCTACAGCATAATTCTCCAAAGAAATCACAAGATCCATTTTTATTTCCACTTACTCATCCCTTTCAAGACCTATGGGTGAAGTGATTCAATAGTTGCATAACTGATTTACAAAACCTCTTCTATCAATCCTTTGGAATGCAGCCTTTATTACAATTTGGTCCTGCAGCCAAGCCCATTATTTAGTATCCTGTCATTATAGTTATAAACTTCCATTGTCCAAGATTTCTATTTTCCTAGATGATTTATACGGCATTTACTATCTCATAAAAGTAATTTTTGATAGCTGCTAATTTTTTAGTGTGAAGATCAGTCTGATTAGGTCAATGTACTTTAAAAAAAAAATTTTTAATGTTTTATTTATTTCTGAGTGCGAGAGAGAGACAGTGTGAGCAGGGGAGGGTCAGAGAGAGAGGGAGACACAGAATCCAAAACAGGCTCCAGGCTCTGAGCTGGCTGTCTGCACAGAGCCCAGTGCGGGGCTTGAACCCACAAACCGTGAGATCATGACTTGAGCAGAAGTCAGACGCTTAACTGACTGAGCCACCCAGGTGCCCCAGGTCAGTGTACTTTTTTAAGCATTTTGAAATGCTTAAGAAATTAAGAAACAATAAAGCTAAAATAGTTTTCTTCCTTCCATTCCATTTTGTAAATAGCCTACTGGTAGTCTTCAGGTGAACTGGCTCTTCTGCACAAGCATTCATTCTTTCCCCAACTGTGCCTTGAAAACTCAACTATTAATGACTTTTTGTTTTACATTTTTTGATGTTTAGTTTTGAGAGACAGAGTCTGAGCGGGGGAGGGGCAGAGAGAGAGAGACAGAACCCGAAGAAGGCTCCAGGCTCTGAACTGTCAACACAGAGCCCAATGCAGGGCTCAAACCCATGAACCGCAAGATCATGACCTGAGCCAAAGTCGGACGCTTAACTGACTGAGCCACCCAGGCACCCCAATAGCTATTTAGAGTCACATATAAGAGGGTAATCCTGATAAAACAAAATTAAACAGTAAATTTATTTTTACTACAGGATTTATTAGACTTAAATTTGCAAGAAGAAATAGATACACCAAATTTTTTAACTGGTTTGAGAATGGGACTATTTTTTTTTCTTAGAGTGTTGTGCAAAACTAGGGTTTGGCAAAAGTTACTTTGAGAAGCAATAAATTAATCCACCAAATAACTCTCTAAAACTTTTTTAGTCTTCACTGAGAAACAAAGGGATCAATATTAGCTTCTTAAAGTTAGAGCCCATAAATGATTTATAGCCATATTCACAGTACCTGCCACAAAACGTGCACACAATACAAAATTGGGGGGAAAAAGTTACCACAAATACTTAAAAACAAACAAGTTTTTAAAAATGGCCTTTACTGTACCACCAATGTTTCCACAACAAAGTGGCCATAACCATGCTTTTAGGTTTTCAAGGGGTACCCTATGCAGCATTTTCCCGACCCTGTAAGCAGGGCTTTTCAGCCCCTTCACAGTCTGGACCCAACCTGCCCTCACACCTATGCTAGAGATTCCATTCATTTTCTCTCTTCCAAGTTCTTTGTCATAGGGTCTGGAGCCTGGGAACTACATTTCCCAGATCCCCTTGCTACCAGGTGCTAGCTGTGATTCTGTCACTTAATTACTCTCCTGCAGGATTTGGTAGAGAGCAAGGAAGCTGGGGCTGTTACTCCTCAAGACTGCAAAACTGAGATTTTGCAGCAGCCATATTTGATTGGACCATGTAGCTGCTGTGATACTGGCCAGAGTTTCATGCTGTTCCCAATCAGCAGGAGGAAACAGCCTCACCCCAACCTCTGGATAGTAACCATGGTGACTAAACACTTCACAACAACCCCCTGACTGCCACTTTCCCTGCCTTCCAGCAATTTTGTAAGCACCAAATTCCCTGTATTAAAGACTTTCTGCTAGAAATACCAAGAATGTTTTCCAATTTCTACACAGACCTCAGCAGTCTCCACCACTTCACCTTCCTTCTCTTCCACCCATCCTCTGTCAGTCGTGCCCCTCTCTGTGCTCATACTCCTCATACTGCCTTTTGCATCTATGCCTTTGCCCCAGCTGCCCTCTCTTCCTAAAAAGCCCTCCTTCCACCCTCACTTCTCTTCCTCTATCAGGCTGTTTCATATGCATCTTCCAAAATCCAGTTCAAATGTCCCTCCCTCAGGAAGAATAAGCTGGTTCCCCCCACTACACACTGAGGCCAGCTAAGACAGCAGTTAAGTTCTTCTCACCTACATAATAGTGCCCTGTTCAATGAATATGTGAATAAGTGGTCAATGAAACTGAAGGAAACATAACAGCGCACCTGTGATTGGGGTAGCTTAATGTGCAATGGCAACATGAAAACGGTGAATACAAAAAACAGCTTCTAACCAGCATCAGATCATGAATAACTCTACCCCACCAATGTCCTGCGAATCACTAAGTCAGTCAATAAACATTTGTCATTACTACGCAAAAGGGGGTCGTCTTGAGTGGGTGTGAGGGGGTGGGGATCAACCCTTGTATCTCTCTTTGATAATGGTAGAGAAATATAGAAATGTAGTGCCCAAGGGAATCTTGAACATCATCTTATTCAGTCCCCTATTTTACAGAGAAGAAATAGAAGCAAGTTAAACGACTTGCCCTGGATTACACAGCTACTTAACCACAAGGGCAAGAGCAGAACACAAGACTCCCAATCCCCATCCAGCACCCGTGTCCCTCTGTCATGCCACTTACCAAGCTGAGACAAAGTCTTTTAACAAAATGTGGAAGGAGTCGTTCACATGAACCTATCCAGTTTTCAGGATGTGTGAATTTTACAGATCAAAAACTTGAGTGTGCAGAAAGTTGAGGCTTTATTACACAATGAGTCCCCTCTTTACACACAGTAAGTGGACACTGTGCAAAGTGAACTTAACATCTGCTCTGGGTTTCAGAAGATGCATGTGAACAAAAACATGGGGGTGGGAGAAGACCATTTTAGGCAGAGGTGCAAAGGCATGGATGTCATCATTATTTTTTAACATTTATTTATTTATTTTAGAGAGATTGAGAACACAGTTGGGAAGGGGCAGAGACAGAGGGAAAGAGAATCCAAGCAGGCTCCATGCTCAGTGCAGAGCCACAAGTGGGGCTCGATCTCATGACCACATATCAAGCCGATATCAAAAGTGGGATGCTCAACCAACTGAGCCACCCAGGCACCATCTTTAAAAATCTCTATCAAGGGGCTCCCAGGTGGCTTATTTGGTTAAGCATCTGATTTCAGTTCAGGTCACTATCTTGCAGTTGGTGAGTTCGAGCCTTGTGTCAGGCTCTGTGCTGACAGCTCAGAGCCTGGAGCCTGCTTTGGAATCTGTGACTCCCTCTTGCTCTGCCCCTCCCCCACTCATGCTCTCTCCCTTAAAAATATAAACAAATGTTAAAAAAAAAAAAAAAGAAATCTCTATCAAAACATCTAAACTCCCCTACTGTTGACTATAAATATTTAGGCAGATGAAAAAATAGTAAAACTAGTATTTGTTTACTATGTAATTTAAAACCTCAGAAACATTGAGAATTGTCTTATTTCTCCATAAAAAGCATATCAAGAATACGTTGAACAGCACTCACCTCATCATATAAATGAGATAAGTACTGATCATCTTTTTCCATGTCTTCATGAATTGTTAATACTCCTTTCTAGTTTGGGTCAGCTTCTCAATTTTATACTTTGTACTTTTAATTCCATAAAACATCTCTAAGAGTTCACCTAAGGTAAAGTTTTTGCAGGCATCACTTGATCTGGGGTATCATCATTCTTTTCATCATAATCGTCACTTATGATGATGAATTCACCTTCATTATGTGCCCCTAACCACATATCTAGCGACTTTTGAAAGGCAGCAGTGTCAACATCCACACCATCCGCTATTTCTTCCTAACTGCATGGTTATGCAATTTAGATTTCAATTCAAGCATTATCACTGTTTGTTTCTTTGCCTCACTTTCATCTTTGCTAATTCTCTGTTTTGAGCATTCATTTTATTAATATGTCATAAGTTCTTCTCATGGCGAAAAAAACGCACCACGACTCCATGCTTTGCTGTCTGCGTGAACAGAGAGACTTTGTGAGTGAACAACAAACTTTGAAAGGAGTGACATTGGTCCTGGCGAGCAACTGCTTTTTATGTACTGATTTGTGGGCTGAAGCAGCAAAGTTTGAATTCTATGCAATTACTCATGGTTAATATATCATATCAGACTGACTGAAATTTGAGCCATGTTACGGGGCGGCCGGTGTTATTTAACTAAACCAGGTAACTGGCAAGTGCGCGTATCAGAACTGTGCAAAGCAAGGACTGCTTGTATATGTTCTGTGATTGAAATTAGTTCCTAGTTTAAACCTTCATTCCACCTTGTAACAAAAATTAATTTTAGTGAATTGAGAATAATATCAGTCAGTTCAGTCCCTCTCCCCCACCACACACTTCCTGCTGCTCTCTAGAGTCAGTATTGTTAGGGGCAAGTATTTGAAAGCATATTTCAGACAGGCTTCAACAACCAGAGACCTTGTTGTAAGACCTGGTTGTAAGACCAGGGCTTGGGGCGCCTGGGTGGCTTAGTCGGTTAAGCGTCCGACTTTCGCTTAGGTCATGATCTCGCGGTTCGTGGGTTCGAGCCCCGCGTCGGGCTCTGTGCTGACTGCCAGCTCAGAGCCTGGAGCCTGTTTCAGAGTCTGTCACTCCCTCTCTCTCTGACCCTCCCCTGCTCACGCTGTCTCTCTCTCCTAGAAATAAATAAAAATATTTAAAAAAAAAAAAAAAAAGGACCAGGGCTTACGACCACTGGAGGCACAGAGGTAGGACGACTCTAGCTCATTTTTACTCCAATCCCTTTTGTTCTGCCTTATTCCGTATTCCAGTTTTATCAGACTGCAGCAATTACAGTTCCACACCAGCCAAGTTCAAAGGAAGAGAGGAAACAAAGCTTTGAGAGTCCTTCCAGAGGAGTAAGGAAGAACTTTCTCAGAGTTCCCCCGAAAATCCTTCCTTGTTACTGGCCCAAATTGTGTAACAGGTGCATTTCCAGACCACTTATCAGCAAGGGGTGCAGGATTACCTCTACTCCATTTAGACCTGTCCCTGCAACACATGCACATGGACTCAGCGGGGGAGGGGTTGACACTTGAACAGAACTTGGGTTCTGTTAGAGAATCATAAGCAGGAAATACATGCGGGCTGGCAATTTCACTACCATCCGCCCCTTCTCCCTACAGTCACACGACATCACTGCATGAGGAAGGACAAACTGCTTCTCAGTCCTTATCAGTTCAAACTGACATCAGCTGAGTACATTTTGCCCTTTGCTCTGTGGTGCCTTGTATCCTTTTTTTTTTCTTAAATATTTATTATTTTTTTTGAGAGTGAGAGAGCAAGGGAGGAGCAGAGAGAGGGAGAGAGAGAATCCCAAGCAGGTTCCACACTGTCAACGCAGAGCCCGCCTCAGGGCCCGATCTCAGGAACATAACCTGAGCCGAAACCAAGAGCTGGACGCTCAACCAACTGAAGCGCCCAGGCGCCCTTCCTTGTGTCGCTTTTGACACCCGTGGTATCTACCACTTCTACCACCTCCCTGGGATCTCCTGCTGGGTCAGCCTCATCCAATCAAGTCTGCAGGTTCTCGGTCCTACGTTCGCCATACCGCTTGCAACCCCAAGGAAAACTGCTGGTTTTCTAGGGCGATGGCCTTTCACTGCTTTGTGCATGCCTCGGGGGCCCAGAAAAGTCTTGTGACGCTGTCTCTGACCCTGCCCAGATGGTTTCAGGTACCACGGGGCCCCATTTCCTGTGAAAGTCTGCCCTTTGAAGCTGCCATTTATAAAGCTTCAACTTGGTATGCAAAAGCAAATAGCTTTTTCAACCCTGCAAGGCCACTCTAGTGAAGCGTTTCAATCATTTTGAGGACATAAATCTTGGAAAAACTCTTGTCTTATATACAGAAACACATACAAAGCTTATCTTTCCCTTTTTGTAACAACAAAAAAGCTGTACGGTTCATACAACACGGATAGTGATGGATTCATATCACATACTACTATTAAATACTTCCAGTGAAATAATTTAGACCTACATGCACCAACATGGATATGTCTAAAATATAGAATATTAAGTGGAAAAGGTCATATGTAAAGAGACATGTACATTCTACATTATGTAGATTTTTAAAGCACTTTTGTAATAAATATAAAAAAGAATAGATACAAAGATTATACTCTTGCATCAGGGTAGTTTCTTCTAGAAAGGTAGAGGCTTAAAAGAAGAATAAGATGGGGTTGGTGGAGTACTCCAACTGCATCTACGATGTTTTATTTCTTTTTTAACAAAGGAATCCGAAGTCAATGTTGCAAATTTTAACCATTGGTAATTTTAGTATATAACTACTCATGTTTTTATTATATTAATCTCTTTTGTATGTTGGAAATACTTTGTAACTTTTAAAATAAAATATTTTAATAACTATTTATGTTAATATATATTTAGAATATTTTATAAATATTTTCTATATTTATGTGATATATATACATTTATATAAAATATGAGGATTTGTAAAATTTATATATGAGAACATTTAAAATTTATATAAAATATGAGAATATGTAAAATATTTAATATTTTGATATAGCAATTTTAGAAAATGATTAGTATCTCTTTATTATAAGTCAATGGCTCCTGCATGGATGCAGGAAGTTGTAGCATGAGTCGGAGAACCTGCTGCCCTGTCCTGGAGGGAGTTTGTACACCTTTACCATGTTGAAGTCAGCAGACGATATACACTTACTTTTCCAAGAAAATGCAGATGAAAGTGATGAGTATCCCTTTAGAGCAGGTTTTAAGACAGTGCTTCTATTTCTGTTTTTCCTTCTGCCAAGAAATCACGCGTCCCAAGGGGGAGCTGCTCTGTCATGGTCCTCAGCAAGGAGCAGAGCCAGAGCCAACCTGCAATGACCATGCAGCATGAACATGAACAAAACTCGTTCTCAAATCACTGAGAATTGGGGCCATTTACTACCTCAGCTTCATTTAGGCTCTCTTGTCACAATTTAAAAAGCATAATAAATGGGGAATTGACATAGCATGGGCTTTCAAAATCACTATTAACATTTCTCTCTCTCTTCTTTTTAATGCAGAAGACTAAGCAAACTAAGAAAGAGTTATTTAAACTCAACAAAATCAACACTCTGAAAACACCACCTGACCTCCTGCTGTCACAGCCCAATTTGGTATAAGACTTCAGGCAAGTGTCATCACAGAGTGGCTTTTGAGATAAACCAGGGATTTTGAACTGGGATGTAGAAAGTGTTTTCAAGGGATAGGTATATATCCAGATAATTTTTAAGGGAATCAACTTCCCTCCTATCTTCAAATTCCTTTTGTATTCATTTTTAAATCATATCATAACTGATAATCTTGGGAATTTCTAAACTTAATATTGGTGATCTCTGGCCAATTGTTACTCTGGCATGACATGTTACACTAGGTTGTACTATGGAGATTGGGGGCGGTTAATTTTTTATTTTTGAGAGAGAGAGAGAGATAAAGAGAGCGAGCGAGCACATGCACAAGCAGGAGAGGGGCAGAGAAAGGGGGACAGAGGATCTGAAGCAGGCTCTTTGGTAATAGCAGAGAGCCCAATGCACGGCTTGAACTCATGAACCATGAGATCATGACCCAGGGTGAAGTCCAATGTTTAACTGACTGGGCCACCCAGATGTTCCGTGTTGTGTTTTTATAATACTCTGTTCCCATCTTCCCTTTCTAAGCCCTATCTCCCATAAGAAGAGTTTACATCCTACCCAAAGATTACCAAGATGCACTGTTTGGAGTACAGAAATCTGGAGTACAGAAATCTATGGGACGTCCATCACAGAGATTATTTTAAATATTGTTATCAGTGCCGAGAAAGTAAATAATTCTAATGACTGGGTACCAAATCCTTTTGCTGGTCAGAGAGCTTCCAATTCTTTTGCTGGAGCAAAGCTAAGCCAGTTGTCCACTGATTGTGAAAATAAATAAATATATATAGAAATATTTATAGGAAGGGTACTAGGTCATTTTTGGCAAGCAACTCAGAAAGCATTTAAAGAATTGGGTTACATTGCCTAATAAAATTTCTTCCAGTCCCATTATGTATTTCTGTGAATGAAGTTTCTTGAGGCTTACACCTGGAAAAAAAAGCATGATAAATACATATAATATTGATGCTGATCCTTTCCTCATTCTAGCAATAACAAATATCCACCATAGTTAAGTGACCTAGTGCTTTTAAAATTTCATCTATGTGAGATGCAGATTTACAAATACAGCTCTACCTTTTAATGCTTAATAGTTCTTGATCAACACCTGTAATATATTTGTTTTTAATCAATTGTGTACTAAAAATTATATAGATTACTAAAGCCTTGGAGTCACAGAAAAATTTTATAACTTAAATTCTAATTTATATACTTAGTTTTGTTAAGAAAAAATATACTTAATATATAAAGCATTATATGCATAAACTTCTATACTTGTATATATATATAATATATATAAAATATATAAAACATATATATTTGTATTTGTATATATACTTGTATAAAACATTAGGACATTAGTTTATTGGGAAAGTAGAATTCAAATAGAAGTTTAAGGGAGAAAAGGAATTATGTGAATATTACTCACTTAAAAGAGCTTGCTCATGAAATTTTAAAATGGCTGAGGCTATATATCAAATCCCTATGGCATTTAGGGTCCATGGGATATACATTAAAAGGAGTGATATAGCAGTTTTATTTTTAAACGGCAATATTTACAACCATAGGAGATTATATTCTTAACAATAACTTCAACTTATAATTAAAATGTTTACATTCCAACTTAAAAATGCACCAGAGTATTTCAAAATTGTTCTAAGGGGTACGTGAGCCTGTCGTCTGCCGACCACTCCCACATTCCCCAGAGTGGACCCTCTCCCGCCTCTCCCTCATTCCTTTAGCTCCCCGTACGCTCCCAGCATTGTCCACACGGTGGCAGTAGTGTCTATTGAGAAGGACAAATTTCCAACTCTAGATGATTTCTAAATCATTCCCATATTTCCTTTGTAATCAGCATGTTAAATAAACAGTTTACATATTGCATTGGAAAAATAAATGTCCACTCTAACTTACCCACTGCTGAATTTCAAAATATTTCATTACGTTTTCCAGTCATGTAACAAATAGCTAGAGCTGTAAATACCATAGCCATACACATACACCTTTTTTCCTCCACCTGGGAATGACCTGTAGATTAAATTCACTTTTTACACTCCTCTCTGTTTTTCTCCTCCACCGCTAACATAGTCTCTGCCCAACCCCCAGCTTCGGTTGCTAAGCAACTAAAAGAGCTTTGTTGTTCCTGAAGACTAACCATTAACTGCCCTCATTTTCTCTAATAAGAACATGGCTGCAGCCCAAATTACCTCCTTTTCCTGAAACACAGAGCAGGATGCTTATGACTTATGCTAATAGCAAGGCAAATCATATCCCAATAGATACATTCAGGAAAAGGAAACCGGAATGTTCAAGCAGCTCTGAACACGGTACCAGACACCGTACTAACAAAGATTCATTTCTGCCTTATGAAAAAGACCATATAACTGAGCGCCTATTACATGCAAGGCACTGTTGTAGGTACTTCACATTTATTATTTCTTTTAACTTCAAAATATTATTTAATACTCAACCCTACTTTTTGAAGGTTTTTTTACATCCCGAGACAGAGCAACTTTCTATGATTCAGTTGAGTACAAGTTATGCTGTATTTTTTAGAAAAAGCTATTGATAAAAGGGAAGTAGGAACATAAAACTTTGATAGATTACCATTCTTCATTGATTCTCAGACAAATGACTGTTTTTTCATTTTAATTTTTACTTTAACTTTCCAGATAGGAAAGCTGTGACCCACAGAAATTAAATGCTTTGCTAATGTTAGAGAGTCAGCAAATGGCAGATTTAGATTATGTCAGACCAACACCATTGTGGCACATTGCCTCTTGTTCATCTTGAGTTCAGAATGTTGTAGGAATTACTATCTTAGCTCATTAATTCATAAAAAGATGTTCTTTCCAACATATAGAAGTATGAAGGGAATAGCTACTGTAGAACTCTATTAGGCTTTTCTGTATGCATGAATGGAATGTTTGCAGTCTTCTGTGTGAACAGAGTTGGATGTAACTGGAGTTGAAACCTTGCTCTGCCACTTGCATAACCGAAGAAAGTTACCTTCTCACTTTTTGCCTCAGTTCCTCTTCTATAAAAATAAAAATAGTCTCCACCTCATAGAGATTATTTGAAATTTAATGTTATATATGGGCAAGGATATGTTAAACTGTTGCAACAAATGGACTCCCAAATGTACAGTGTCTCAAACATTCAGGGCAAGAGGTTAACAGCAGTTCTTAGACTAATGACTTTCAAGATCACTGTGAACACGATCTCCATCCAAGTAAGCTGGAAGTGGGGAAGGGTGGGAGAAGGCTGTTTGCAAGGCGTTTTTAAAGTCAGAGCTGGAGGCGGAACACATCACTTCCACATCCTGTCGACTGGAACTCAGGCACACAGATAGAGCCATCTGCAAGAGGCTGGGAGATGTAATCTGGCTGAGCGCCCAAGAAGAAGAGGGCCTAGAATTTGGACAACACCTATCTGTCTCCGCCAAGATCATGTTTACATAACTGTTTCTTACCACATACCTAGTAAGAGTTCAGCAAATATTAGTTTCTTCCATTCCTCCCTCTCCTTCTTCCCGTCATCCCACCTCTATAGAGAAAGCACTTCTCATATTAGACCTAACCGTTGATTATGTGACAGCATGACAACTTTTCTATTGACACTGGACTATAAAACAGAGGTGAAATCATTTTTATAGCAAACAACTTCTTGCCAAGCAAGAATCTAAGTCTACTCACTAAATCATTAGCTATTTTAGTTTTGATTATGATTTCCTCTTTTCTAAGTCATCACTGGCTACAGAATACTTGATTTACTAAACCACAAAATAAAGAAGTATTCAAAACAATACTGGATTTTCCACAGTTCACTTTGTAAATATTCTAGAATATCCTAAGTTCTCAGAGTTGGAAGGGTCTCTTAAGGTCAATTGGTCAAATTTCTTCAGTTTAGAAGTGAGAAAAATAAAATGTAAGTGAAGACTGAACCCAAAATCACACAGCTAGTCAATGGCAGGGCTGAACTCTTGACATCCAGTCAACATGAAGAGGAAAAAATGTACCTAAAGTACTTATCAGTGCTCAAGAAATGATTATAACTACTGAAGAAGTGTGTGCAAAGTGCTTTGAGAAGCCAGTGGAGCTTAACAGAAGTGTGGAAATAGTCCTGTTCTCCTCAGAAGGCCGAGGTTCAAATGGCAATTTTATATAGAATCAATATCATTTTTGGCTGAAGTCGTTGATCAGTTTCAAGCTAAACAATTTCGAGGCAAGAAAAAGACATGAGGAGAGTTAACTTTAATGAAGGAATAACGTCAGAATTTTGGAAGGTCCAGAACAGGGTGGGAGGCATTTGGAAAGACAAAATTAAGTAGAGCGAACATATTTGCATGGAGTAGGGACAGGGTAGTGGGGTGGTGGTGGTGGTGGAGATGTTTCAGAGGCCAAGAACCAGCATAAAGTTTCTGAATATCTAAGAGAAAGGGTCTCACTTCTTTTTTTAGAGAGAGAAGAAGAAAGCAAGCAGGGAAGAGGGGCAGAGGGAGAAAGAGAAAGAATCTTAAGCAGGCTCAGTACAAAGGCCAGTACGAGGATTGATCCTATGACCCTGGGATCATGACCTGAGGTAAAATCAAGAATTAGACACTCAACTGACTGAGCAACCCAGACACCCTGAAAAGGTCTCTTTTTAACATTATTTATTCAACACATGAGAGTTTATATAGAAAAAGCAAAAACCCAGAATGCAGGTGGACCTATGTCATCACATCATTTTTTTAACCATTTGTTTATTTATTTTGAGAGAAAGAAAGAGTGAGGGAGGGGCAGAGAGCAGGAGAGAGAGAGAGAGAGAGAGAGAGAAAATCCCAAGTAGACTCCATGCTCAGCACAGAGTCTGATACGGGGCTTGATCTCATGACCTTTGGATCTCACGACCATGAGATCATGATCTAAGCCAAAATCAAGAGTCTGACACTCAACCAGCTGAGCCACCCAGGCACCCCATCATCGTACCAATTTAAAGATGAACAAATTAATGCTCAGAAACCAGAATGACTTGTGAAAAGAAATAGAACTTGAATCTTTTGACTTCAAATCCACTAAGGTTTCAACTAACATATGCCATAGGAAAGGGAACAGTGAGTTACCAAAGACAAACTTCTTTTGCTTTACAATATTACTGTTAGAGGTTATGGTAGGTGGATTATAAATATAGCCCCACTTCTCCATTCACCCTTATTTATCCATGCTCACTGCAATGTGACTTTGCAGTTCTTTGTAGCATCTGGTAAAGCCCATTTCCCCACTCCTTAGATTTGGTTAGCCTGTGACTTACTCTGGCTAAAAGAATGAAGTAGAAATGGTGACATGTGAAGCCATACCTCAAGAGACTTTGTATGCATGATCTTTTTCTACTTTGGACTTCTGCTTCCACCATGAGAGAAAAAATCTGGGCTACCCAGGTGTAAAATGAGAGACCATTTGGTGAAGAGTTGATTCATGCCAGCAGAGATCTTTCTAAACCAGGCAACTCCCAACCATTCCACCAGTCCACAGAAAACACATACACAAGCCCAGTCAATGTCAGTCAGGCTGAGCCTGGGTCAGCCAATCTGCCCAGTGGACAGTAATAACAAATGGGTGTTTAATTCATCACATTTGGGGATAGTTTGTTACTAAGCACTTGCTAACTGATACAAGAGAAGGTTTGTATTCAGAATAATATTGAGGACCTGGCTAACCCAACAATCCATAAAGATTCACCCAAACATTATAGCAATCCATTGGAAATATGTGCCAACCTCTAGTTTCACATCTTTGCTATGTAACTGGCAAAATGTACATGCTGTGAAAAAACAAAAATTACTTTTCTCAGCCACAACACCCCCATTAAACAAACGCTGAATAACTAAAAAATATTAATCCAAAAGGCACCAAATAATTAGATTGCCAGGGAGCCTCTATATTCATTCAACTTTGTATATAGAACATGCTTTGTATATAGAACATGGCATACAAGTGCTTTCAGAGTAGTGTACTAATTGTTCTCATTTCCCTGGAAATGTCAGAAGTTAATGACAAGCAGAGTACTTTTTTAGTCCAGAAATAGAAAAGTTGTTAGGACTTTGAGAGGTAAGATGAGGTCAAAACTTGATAGTTGAAAAAAAATGTTTCATTCTCTGTAATCTAGAGGTCTCCCTTCCTTCCCGAACAATCCGTCCTGTATCACAAACCAGCCTTTGGAATATCAGTTCCAGACACCAACTTATCTTCAGACTTTGCCGAGTTTGGAGTGTGGAGAATCAAGTTTCAAGAAAACCAGGCAAAGTCATTCATGAGCTATGTGAAAGTGGAAATTCCATATGGTTTCTAACTCATAAAAAGTAAAATAATATTTTTTTAAAAACTTTATCTTCTCCATCCAAACTTGTTTTCTTTAAGTAGAATCTTTTATGGTAGTTACTCTCTAAACGGAAGTATTTTAAAAGGTCTCTTTTAGAAATTAAAAAAAGAAAAGTTATTCAAGTTCATGTTTGTTCTGTGTCAGCAAGTATTTCCACATGCTGTTGGCCAGCAGGCTATTGATGCCATACAATTTACTGAAGGTAGTTGGCCTTTCTTTAGACCTAGAGTGGATGGAAAAAGGAGACTAATTTGAGAGTTACACTCTAGATCTAGAAGAGACTAGTTAATCTAGTTAATATTGAAAACATTTAACAAGAGCATAAGGAACTCAGTTATCTTATGCCAGATGCCGGTTATTCCCCCATTTATGAGAAAGTACTGTTCAATGGTTAGGAGCCCGTGTTTTAGAGTCCAGTCTCAGCTCTGCCATTGGGGGTGATACTAATGTCATAGAGTGGTTTTTAGGAAAGTATGCCATGCACCTAATAATAAATACTACTTATTGAGCTAAGTACTGCACTAAACATGACACCTCATTTAGCCCTCAGAGGAGGAACCCAGGCTCAGAGAGTTCATGCTGAGGCTGTCATTTGCAAATGGTGGAGCTCATAATTCAGTTCAAATGTGTCTGATTCAAAACCTCCTCTAGCACTTCTCTCCTTCAGCTAGCTTGTTACAGGTGAGAAGACAACTCTAGGGGCCAGTCAAGACAGAAGAGGGAAGGAACTTGAATTGGTGGCTCCCCACATGAAGAGGACAGTCACTTGCTAAGCTTGTTCTAGTTGTTAACTCAGAGAGAAATAAACGTTTACTATGCCGGAGCCATTGTGGCTTGGTCTACCCGAACCAATACAGTTGACAAGTAATTCAGAAAGATTCTGGTTGTATTTGCAACCTGGGACAAGAAGACTTAGGTAAGCTTTCCCAGATCTGGGTATGGGGACCAAGGAGGCCCAGGCCAGAATTCTGGCTTCAAATGCTGCTTCTAAGCGGTCATTTTACAGGCTTACTCTCTGTAAAGAAGGAGGTCGACTCTCTGCTGTATGAAGACAGGAATTAAGTTGAGTTCCAGATCAAAGACTGAAGTAGGCGGGGTAGGTCAAGGCTGACACAAGCTACATGACTACCAAGGCCAACATCCTTGTAAGCCAGGCCATCCTGGTTCTTCAGCATTTTTATTGTCACACATAAAAATAAGCAGCCACTGGGCTAGGCCACCTTAAGATATGTACCTATATGTTCTTTGTCATCAAGTTACTTCTCATAATAACCCATCTGTTTCCAGCACTCTTTCCCTTGCTTCCCATGTTTGGGAGGTATGGTCAGTGGACACACAGTAACTGGTGGTAGGAATCCAAGAAACAAAACCACTTCTGCTGTCTGAGGCAGAAGACAGTAGAGCAGGAACTTGGCCCGCCTCTGCTTTAAAGGAAATCTTTATTAATTATATATGGTTCACCGGTGTTCTTTTAAAAAACCCCGGCTTTCTAGAGAATCACAGTTCTCATGAGTGGCTTCAGCTTTGCATCATGAGTCTTATATTAAAAGAAAATCGAGGTGTGCCTGGGTGGCTCAGTTGATTGAGCGTGACATTTCATTTCAGGTCATGATCTCATGGCTCTATGGGTTTGAGCCCTGTGTCAGGATTCGAGCCCATCTTGGACTCAGAGCCTGGAGCCTGCTTCAGGTTCTGCGTCTGCCCCTCCCCTGCTTGTGTGTGCGTGCTCTCTTTCTCAAAAATAAATAAATATTAAAAAAAGAAATTTGATGTGGTACAATTTGCTAACACTATGATACTTTCTAAATAAACTCTCTTTAAAACCCAAATATATTAGTTGAATGATATTAAAGGCCATTGGGATCAATCTGTGGTGGCCCCACCTCTAAGGGGGTGGGGTCATACATGTATACCTGAAGAAGCAGTAGAGCAGAGAACTAAAGGAATGATCTTTCACTTCAGACAGTCTGGGCTCGAGTCCCAGCTCTGCCACAAACTAGCTGTGACATAGGAGGTAAATCATTTGGTCTCTCAGCCCAGGCATAGGTAGAGGTAATGATAATCACCTAGGGTTTTATTAGGATTGAATGTTATGATATAAAACACTCAGCACAAGGAATAAAGTCTATGACAATAATCACACCAATGTAACAGCCAATTGGCTGGGAACTTTCTTATCAGCTGGTCAGAACACCCTTGCTAAAGGGAGAGCTGGTGACACATCGATAATTCTTACTCTTCAGGGTGTCCTTCTTGTCTCCAGCTTAACTCCCCCATCATCTTTGTTCCCAGAGTAGTCCTTCAGCTATAACAGTAACAATTACGGTATCACTTTCTCTTACATTCCATCTGGATTGGATTGGATTTCCAGTCCTTGCCATTCTTCCTTTTGACCTTTGACACATCTGTGTTTTTCTTAAGTTATTCATCCATCATGTGTTATTTGTGTTATTTTACTAATTTAACTCAAAGAGAGCAACAGCATTTCCCTGTTTCCAAGTTCTAATGCACATATTACTATCAGTCCCAAGTACTACCCACAGATAATTAAATTCTAGGCTCATACTACCCACTCATCAGGGAGAAGAAGCCAGATACAGAAGAAGTATCTCCACAGGCCAGCCTGGATAGTCCGTGGGGTGAAAAGGACTTAGATCTATCTCATAACTGACAGGTAGTATCCATCACTGGGGGATAGCCTCGTTTGAGTTACCAACAACAACTGGGACAATGACGCCATCTGTGTGGCCCTGAATCATGTGAAGTTAATACCAATACTCCTTTATTCTGGTAAGATGACAGCTTTGGGATCAGCCCAACAACCAGAGAGATCATCTCAAAGGGATAAGCCTCCTCTGACTGACGTGGCCACTGTAGGAAGAGAATGTCCCTAGATCTTGAAGACTTGACTGGTCCTAAATTCTGCTTTGTGCTAGAATCTTGGGGTGCAGCCATAATCTGTCCAATATGCCAGGTGGGTTAAATAATTTACTGACCCCCTTTTCCAGTGCCTTTTCCCCCTGTATGTATCCCACCAGCCACACACCTCTTCAGGGTGGTCAGCTATAGGTCCTTCTCCAAAAGTAAAAGCCCCTCCTTCTACATAGAATCTCACTGGTTAATGTTATTTAAGTATTCCTACTTTGCTTTGTCTTAATGTTTCTTATAATGGACTAGATAGCACAATAAATAGGAAAGCTGATTATTCCTAATGCAATCTTGCTCTTTTTCTTTATTTTCAAGTATCCAGTAAAATGCTTTTGGCTTCTCTTGGGTCTAGTCACCATGGTTATAACCAGGTTTCCAAGTTCATGAAAATCTTCCATAATACATTAAATTGCACTCCAGTGCACTGTTTTCTATTTGACTAAATTGGCTGTATTTGGTTTCAGCTGTATGACGGTTACAGTATTTCCTGGAATAACTTCAACATTTACTTTATTGCAAAATACTACAAACCACGTTGTGTTCACAGTAACCTTTGGCCAGCACTTTAACTCCAACGTGCCTGGCAAGCCTAAATTTTTTTCCTTCTTTTCTCCTATTCCAATACTCTTCAGTATCTGAGGTCAAGGAAAAGTAGGAGTTATTCAAGGAAGNAGCCAGCACTTTAACTCCAACGTGCCTGGCAAGCCAAAATTTTTTCCTTCTTTTCTCCTATTCCAATACTCTTCAGTATCTGAGGTCAAGGAAAAGTAGGAGTTATTCAAGGAAGTGGGTATAATTCTTTAGACATTGTTATTTTTTTTCTGAATCACCATTAAATCAAAGTTATGGGAATCTCTACCAAAGTACATAGGAAATTAGATAGCTATATACATTTTTTTTTTTTTTAGCAATTTTTCAATGCTATAGATCAGGAGTTGGCAAGCTATAGCCCCAACAAAACTAGCCTGCAGCCTGTTTTTATAAATAAGGTTTTATTGAAACACAGCTATGCTCATTTGTTTATGTATCCTTTATGGATGCTCTCACTACAGCAGTAGAGTGATGGCCTGTAAAGCCTAAGATGTTTACATTCTGGTCATTTACAGGAAAAAAAAAATTGAACTGAGTAAGTTAGGTTTGGGTTTGAGTAAAGATAAGAAAGAGAGAATTTTAAAATTAGTGGGGGAGGATATCAGATAAATAAGAACGTATATGCTCTCAAAATGTTTACATTGTTTACCTGAGCAAGCTGAAATAGATTTTTACTTCTGTAAACCCACTTTCATTCCTAGCACTTACAGTCATTGGCTTATTGTCATCACCCTCTACTAGAATGCAAGCTCTATGAGGTCAGGAAGTTCGCCCTGCTTTGTTCACTTATATATCTCCAATGTATGTTTGTGAAGCCAAAACATGAGGAGATAAAGCTAATAGCCTGGATTCCAATTTTGGAACTAGCATCTGCCAATCATGTATTTTGGGTAAATTATTCCTCTCTCTATGCCTAATTGGTCTCATCTATAATGCAGAAGTCAGAAGACACGTAACAATATTGTAGCTTCTGGTACATTATTGTTGGTGTGGAAATATGAAACTCTAGAGTAATTCCAATACTCATTTTCCAGTTTCTGGAGTGTTTAGGTCCAACAGTGCCTTCACAATTGAGATATATGAAAGTGACCTTTAAAAATAACTTTTCATACCCAGAAATATCCAATATAATCAAAATGTCTGTAGCGGATTCATAAGAATTCTTAAGAATCATAAGAACAGATTCATCATGTTCTCTTTGAGAAAGATAAAGAGAAAACTGTTCAATTCACTTAAAAGAGGATATTTAAAAATTAGATAATAACATGATATCCAAGTCAGTGTAGCCAGAACACAAAAGGGTTTGATAGTCCTGAGAATAAGAACCATCAAGAACCAAGGAAGCCTTGTCTCTCCTCTTTTCACCCCTCTTTTCTTCCCTTGCCTCCATCCACCTCTTTCTTTCTGCCTCTTATCTTGTCTTCTCCTTCACGCCAACTTATCTAAAGTTGTAGACTCACTTTTCTCTGCTTCCTCAGGTTGCTAGAGTCCTGGCTCTCCATGACCTCTCTGTTGACTTGCCCAACAATAGCCATGTCTCAGTGTGATCTGCATCCAAATCTTATGGAGGTCCTTGTTGAAATGGAAGTTTCTGGGTCCCATCACAAATGGAGCACTAAATTCCTCCTTTTTCCCAACTCCTCATGATCCTTATGCACCTGAAATTTGAGGACCACAGAACTAGAATCTGTATTCTAGTTCTGAATCACTGGAGAGAGAGACTCTGATTGGCCTTGGTAAATATATGTACTGGCATCTAATCATCTACAGCCAGAAGGGGGCAGTCACAGATTCTGTGTGGCCATGGGGGCTCATCTCTGGAGTAGGATACCATCCTCACAAATCAAAATACTTTTTGCTAAAGTTGCAACAGCCCCTAAACACCCAGGAAGCTGAAGGATGGACCCTGGAATGCTGCCATGAGAAATGTTAACACTTCCTGAATCTTACATGTCAGCAGGAATAGTCAAGAACCACAGGAAGTTGGTTTCTACCTTACTTCCAACTTTCAAATCTGTCTTGGGTACATTAATTGGCAACTGAATTGACATTGAGAACCCTAGCTGCAAGGGAGTCTAGGAAATGTAGTTTCAACTTTTCAACCTGTCCAATTGGAAGAACAGAGTTTGTGTGGGCTACTGTATGGCATTAGCTAACACAACTGTCATTCTTTATCATTTGCATACTTTCATACATGAAAAGAATCAATATAGCGTTGTATCTTAGATTTTCTATTTAGAAGAGGAAAAACATCTTTTTTAATTTTTTTTTTATTTATTTCTAGGAGAGAGAGAGAGACAGCGTGAACAGGGGAGGGTCAGAGAGAGAGGGAGTCACAGACGGAAACAGGCTCCAGGCTCTGAGCTGGCAGTCAGCACAGAGCCCGACGCGGGGCTCGAACCCACGAACCGCGAGATCATGACCTAAGCGAAAGTCGGACGCTTAACCGACTAAGCCACCCAGGCACCCCGAAGAGGAAAAACATTTAAAATCATTCTGATATAAAAGTACACTGTTAGGACTCTTCTCTAGAGCAGTGGGGAATCCCTCTTTATCTCACCCAGAATAGCTCCATCTTTATTAATTGAAGGAATGTATTCATCTTCAAGTAATAGAAATCAAGCTGCCGAGACTTAAACGAATAGGGCTTAAGTTTTCTGATATAACAAGGTATATAGAGTAGGCATTCCAGGGCTAATATAATTACTCAGTGATTACATAGGTGTTCTAGGCTCTGTTAGTCTTTCTGTTTCACTATTATTAGATGTTATCATTTGTTTTCATGCACGTGGCCTCATGGTTACAATATGCCTGTTGCACTTTTAAGCATTAGGTTATTTTCTAAGTATGTGAAGCCTCCAAAATCAAATAAATATTGATTTTGGTATTCATTACATAATTTCAAATACCATGATTTCAAATACATAATTTCAAATATTATACAAAATATTTCAGAAACCAAAACAGAATTCAAATTTTCATATGAAGTTGCCCGAACATATAGTTAATGGATGTTCCATTACAGAAATAACAAAAAATTTAAGAAGTTGTAAGGGCTTCTACCTTGAATGTTTCTGTGTTATGTACTAGACACTGTAGTAGGCATTTTACATGCATTATTTTATTAAATTTTCATGACTTATCATTTAACAGATTAAGAAGACTGAGGTTCAGGGGCATGTGGGTGGCTCAGTTGGTTAAGCGTCAGACTTTGGCTCAGGTCATGATCTCGCAGTTCGTGGGTTTGAGCCCTGCATCAGGCTCTGTGCTGACAGCTCAGAGTCTGGAACCTGCTTTGAATTCTATGTCGTCCCCTCTCTCTGCTCTTCCCCTGCTTGTACTCTGTCTCCCTCTCTCTCTCAGAAATAAATAAAAGTATTAAAATTTTTTTTTATGACCGAGGTTCAGAGATGTTAAGTGATTTATAAAAGGTCACACAAATCCCACACAGGGGAGCCTAATTCCAGATTTCATGCTATACTTGCAAACTTGGGATACTTGGGACTTGGAAACTCCCTTCTGTTTTCCACCAAAATTCAAAGGCACCTAAGCCCCAGTCCCTGAGGACTTCCAAAATATGTTGGTGCTCTGTGATTTCTAACATACGTGAAATAAATGAAATACACTTGATGAATGTTCTACTTTAAGATATTTTGGTGGTAGTATAAAAGTTGTCATATTAGGCTTAAAATATACCCACAACATTTATTTTTGATAAGATAGGCTGTGGATCTATTCTTAGACTACATTTCTGTGGCCCCGACATTACTTATGACACAACATCAAGCTGCCTCCATTAGGAAATCCTTTGAAAACAATTGAGTAAAGTTCATAAATTATGCAAAATTATGCTGGCTGTGTTTGCAGCTGCATGACAAAACTGGCCTTCTCTAGGATTCCAAAGGGCAGCAGCCCAGATGAAAGGACAAAGTCAATCAAAGCTAGACACAGCGTGTAGTTACTATGCCCGCTTCAGTACTCTTTCTGCACCTTATCCTGCTTCCTCCTCCTCGTGGATTTCCTTCCTTTGTTTCAGGAATGGGGAGAGCTCCAGTTTCCTGAACTACTTTGCCCTATCAAAACAAAGAAGGATTTATTAGGTGGGTATGGGTATTTATTAAGTGGCTGACTCATGACGCTACTGAAGCACATTCAAACTCAGCATTACCTCATCTCGACATTTGCATTTTTCACATTAAATTGTAGAGTGAAAGATTTTTTTTTTCTAGTAAAGGAAATTGGCATGTGCAAGTACGTAAGGGAATATGGAGAGAGAATGAGCAGAGGGACCCTCAAAATAGAGTAGGCTTCTTTTGTTAAACCTGGAAGCAAACCTAATTAAATCCTTTTCAGATTTGGGAAATAAGAATGAGAGGAAATGGCAGCTTCCTCTTTCTTCTCCTCCTTAGGATATCTTTCCCAGGGCAGAAGGTGCCAGAATATCAATCTCTGTCATCATCAGCTTCGTCATCACTATGATCCTGGCCTACATGTCCCTCATCTACAGTATCTCCTGAACCTGAGACTCCTCCCGTCTCTTCTCAACTAAGTCTGCCTTGGTAACACTGAAATAGAAAAAAGCCGCCATTCCCATCTACCAATCATGTGCCAAGACTGTGCCCAGGGTTTTATAGGCCAGGGCTCCCCTCTCCTGGGAGATAGAATTCAGTATTTCCTAAAGGTGCCTGAAGACAGATCACATCAGAATGACTTAAGGTGCTTATTTAAAATGCAGATTCCTGGGGTGCCTGGGTGACTTAGTCGGTTGAGTCTTGGTTTCAGCCCAGGTCATGATCTCTTGGTTCGTGGGTTCAAGCCCCATATCAGGTTCTGCACTGGAATTGCAGAGCCTGTTTGGGATTCTGTCTCTCCCCCTCTATCTCTGCCCCTTCCCGGCTCATGCTATAGATAAATAAACAAACAAACAAACTTTAAAAATTTTTAAAGAAAATAAAATGCAGATTCCTGTACCCTACACAGTTTTACTGAATCACAATCTCCTAGGAATCATATGCACACTAAATGTGAAGACTAGATGTGATGATTAGCTCAGGTCTATATCTCAGAGGAAATAGAAGTAACCTACCCATGGTCATCCAGCTACTAAGTGATAAGCACCTGGTTCTATAATCTCTGCCTTATGCTCTAAGCAGTCCTACACCTACCACTACATTTCTGGAGATTCTTAGCATAACAGGAGCTATTCTCCTCGGAGAGAAATCTTACTACATCCACGGGCAAATTATGTCATGTTTGAGTTTATGAACACCACTACCCTGTTTGCCTGAGTTCAAATCTTGGCCTCACTCTTGATGAGCTATGTGATCCTATACTTAACCTTGCTGTCTCTCAGTTCTTCTACCTACAAAATGGGGATAATAGTACCTACTTCACAGGATTGTTGTAAGGCTTAAGTGAATCACCTCAGGAAAAATGCTTAGAACGATGAATGATATATTGTAATGATGTATATGTAATGAATGATATATTACTCATTGTGTTAGGTATTAGCATTTCTTACTTAAGCTCAACCCTAACCTCACCTAACTAAACCCTGACCAGACAGCACCTCTAGGCCAAGGCACATTTTGTTCTTTTTGGTTTACTTGACGTTTTTAGTTTATTATTAACTTAAAAAAAATTCTACAGCTCTAATATGTTGATTATGGGACAGTGTTGCTCTTATATGAATTCTAGCCTTGTGATTCTGACTAAGGGGATTATTTGATATTTGGATAATGTCACCATTCAAAAATAATTATACCCTCAAAAGCTTGACCTTTATTCTAGTGTGTGCTAGAAATTTTGGAAGGAAGAACTTGAAAACATCAAAATGCACAAGAGAGCTCATTTATTATTCCCTATTGACTCCCTCAAACCACATCCCAAATGGAAAAAATAAAGTCCTCTGATGGAACATTTGAACGATGAATATTGTTCTTCTTAATGTCTTCACTTTACTCTTCTACTGGTATATTTGGCTGAGTAAGTTGATGTAAACAAAACTAAAGAGATCACTAAACTTTGGTTAAAGTTTGAGCTTGTGAAAGTCCTCACTACATTAAAGGTAAGATGCATTAATGCTTTTAGCCAGAAGCATTTTAACTTAAAAGAAAAAAAGTTAAAAGAAGTTAAATTTCAACCAAAGATTATCTTTGCTAGTTCCTAAAGTCACCTGAATTTTCCACTTACTTCAGAATCCAGTCATTTCATTTTGTTTAACATTTTATTTTACTTTATTTTAGAGAGAGAGCAAGAAAGTGCATGCGGGGGGAAGAGGTTGTGGGGTGGAGTGGGGGAGAGAGAGAGAGAGAGAGGAAAGAAAATCAGAATCTTAAGCAGGCTCCATATTCAGTACAGTGCCTGAGATGGGGCTCAATACCACAACCCTGGGATCATGACCTGAGCTGAAATCAAGAGTCAGATGCTCAACCAACTGAGCCACACAGGCACCCCCAGAATAAAGTCATTTCTGCTACTTTTAAACTTTGCCAGTAATTGTTTAGAGAAGGGTGTTAAGATTATGCCAACTAAGCAACAGCTGGTAGACTTTCTAATCTTGTGACCAAAATATCATCTTCTCTTCCTCACCAACTCATTTTTGTAAAACTTTGCTGTGACCAATTGAAAATACGTTGCTCATGAAGGCTAGCTTTCAAGTTGATTGAGTCAAAGTCAATGAATAAACATGAGTTTAATCAAGAGCCACAGTCTTCCTGTTGGAGTTACAAGCATCACTGGATAGAACTCTACAAGCAACCAAGAATTGCCCAAGGAGAGGTTCCACAGTGGAGAGGTGGCTTCCAAGACCAATCCCTACATTTCTTTGCTGATCTCTATTATACTTCACTTCACACTGCCTCACCAGTGACCAAAATGACACTAATAATTATTTCATATGAAAGAAAATAATAGGAACTACCTGACTACTTTAAAGCCTAAGGAGGCTAATCTCTACTTGCTGTCATCCTAGCTGTTGACTCTCTAACATCCATTTACCTCATATAATCAGCAACAGCCAGTTGCACAACCCATCTCCCCCTTGATTTGGTAACAGGCATCTAACTTTAACCAATGAGAAGTGAGTAAATATCTCACTTTGGGGAGATATTGCAGAAGCAATTCTGGTAAAGATTTACCCACTCTTTTAAAAAGAAAATTGGATGAGAAGATTCTTCTTTTAGATGTTGTCATGTCATGAAAGTCTGAATATAAAGCTAACAGAATCAGGCAGAGCCCAAAGGTCACAGAGAATCAAAGAAAGTGCCAGGGTATTGATATAATGCACCTAGAATCCATTCTGGCTCTGCACTTCTCTTTATATAATGCATTTACTATTGTTTTAGCTGGTTTGAATAAGTGCTATCTGGAGATAAAATCATCCTAATCACAAACTTCTTAGTCTCACAAACCCCTCCAACTTTGGTTGTTTATGCTCATCCTCTATCTCTGTGCTGGCATAGGGAAACCTAAAGTGCAATTGATCAATGGCTGGAGCTCAGTGTGAACAAATCCAAGAGATAAAAACTCTAGTGGGGGGTGAGTCATCAGGAGGCCTCCATACTTATGTGAATTTTACTTTCTGGAACTCTACCAGATTTTCATAGTAAATATCAGAGAGAAATCCCTTCATGCTTCTGGTAGGGGGTTGGGGAAAAGGAATGATTTTTAAATACACATGAACTATTCTTCTTTAAAAAATTCTGTACTCAGGAGAAACTATGTAACTAGAGTCTAACCAGTGAGATTTTTGTTAGAGCCTAACTGCCCTCGGAAAGGGAAATACATAATTCCAGCTCCCTCTAGCCTTCCACATGGGGGAGGGAAATATTCAACTCTGGCCATTCTGTCCCCACAATGGGGAAAGGGGGTGGGGGTAGGGGTGGAAAATAACTGATAAACACTTGTGAAGTTTGCAGTCCAGAAGCATAGTCTCACTAGAAGACCTACCTAATCATAACACTACAGAACACTTCCCAAAGCCTCACACTGCATCACCACATAACTAAAACCCTATTTATAGCAGACCCATTTACCTGGTACAACAAGCTCAACCATAAGTAAAATTTTACAAGGCATACTAAAAGGCAAAGATCACAGTTTGAAGAGAAGAAAAAGCATGAAAAACACTCAGATGTGGAAGTTATTTTGTGATTATTGGACTGGGAATTTAAAACAACTGATTAATATTCTAAGGTCTCTAAAGGATAAAGTAGACACCATGAAAAACAGATGGGTAATGGTAAGCAGAGAGATGGAAATTCAAATAAGCAAACAAAACAAAATGCTAGAGATTGAAAAAACTAACAGAAATGAAGATTGCTTTTGATGGACTCATTAGCAGACTAGGTACAGCTGAGGAAAGAATCTTTAACTTTGAGAATATCTCAAAAGAAACCCCCAAAACTGAAAAGCAAAGAAAAACAAACTGAGGGGGGAAAAAGACGGGAAAAAACCCCACAGAACAGAATATACAAGATCTGTGGGACATAGCTACAAAAAATGCTATGTGTGTGTAGTGCGGATACCACAGGAGAAGAAAAAGAGAAAGGAACAGAAGAAATATTTGAACAATAATGACTGAGAACGTTCCCCAATTAATGTCAGACACCAAGCCACCAGAAATCTCAGAGAAGAAAAGGAAGGAACAAAGAAAACAAACAAGTACACTTAGGCATAGCGAACTATAGAAAATCAGTCATAAAAAAAAATCCTGAAAGAAGCCAAAGAGACAAAACATTTTACCTATACAGAAGCAAAGATAAGAATTACATCCAAATCCTCCTCCAAAACCATGTAAGCAAGAGTGGGATGAAATATTTAAAGTATTGAGAGAGAGAGAGAGAGAGAGAGAGAACCCACCAGTACAGAATTCTGTNTGCTTATGAAATGATTAACAATGATATGAGTAAATAGGAGGAAGGAATTAAGATTATTTTGTTATTAAAGGTACTCACACTACTCAAAATGATATAGTGTTATTTGAAAGTGGACTTGGATTAGTTGTAAANCATGCTTATGAAATGAATAACAATGATATGAGTAAATAGGAGGAAGGAATTAAGATTGTTTTGTTATTAAAGGTACTCACACTACTCAAAATGATATAGTGTTATTTGAAAGTGGACTTGGATTAGTNTGTATCTGTGAAATTACCCTTTCTATGTGAAGGAGCATAAAGACTTTCAGAGACAAATAAAATTGAAGGAATTTGTTGTCAGTGGACTTGTCTGACAAGAAACATTAAAAGAAGTTCTGTAAAGAGAAAGAAAACAATGCAGTTCAGAAATTTGAGTCTATATAAAGAAAGACCACTGAAGAAGAATAAGTGAAGGTATAATAAACACACTTATTTTTCTTATTTTTAACTGATGCAACATATAGCAATTAGTTCAAGATAATAATAGAAACAATGATACTTGTTTAGTTTGCTTCATCAGAATATATATATATACACACACACACACACATGCTTATGAAATGATTAACAATGATATGAGTAAATAGGAGGAAGGAATTAAGATTATTTTGTTATTAAAGGTACTCACACTACTCAAAATGATATAGTGTTATTTGAAAGTGGACTTGGATTAGTTGTAAATATATACTGCAAACTCTAGGGCAACCACTAAAAAAAGTAAAAACAGAAGTATAACTGATATGCTAAGAAAGGAGAAAAAAAGCAAAATCACAGAAAGTGCTCAACTAAAATCACAAAAGACATAAGTAGTAAAAGACAAAAGTAGAAACAAAGGCCACAAAAAGGAAAACAGTGACAAGTATGGTAAATATTAATGCAACTATATCAGTAATCACTTCGAATGTCAATGGTCTAAATTCATCAATTAAAAGACAGAGAATGTCAGAATAGATAAAAAGACAAGACCTTGTCTTGTATGCTGTCTACAAGAAACACACTTTACATAAAGAGACAAATAGATTAAAAGTAAATTGATAGGGACAAATAAACCATGCTAACACTAAGCAAAAGAGATCAAGACTAGCTATAATAATTTCACACAGAGCAGCCTTCAGAACAAGGAATGTTATCAGGGATGAAAAGGAGCCTTACATAATGTTAAAGGGGTCGATTCGTCAAGAAGACGTAATAATCCTTAATGTGAATGTGCCTAACAACAAAGGTCAAAATACATGCAGCAAAAACCAATAGAAATGCAAAGGAAACAGATTAATCTACTGTTATAGCTGGGGACTCCAATACCACATTATCAGAAATGGACAGATCCAGTGGACAGAAAATTAGCGAGGACATAGTTGAATTAAACAACATTAGTCAACTTGATATAATGGACACTTATACCACCTCTTTATCCAACAACAGCAAAATACGTTTCTTCTCAGGTAGAACATCCACCAAAATAAACCACATTCTGGACTATGAAATACCCTTTAACAGATTTTAAAAGAATATAAATCATATGATGTCTACTCTCATGCCACAATGGTATTAAACCAAAACAGAAATCAGTAACAGAAAAGATAATCAGTAACAGAAAGATAGTTGGAAAACAACCAAACTACTTGGGAGTGAAACAATATATTTTTAAATAACATATAGGTCAGTGAAGAAGTCTCGAGAGAAATTTAAAAATAGTTTAAACTAAATGAAAAGGAGAACACCGAATGCTGCTGAGGATGTGAAGAACAGGAACTCTCATTCACTGCTGGTGACAATGCCACTCTGGAAGGTAGTTTGGCAGCTTCTTACAAGACCAAGCATACTCTTACCATACAACCTGGCAGTCATGCTCTTTGGCAGGTACCCAAAGGAGCTGCAAACGAAGTCCACACAAAAACCTGCACATGGATGTTTATGGCAGCTTTATTCATAATTGCCAAAACTTGGAAGCAACAAATATGTCCTTTAGTAGATGCATGAACAAACTGAGGTACATTCAGGGAGTGGAATATTTTCCAGTGCTAAAAATAATAATAATAATAATGAGCTATGAAGGAAGCTATTAAAAGACACGGAGGAAACCTAAATGCATAACACTAAGTGAAAGAAGCCAATCTGAAAAGGCTACGTATACAGGGCCTGAAAAGGCCCTGTATAATTCCAATTATAAGACATTCTGGAAAAGGCAAAATTATGACAATGGTAAAAAGATGAGTTGTTGCTAAGAGGTGGGGGAGGAGGTGAGGTGAATAGCTGGAGCACAGAGGAGTTTTAGGGCAGTGAAAACATTCTGTATGATGGTGGATACATGTCATTCTATATTTATCCAAACCCATAGGATGCATGACCCCAGAAAGAACTATAATGTAAACCATGGACTTTGTGTGATAACAATTTATCAATGTAGATATGTCAGTTGTAACAAATTTTCCATGCTGGTGGGTAATGTTGATTAGGAAGGCTGTGCATGTGTGGGGACAGAAGATATATGGAAAAATCTCTGTAGCCTCCACCTAATTTTGTTGTGAATCTAAAACTATTTTCAAAAATGAAATATAGGTTTTTGAAAAAACTAATGATGATAATATAGGTTCACAGTCTCTTATCCATAATTATGAAATCACAAGAGCTCTAAAAACCAAAAGTTTCATGACTGTTTTTCTGTGGCACAATCTGATCTGAATTAGCATGAGGCTGATTATGAGAACTTTATGTGAATGCGTCTCACTGAAGAAATACTAATGTGATTGGATTTGAAGGTGCTGGGCATATTAAGATATAGTATATTCACTTTACCTCTGTTTTAAAGTCTAAAGAATTCTGAATCCAAAATACATCTAACTTCAAGGGTTTCAGAGAAGCAGTTATTGGTCTACAGCGTAATTAGTATTTACTGAAGACTTGAAATATTCTAGGAGCTATTCTAAGCACTTTATATTTGTTAACCATTCTATCCAGGTAGTACAATTGTGGTGGTTCCAAAACTAGGGCATCTCCAAAAGTATATGCAATCCAAGAATGCTTGAAGGAAAAAGAAAAATATTTTGTGTACACCAAGCCTTTGGAAAACTTGGACACTCTCTTAATGACGCCGAGCAGAACTCAAATCTCAATGATTCACCTTTAGAAAAGATGTGCTTCAACTGTCTTGCATGTCTCAAAATCTTTCATCTAAGATATTCATTGACTAAAGGTTAGAGGAGAGGAAGGACCTTTTCTTATGCCAGATCATATTGTTTTTCACCAAACAGCAAATATGCACTGGGACTATGAAATCCCTTATGGAAAATGAAAATTTTATCTGATGAGAAGATTTAATTTTTCCACAGACTACTGAATAAATATTTATTGGTTTCTAAGGATGAATGACTAAGGAAAGAATCTGTGATTAATATTGTAATCCCTTTCTTTAGTTATCTACTTCCTGCTGCAAAGAACTAAATCAAATCAATGGGAAATTGATTTTCATGCTAGACTTGAATAGTAAAATATCACCAGTTAACCTAATATCCTTTATTACTTTCTATGCCTCCATTATGAAGTAAGGGAAGGCTAAATAGGCCTCAAATAGATGACTTATCATCATATTGTATTGATTACAAGCTTGACTTCTACAACTCACATATGTCCTCTAATTTCAAGAGCTATGCAAATGAAGATAAATTTAAAAGCAACAAAAAGAAAAGCCACTCCCCCTTGCTAACATAATAAAAGATAAGGCAATTTGTCATTACTGAGGGAAGAGGAAATACTGTCCTATTCATCTAATTTTTTAGAACTAAATAAAGTTCAAGGTGGAATTCATATTTGTTATCTAGTGGTTTATAGAAATAAAATATCTTTTGTCTGGGCACATCAGACTAATTTATGCACAGAAATCATAATAAGAGACACAGAATTTTCACTTAATCCATCTGAATGCAATCTCATGTAAAATTACTGACTATTGACTTATGTCTTCCATTTATTCACTAATTTAACCCGCTTGGTATAAACCGTATTTCTATGTTCTATGGGGAATAACTATCACAATCAACTGTGACTCCTGGTTGCCTTCAAAGAGCAAAGAGCTTTGAGTCTATGCAGAATACAAATCATGTCATTGAATTCAATTCTGGAAAATCATTAATAGCCTTCAGAAAGCAATGTTTGACCTATTATCCAAGTAGAGTTTTTTGAGAAGCAGACCCTGAGATGAGTATTTATGTGCAAGGAGGTGCTCTCAGCAAAAACTGGAAAAGAAGAGGGAGAAGCACAACAAAGAAGAAGAGGTAACCAAGGAAGCTTTGATTTCAGCAAATTCTTGAAAGAGCAATATCAGCCTGATTCCACAAGAGATTTCTGGAGTGTAAGTTACAGGCTCAAAGCTGTTGTGCCTCAAGACAAGATACTGAACCCTCATCTCCCAATGAGATCACTCATTAGCTAAGCATCATCACCCTAGGGGATCATAAACTCCTAGGACATTCAGGTGTCTGTGTCTGTGAACAAAACTGCCCCAATAGCCTGAGGACAGCTTTTTGAGGAAGAGTGGCTGCTCAAGAATTGAAAGCAAAAGCACATGAAACCTGGAAGAGGGGTGCACAAAAGAAATAAAAGGAGTCTGAGAGTATCTGTGCAAAAAATGGCAACATCCACTATCAAGATATGTGGAAAACCACTTGAGAAAGCGTTTCCTATGTGGTTACCCCTGGGTGGAGTGAGGTAGAAGTTGGAATTCAATTCTAAATAGCAAAACCACATTAAGTGTTTCTTGCAGAAAGGTATCTTATACAAGGATTTAGGTGTGTACCCCACCACTGGAAGAGCTAGAAGAACAGGTACAGGTTGGGCCTCCAGGAACAGTTCCCAGTCAGAAGGACTTTGTATCTCCGCCAAAGAGCTGATCAATCAAAACCACAACTGCAGTTGTTCCTCCAGGAATACATCTCAGCTGTCATCTAGAGAAGTACTGCCCCATTGTTAGTTCCAGAGCTGCTCAGCACATGCTGGATCCGCACCAGAAAAATATGAATACATGAATGAATGAATGAATGAATGAATGAATGAATGAATGAATCANCCACTGGAAGAGCTAGAAGAACAGGTACAGGTTGGGCCTCCAGGAACAGTTCCCAGTCAGAAGGACTTTGTATCTCAGCCAAAGAGCTGATCAATCAAAACCACAATTGCAGTTGTTCCTCCAGGAATACATCTCAGCTGCCATCTAGGGAAGTACTGCCCCATTGTTAGTTCCAGAGCTGCTCGGCACATGCTGGATCCGCACCAGGAAAATATGAATACATGAATGAATGAATGAATGAATGAATGAATGAATGAATCAAAGTGTTTTCTTTGATTTCCTTTTATCACCAAAATGTAATATCATGTAAGATTTCTCCATTTAAACAGGATCAAATACTGGGGAAATAATCTCATGTCAAATACAGAAAAATACTTGGCTCTGTTAGAAAATAAACATCTTTGTGTTATATCAGTCTCTTATTTTTTTTGACCCTCCTTATCAATTTATACCACAGCCCCCACCCTGGCAATCATCAATCTGTTTTCTTTATCTATAAAGTTGGTTTAAAAAATTTTTTAGATTCCACATAGAAGAGAGATCATATGGTATTTGCTTTGTCTGACTTACTTCACTTACATAATGTCTTTGAGGCCCATTCGTGTTGTCACAAATGGGAAGATTTCATTCTTTAATATGACTAAATGATATTCATTTTGTGTGTATGTGCATATGTACCACAATTGCCTTATCCATTTATCCATCAATGGACACTTAGGTTTTTTGCATATCTTGGCTATTTGTAAAGAATGCTGCAACAAACATAAGGCATTGAATATCTTTTTTAGTGTTATTTTCTTTGGATAAACATCACCCAGAAGTTGAGTTGCTGGATCACATGGTAGTCCTATTTTTAGTTTTTTGAGGAAACTTTACACTATTTTCCATAGTGGCTGTGCCAATTTACCTTTCCACTAATAATGCACAAGGGTGCCCTTTTCTCCACATCCTTCACAACACTTGTTATTTCTTGTCTTTTTGATAATGGTCATTTTAACAGGTGTGGGGGTGATAGCTCATTGCGGTTTTGACTTACATTTTGAGCATCTTTTCAGGGTGTTCAACCAATTTGCCATCTGTAAGTCTTTGGAAATGACTATTCAGATATGCCATTTTTGAATTGGATTGTTTGGGGTTTTGCTATTGAGTTGTAGGAGTTCTTTATATATTTTGGATATTAGCACTTTATCAGATATTTAATTTGCAAATATTTTCTTCCTTTCAGTACACTGGTTTTGTTTTGTTTTGTTTTTTCATTTTGTGGATGGGTTCCTTTCCTGTGCAGAAGCTTTTTAGTTTGATGTAGTCCCCTTTATTTTTCCTTTTGCTGCGTTTGTTTTTGGTGTCAGATTCTCAAAATCATTGCCAAGACCAAAGTCAAAGAGCTTGTTGCCTATGTTTTCTTCTAGGACATTTAAGTTATCAGTTTCTTTTTTTTTTAAGCACTCTAAAACTCTAACTCTGAATGTATCATGGAATCCAATCTTGTAGAGTGTGCATGCCTTTCATTGTCTTCATCATTGTAGTTGAATAGCTTTTCTCAGCTGTGTTTCTCAAACTTCTTATTTCATGAGGATTTCCCTGGGAGCTTGTGTTAAAAGTATAGTAGAAATTGTTTCAATCTTTACCTAAAGGAATCAATTGATTTAAAAAATTATCCATTTCTTTGCATTTAAAACTCTACAGTTAGAGGTGCATTAGGTGGCTCTGTCAGTTATGTATCCGACTCTTAATTTCAGCTCAGGTCATGATCTCATGGTTGTGTGATCAAGCCCCGTGTCTGGCTCCATGCTGAGTGTGGAGCCTGCTTGGGATTCTCTCTCTCTCTCTCTCTCTCTCTGTCTCTCTCTCCCTCCCTCTCCCTCTTTGCCCCTTCCCTTTTCACGGTGTCCTCCTTCTCAAAATAAACATTTTTTAAAAACCTGTACAGTTTAAGAGCTTCCAAATATATAGATAATGAGCATGTGTAGGAATCAGTGATGATCAGATGAGAAAGTTTATGATTCAGCTAAATGCTGCTCACCACCAGAAAAGGTTTGAATGCTAGGGATTTTTATTGGCCTCAATATCAGAACCTCCACATGCTCCAGGGTCTCTTCAATTCATCACTACGTATCAAATAAACAGGCTTTTAAATATCCATATGAAAGGTCACTTTCATGAGAAGTTACTTGAAGTGAAAAGATTTTTAGAATTCTAGGAATAGTATTTTAACAAAATCTATCTTTTTCTGGATTGGGTTTAAATGACATACAATGTCATGTTGTTTAGATCATCTTTTAAAATGCTTTCTAAAATTCTGTTCTCAGTAAGACATTCTTTATATAACATTATTTCCAATTTTCTTCTTACATTTTGACTAAGTTACATTTGCTACTACACGAATGTCTAAAAAGTATATTTCCTATTAGATTTTACTTCATTATAAGAAATTTATGAATTTGCATTTTTATTAAAATTGTACACACAATAGAAACTTAAAAGGGAAAAATGCCCAGAAAAAATAAATCACCAAAATCTCATTATCCATAAATAACCACAAATAACATTTCAGTGAATGTCTTTCTAAAGAGACGTATATAATTTTACATAAATGGAATCATGCTGAGAGCATTTTTCACTTGTTTTTTTCCACTCAACACTATGTCACAAACATCTCTCCATGTCAATAAATATTGAGCTACATCAAGTTTAATGGCTTAAGAATTTTATTGCATTTATGTGCAATAACTTACTTAATAAGTCTCCCATTGATAGATGTCTGGGAGGTTTCCAATTTTTCTACATTAAAAACAGATTTATAAGAAACATTCATATGCTTACGTCTTTTCTTTTCAATCTTGTGTGATATCTCTTTAGGCCCAATGCCTAGAGGTGGGAGTACTGGGTCAGAGAGTCTGGTATTTTATGAGTTGTTAAGTTGTGTTCCAGAATGGACCATGGATTTACAGCATCCTTCCTCCCTTTTGGTGCATAATCCTGAATGTAACTTTAAAAAATAACAACTTCATTCCTTGAGGAATCTAGAGACATTTTTTCTTTACTTTCCCAGATGCATTTCTCTTTAAGACACAGGAAGCTCCAAGAACTGAAATAAGTAATTCTCACAGAATTTGCTCTTGTAAGTTTTAATTCTGTAATAGTTGTAAGGTAATGTATTTCAATCTCAAGAAAAATAAAAATTGATTGCTTTTCATACTAACATTTAAAATTCCTGTTACATAGGAAAGGCTTAAAGTGTATTAGTTCTGAAAAAGGCCATTTTTTCTGTTATTAAAGAAACTGAATATTGATATAAAATACAGCATTATTAATTTCAAAAAATGTATAAATCACCATTTATTACTATTCAAATAGGACAAAAGCTACTTTATTAAAAGCAAAGAATAAGGAAGAAATGATCATTTTTAGTGACAAAATTGAAAGTGATTTTGTTCATCATATTCAAGTTTGAGATAGGAGATTTACTGTATTTAAACAAAGACTCTGAATATTAATAATTCATACAAGTTACAAAGTCCCAGAGGGACTAGTTCCAGAGGGTTTGGAATGGGAAAGATCCTATTTGTGGGAAGTGTAAATAAGAAAGCTTTATTTGCCCTCCAGATATGAAAGACTGTTTTATTATCTACTTATAAGACTGACTTAAAGATAAAATTAATGATTGCTCCTCACTCCTGGGCATCTATTAGTCAGTATCCAGATTTGCTATGTGGTATATCTGGGGATCCACATTCTCTAGGAAAACTGACTACAGCCAATGCTGGTGAGGTTTGCAATGTTTCCATTCCTTCCAAAGGCCAAGAGTGAACATACACATTGATTGACTCTCGGAGGTTCATAGGAAGATGGCTGCTTTGGGAGAAGAATTTTACAAACAGGCATCAAAACCCTTAATTTATTTTCTTTTACTATAAAAAATTCATAAGCACTATCCCTCTTCCTTTGCCCTTTTACACATAGTATATGTTACATTTTTACTCTACTTTCCTGTTTAAATTAAATTTATATTATTCATTTACATCATCTTCACATATATATTTCTTGAATACCTACAGTAGGCCAGAAATTGTTCCAAGTACTAAGGATGTAGCAGTCAATATAAAATATTCTCTTTCCTCAAGAAGCTTAAGTTCTAGTGGAAAGACAGATAATCATCAATTAAATAAATAGGTGGTAGTATCAGTTTCTCATGGAAAAATAAAGTAAGAGGGACAGAGGGTAACAAGGAGGGGTGACAGGGAGTGCTACATCAGATACTATGGTCAAGGGGAGCTTCTCTGAAGAGGTGATACTTCAGAAGAAGCCAGGAAATGAGGAGCAAGTCATATAGATATATGGAGGAAGACAACAATGTTCCAGGCAAAGTGAACAGGAGGGAAGATGAGAAGCTGTAGGTGAGTTTTAAAAGAATTATTCTGACTGCTATGTAGAGGAGCCATTTACTGATATGAAGAAGATTGTTGGGTGAGCAGGACTGGAAGAAGAAATTAGGAAATCGAGGGGTTAAATGGGTTGAATTTGAGACATCCAAGAGGAGATGTCAAGTAGGCACTTTGATATAGCTGTATGAAGCCCAGAAGAGACATCTAAAGAAATATATCATAAAATGAATCATAATGTCTCAGGTCAGGATGAGTCCTTTTAGTATCCCCAACATCCATCAGATGCTTGAATCTCCCTATAATATTCCTGCCCATTGATTACATAGCCTAATTAGACCCTCCAGTAATGGGGAATACATTACCCTCACCATCATGAAGCAGCCCACTCCATGCCAAGACAATTTTCACCAGTAGAAAATTCTTCTTGATAATAAAACTTAGTCTGCGAATTCTACCCACAAGTCCTCGCTCCATCCCTTGGATGCCTATAAAAGGTGTCTAGGCAAACTAGCATCTAACCAAAGATAGAGAAAAGACATTTCAACTTTTTGTGAGGAAGAAATATTCAACTTTTAGATCTACCCTAAATATAGATTTGGCATCTCATAAGGCGATAAAGTTTACAGAGGGAGAAGCTGGATATAGATTCAGAAGATTCATACATCAGCTAGATTTCTGAGATCCCTTTGGAGGCTGATATTCTAAATCTGATAGAGCAAATTATTTACAGAATGCTAAGTAAATATATCATAACCTATATTTAATATTGGTTTGGGTGGATGGATCACTCTAAGTGTTGTGTGCTTGCTCTACAAAACTCAAGTCCATATGTTGAACCTTATTTTTATCATTGACATATTTTGAAGTCAGAAATAATATCAGCAGTCTGGTCTCCTCCAGAGACATAATCTCTTTATGAGCTGTGTTCCAGCAACAGACATCTGGAAGGAGGAATAAATTCTCCAGCTTGGCTCCTATTTCAAAGTGGTCATTCCTACAGAAAGCAGGGGAGGCGGGGAGAGGATTCTACCTCCTGCTGAGACAACTTAGGGCCCTAAAGGGTTAACCTAAATCAAAAGTAAACACACTTTAAATTGGACAAACATAAAAAATTATATAGCAAGCTAGATTTTGTACTAACCTACTTCAGCTTTATCTCTAAGTTTAAAATTCAAGTTGTTTATGGTTCATGCCAAAATAATCTGTTGGTTCTTTCACAAATTTAACAGAATCAGTGAGAATACAATTTATCTATGCATCCAGAGTTTTAAAAGGTTGCCAAACTCAGAAAAATAGAATTTTAGTTCAAAAGTTCTGAAATAATGGGCTTTAAATAAAGTGCTTCAACCTGCTTGTTTTCAGTAGACTGTGAAATGCCTACATTCATTATTTATTCAGCAAACATTTCCAGAGTTTACTATGGCTTGTTACAGGGCCAGGCACTGAGAAATTCATTTTCTACCTCTCTGAAGAAACAAAACAGGCTGCAAAACAGAATGATAGTGTAAAAAAAAATGAAGAAACTGGTGGCCCAGTAATTACTTGATATCAACTCAGAACCATAAAAGGATCATACGCAAGACGACCGAACCGTGGGAACAGAATACACTATTAT